>NW_003852444.1:241655-347401 GCF_000181295.1 Otolemur garnettii | reverse complement strand
TGGATATTTTTTCCTCCATTCTTGTGATACTTTGCTCAGAAGAACATTCTCCAGCTCCATCCATGTGAACATGAAGGATGTAAAGTCTCCATCAGCCCGGGGCTTTGCAAACAAACTCTCTTACCTCTGCTTAAACTACTCCTAGCCCCTCACATGGTGTGGCTAATTCCCCTTCATATTTCAGATCATATATTTAATATTAGCTTCTAGAGGTGACTTCCATTAACTCCTAGTTTTAATATTGTGACATTTATTCGTAACAGCATAATTATAACAATTTATGAATTTTTTTATAACACCACGATCGTATAAATATTTCCTTATAATACCACAGTTTATATTTAGCAACCTAACATCTGGATTTATGTTAGTTAATTTATGCATCTGTGTAAATTTTTTGCATTATCCATTGATCATCTGGAATAATCGCCATGGAATCAGAAACCACATTTCTTTTGCTCATCAGATTGTAGGTGGCACCAAACAGCAGCCCATGGGAGGTACGCAAAGAGCAGCCGAGTGACTGAATTTGGCTCATCTGCCGGATCTCAGTGTTATCTACATGAGATAACACTGGTTTGATTTTCCATAATGTCTAGAGCATTTTAGCTTAATTAATTTTCTTCCTATGTCCTTTTCTCTCTTTCTTTCTTACATCGAAATCTTCCCCACTTTCCAGCCATGGTCTGATATGTAAGCGCTTTCTTAGACATACTAAATTTATTCTGCTCACAGTTCTAGTGTTTTAATCTGCCCTAAAGTTCCACACCTACTTGCATCTTCTTTACTTTATGATTTTAAACTTCATTTTATTTATTATTCAAATGATTCATGTCATTTCCTCTGTTGCTCATTTTATATTTGTGGCAAAAATTCTGGTAAGAATGCCTTTGAGCATGTATACGTCCCTCCTGACCCTCCCTCCCTTCCTTCTGTCCTTCCTTTTTTAATTTTATTTTTTCTTTTACTTAATTTGAGGGTTTGCACAGATTATCTCCCTTCCACTGCATCCACCCCCCACATTTTTCCTAAACTATGCTACTCTTTCTAATTATAGAATAGACGTCTTCACCTTTAATTAGAACATGTATGAATTCATACCCACAATGTCTTACTTACCCTTCCTCCTTATGCATTACTCCTCTAACTGACATAAGTACAAGTGTTCTATTATCTTTCATGTGCTACAGAGTTACAGAAATTTGCCATCATTTTTTTTTTTTTTTTTTTATTGGTGGGGACTCATCGAGGGTACAAGAAACCAGTTTATACTGATTATATCTGTTAGGTAAAGTCCCTCTTACAATTGTGTCTTGTCCCCACAAGTTATGTCACACACCAAGACCCTGTTCCCCTCCCTTCTTCCCTCTCTCTGCTCTTCCTATTTCCCTCCCATTCCTCCTCCTTTCTCTCTCTGCTCTCCCCTTCCCCACCATGTCATTACTTGTCATTGATTGTCCTCATATCAAAATTGAGTACATAGAATTCATGCTTCTCCATTCTTGTGATACTTTACTAAGAATAATATGTTCCACTTCCATCCAGGCTAATACAAAGGCTGTAAAGTCTCCATTTTAAAAAAATAGCTCAATAGTATTCCATGGTGTACATATACCATAGCTTGTTAATCCATTCCTGGGTCGGGGGGCATTTAGGCTGTTTCCACATTTTGGCGATTATAAATTGAGCTGCGATAAACAGTCTTATGCTAAAAGGATTTTTTTCCTTCTGGGTAGATGACCAGTAATGGTATTACAGGATCAAATGGGAGGTCTAAGCTTGATTTATTTGAGGGTTCTCCATACTTCCTTCTAAAAAGGTTGTATTAGTTTGCAGTCCCACTAGCAGTGTAAAAGTGTTCCCTTCTCTCCACATCCACGTCAGCATCTGCAGTTTTGAGATTTTGTGATGTGGGCCATTCTCCCTGCACTTAAATGGTATCTCAGGGTGGTTTTGATATGCATTTCTCTAATAGTTAGGGATTATGAGCATATTTTTATATGTTTGTTAGCCATTCGTCTGTCTTCTTTAGAGAAGATTCTATTCATGTCTCTTGTCCATTGATATATAAGATTGTTGGCTTTTTTCATGTGGATTAATTTGAGTTCTCTATAGATCCTAGTTATCAAGCTTTTGTCTGATTCAAAATATGCAAATATCCTTTCCCTTTGTGTATGTTGTCTGTTTGCTTTGGTTGCTGTCTCCTTAGCTGTACAGAAGCTTTTCAGTTTAATTCTGAAACTTGTTTATTTGTTTACTTTTGTTGTTTATTTTTTTTATTTGCTGTTGTAATTGCCATGACAGTCTTCTTCATAAAGTCTTTCCCCAGGCCAATATCCTCAAATGTTTTTCCTATGCTTTCTTTGAGGGTTTTTATTGTTTCGTGCCTTACATTTAAGTCCTTTATCCATCTTGAATCAATTTTTGAGAAATGTATGAGTCTAGTTTCAGTCTTTTACATGTGGATATCCAGTTGTCCCAGCACCATTTATTGAATAGGAAGTCTTTCTCCCAGTATATATTCTTGTTTGGTTTATTGAAAATTAGGTGTTTGTAAGATGTTAGTTTCATTTCCTGGTTTTCTATTCGATTCCAAATGTCTATGTCTCCATTTTTGTGCCAGTACCGTGCTGTCTTGACCACTATGGCTTTGTACTACAGCCTAAAATCTGGTATGCAGATGCCCCCAGATTTGTTTTTATTACTAAGAACTGCCTTAGCTATATGGATTTTTTTCTGATTTCATACAAAACACAGAATCATTTTTTCCACATCTTGAAAGTACGATGTTGGTATTTTAATAGGGATGGCATTGAACTGGTAGATTGCTTTGGAAAGAATAGACATTTTAATAATGTTGATTCTTCCCAGTCATGAGCATGGTATATTCTCCCATTTATTAATATCCTCTGCTATTTCCTTTCTTAGGGTTTCATAATTTTCTTTATAGAGAAAAGAAATAATTTCCTTCACCATAATTTTCCTTCACTTCTTTTATTAGGCATATTCCTAGGTATTTCATTTTCTTTGAAACTATGGTGAAGGGAGTTGTGTCCTTACTTTAGCCTCTCATCTTGGCTGTTATTGGTGTATACAAAAGCTACTGAATTGTGGACATTGATTTTATATCCTGAGACATTACTTTATTTTCTGATGACTTCCAAGAGTCTTGTGGTTGAGTCTTTGGGGTTCTCTAAGTGTAAGATCATATCGTCAGCAAAGAGGGAGAATTTGACCTCCTCTGCTCCCATTTGGATGCCCTTTATTTCCTTGTCTTGCCTAATTGTATTGGCTAGAACTTCCATCACGATGTTGAATAGTAATGGTGACAGAGGACAACATTTTCTGGCTCCAGTTCTAAGAGAAAAAGCTTTCAGTTTTACTCCATTCAGTAAAATATTAACTGGGTTTGTCACAGATAGCTTTGATCAGTTTAAGAATTGTGCCACCTATGCCTATACTCTTCAGTGTTCTAATTAGAAAAGGATGCTGGATTTTATCGAATGCCTTTTCTATGTCTATTGAGAGGATCATATGGTCTTTGTTTTTTCTTCTGTTGATACGGTGAATAACATTTATGGACTTGCATATGTTAAACCAGCCTTACATTCCTGGGATGAGACCTACTTGATCATGATGTATGACTTTTTGATGATAAGCTGTAATCTATTGGCTGGGATTTTGTTGAGAATTTTTGCTTCTATATTCATTAGTGAAATTGGTCTGAAATTCTCCTTGTTAGTTGGGTCTTTTCCTGGTTTTGGTATCAGAGAGATTTTTGCTTCACAGAACGTGTTGGAGAAGATTTCTTCCTCCTTAATTTTTTGGAATAATTTCTGCAATATAGGAAGAAGCTCTTCTTTGAAGGTTTGACAGAATTCTGGTGTGAAGCCATTCAGATCAGGGCATTTTTTTATTGGCACATATTTTATTGTTACTTTGATCTCAGTGCTTGGAATTGGTCTGTTCAGGAGATCTATTTCATCTGGGCTAAGTCTAGGGAGAAGGTGTGATTCCAAATATTGATCCATTTCTTTCACATTGCCAAATTTCTGGGCATAAAGTTTCTGATAGTATTCAGAGATAACCTCTTGTATCTCTGTAACATCAGTTGTTATTTCCCCTTTATCATTTCTGATTGAGGTTACTAGAGATTTTACTTTTTTATTTCTAGTTAGTCTGACCAAAGGTTTATCTATTTTATTTAATTTTTCAAAAAACCAACTCCTTGTTTCATTAATTTTCTGAATGATTCTTTTGTTTTCAGTTTCATTAATCTCTGATTTAATTTTGGATATTTCTTTTCTTCTGCTGGGTTTAGGCTTAGGTTGTTCTTCTTTCTCCAGTTCCATAAGATGGCTTGTGAGTTTATCTATGCATTCTCTCTCTCTCTCTCTTTTTTTTTTTTTTTTGCAGTTTTTGGCCCAGCCCGGGTTTGAACCCACCACCTCTGGTATATGGGGCTGGCACCCCACTCCTTTGAGCCACAGGTTCCGCCCCCCTTGCTGTTTTTAGAATGTGGGCATCTAAAGCAATAAATTTTCCTTTCAGAACTGCTTATTCAGTTTCCCACAGGTTTTGGTAGCTTCTGTCTTCATTGTGGTTATGCTCTAGGAAGTTAATGATTTCCTCTTTTATTTCTTCCTGCACCCAACTGCCATTCAACTGAAGGTTGTTTCATTTCCATGACTGTGTGAGGTTCAATGTTTTTGTTGGAGTTGAGTTCCACCTTTAGTGCCTTGTGGTCTGAGAAGATACAAGGTACAACTTCAATTCTTTTGATTCCATTTAGGTTTGTTTTATGGCCTAGGATATGATCAATTTTGGAGAATGTTCCATAGGGCGATGAGAAGAATGTATATTTTTTATCTTTGGGGTGGAGTGTTCTATATGTGTCTATCAAGCACAGTTGTTCCAGGGTCTCATTTAAGTCCCTTATATCTTTCTTTAATTTCTGTTTAGAGGATCTGTCCATCTCTGTAAGAAGAGTGTTAAAATCCACTTTTATTATGGTGTTATAGGATATTATATTGCTCAGACTGAGTAAGATCTGTTTTTAGAATCTGGGAGCATAAATATTTAGAATTGAAATATCTTGTATTTTTCCCTTGACTAAAATAAAGTGACCATCTTTGTCTTTTTTGACTTTAGTTTCTTTAAATCCACATGTATCTGAAAATAAGATTGCAACCCCTTTCTTCTTCTGAATTTCATTTGCCTGAAAAATTGTCTTCCAACCCTTAACTCAGAGTTTTAATTTGTCTTTTGAAGCTAGGTGTGTTTCCTGCAGACAGCAAATGGATGGCTTCTGTTTTTTAATCCAATCAGCCAGTCTATGTCTCTCAGTGGAGAATTTAATTCTTTAACATTTATTGAGATAATTAGGAAGTTTGGTAGTGTTCTGTTCATCTTATTTTGTGAGAGTCCATCTTTTACATCATTGTAGAAGTTAGGTTCTGTCCTTTAATTTCTGAGTTCTTACTTTCCTATTGATCCATTGTGATGGTCAGTGTGTAGAACAGACTGAATTATTTCCTATAGATCTGGTCTTATTGTGGAAAATTTACTCAGTGTTTGTATATCAGTAAATGATTTGATTTCTCTGTCAATTTTAAAGCTTAGCTTAGCAGGATGTAGAATTCCGGGATGGAAATTGTTCTGTTTAAGTAGATGACCATTGTCTTCTGGCTCGGAAAGTTTCATCAGAAAAGTCTGAAGCCACCTTGATGGATCTGCCCCTATAGGTCAACTGGCACTTACTCCTGGCAGCTTGAAGAATCTTTTCTTTTGTTTTGACCAGGAAAAGGTTCATCACAATGTGTCCCAGAGAAGGCTTGTTAGAGTTGAGGTGATCTGGAGTATGATATCCCTCTGAAAGGAGTGTGTCAAAATCTTTGGTGATATTTGGGAAATTTTCATATATAATTTTCTCTAGTATGGCTTCCATTCCCCTGGGGCATTCTTCTTTCCCTTCTGGGATACCTATAACTCGTATGTTTGAACTCTTCATGAAGTCCCATAATTCTGTCAGTGAACATTCTGCTTTCTCTGTTCTTTTCTGCCTCTTTAACTATTTGAGTTACCGCAAGAGTTTTGTCCTTTACCTCTGAGATTCTTTCTTCTGCATGCTGTAATCTGTTGTTGATACTTTCTACTTTAAGTTCCCTACTTGACTGCTTCATTTCCTTCAGCTCTGCTATATCCTTTCTATATTCTTCACATCATTCATCTCTTATTTGATTCTGTTTTTGGATTTCCTTTTTGTTATTTTCCACTTTATCAGCAGTTTCCTTCATTGTTTCCATCATTTCCTTCATTGTTTTCATCATCTGTATTCTAAATTCCCTTTCTGTTATTTCTAACATTTCTTTATAGGTGGAATCCTCTACAGTAGTGACCTCATGGTCCCTTGGATGGGGGTTGCTCTGGACTGGAGTTTCATGTTGTGAGGATTTTTCTGCTGATTCTTCCTCATGAGTGTCTTCTTTTATATGTTTCCTTGCCCTAATTTTTCTTTTATTTCCTTTTGCTTTTTAAGTTGCCATGCCTCTGGTCTAGGGTTTTGATGAGTCTTTTTGGTACAGGACCAGAAGGATGAGAAGATTGAAGAGCAAGAAGGGAAAAAAGATTTAAAATAAAAAAGAGAAAAGAGAGGGAGTGAATAAAAAGGAATATTGATAAAAAGAAGAGAGGCACAGAAAGAGGGAGACAGGAGCAATATAGTACAGTAGGGTACATTGACCCACCCTTAAAACCCCCCAACCTCTGGGGGTGCCAGGTTGGGTGGTTTTCTTGAGGTCAGCAGTTCTTTGCTAGCCTGTTCAGACACAGTATCCCACCTCCACCAAGTCAAGAGGAAAGACAAAAATGCTATAAAATCAAACCAAAACAAGCAAACAGAAAACTTTACAGGATAAAATTGGGGGGAAACCAAATCATAGGGGTAGAAACACTAGCAAAAATGAAGTTCTAATTTTTAAAGAAGGCAACTGTGGAAAATTATATTTAAACTAGACAAATGAAGAATGAAAAGAAAGAAAAAAAAACCATCTAGGTAGAAAATGTTGACGTTAAAAAAAAAGAAACAAAAAGAAAAAAATTAAAACCAAAATCAAAGCAGTATACATATCTTACTGAATATTGTCTGGGAAACAGGCGATCTTCTGGGGTATGACATGTTTATCACAATGCTGATACAGCTATTACGAGATGGAGACTGGAGGCCCCTGCTGATTTCTCAAACCCTATAGAGTGGAGAGCCCAAATCTCTCCTCTGCCTGCTTAAAAGGCACTTTAAAGTGTCAACCTTGGCTAAACAGAAGCTTTCCCAGGAAATCCCTAGTCACTGGGATCACTCCTAAAGTGGCTGCCCACTTATCTAGTGTGCCAAAACTGGTCTTAGTCTATGCCCCTGAGGGCCAAGGTTGTAAGGTGTCTCAGTACCCCCTTTTAGTTTACTCAGTCACTAGATTACTCAGCTAAGGTTTCCCAGGGTATCCTCACTCTGCAACCCTGATGGCAGAGCTTGCTGGGGGCAGTTTTCTCACAATGGCTCCGTGTGGCCCGAATACTATTAGCTCTGTCCAGCTCAGAAGCTCCAATCTGCCTCAGCGGCTCCGTCTGGGGCCCAGAAAGCTTAAAGCCCTTGCACTTTCACCCAAGTTCTCCTAAGGTAGTTCAACTGACTCCCCAAGTCCAACAAAAACAAAGCAGCTCACAGGGAAGGCCTTTCCAGTTTGCAATCTCACTGCAGCTGTACTTACAGCTTCCGGTGGGATTAGACAGAATCAACACACGCAACCACTTGCCAGTTCTCCCCTGCTTTTGTTCTCTTCTTGGGGTCCCAAAGTCTCTCACTGACTCCCTGTGTCCCAAAGGGATGTTTCTTGGCAGATCCCACAAACCAGAGATGCCTGAAGTCTTCTTTTCCCAGTCTCACCGTGCCCAGTTGCAAGGAAGCTGTTACTTGGCCACCATCTTGCTCCTCCCCAAATTTGCCATATTTTATTCACATTTCTAGATCTAATCCTTTCACATTGCCTGACATCTATGATAGCCTCTTTATTTTATAGCCAAAATTTATCTTTGTATATCCATTTGAATTTAATTCTTTTATTTTAGAGCCTCCCTTTAACTTTTATTCCCAAATATTTAACTTTGTTTAATCTTTTAATGCTCAGGCCCTGTTCTCTAAGCATCAGCCACATTTAAGTCCCAGGGGTCAGAATTAGAGCCCCAGGGTCTCCTGTTTGACTAAAGGTTTCACAACCATGTCATGAAAGCCTGTCTTATCTAATATTTTCTATAAAAATTCCACAAAGGGATATTGATTAAAGTATGAAATTTAAAGAGAAGAAAATGGCAAAACAAAGTATAAATTCTACATGAAGCTGATAAAATCCTATAGCCACTGAGTATTATTAGATTTAGAAAATGTTTTCTAATATAATTGGGCAACAGCCTTGAAAATATATGAAACCATTTTCTTAAGTGGGGATATGTCTTTACAATTTCAGCAGAATATAAATCAGTTTCTACTGTAATGCATACTGTTCAAAAGGCATGCAGATTTGAAAAACTGACCCAAAGGAGATTAATCATTTACTGGGATCATTACACTTGCCTAGTATATGGGTATCAATGTCGGATGCACACTATATGTATAAATATCTACAAAAATGAAATCAGTCTAGGAGTGTTTTATCTTGAGAAAGCCTTCTATAGTGACCTAGAAGGCCTAGTAATGATTTATAATTCTCAGATTCTTCTAATGACATGTAAGAACATCATAGCCCTAGCCCCAGGCTCCTCACCAGGATTTTCTTTTCTTCTTGGCCTTGATCTACCCCTTGCTGTGAGAGACCTTGTGTAAGCAGCATGGACGCAAAGCCCACCTGCAGATGATCTCTCCATCCCTCTGAAAACCATGGCTCCTCAGGCTGAGGGGTGAATACATCTGTAACACAAGCCTCCCTCAATGAATAGACCTTGAGAATAAGTCCGTACATACCCTATTTGGGATATTTAGAAAGTGAGTTCTGATTCCCATGTATTCAAGAACGGGATGAGTAAACTTTAAGCGGGTATATCACTTTGTGATACAAATTCTTTACCTTGGAAAGAAAATAGCCAGAGGAGGGTTCAAGTCAAGATATTAAAAATTCAAGGATCAGAGCAGGGACTAAGATCCTTCCAGGGCCTAGGCTATACTTGCATTTAGGGATTATTAAAAATTTCTGCTTTGTGAATAAACCAAAAGTATGTATTTTCTTCATCTAGAAAAAAATTCTATAAAAGTCTTTAGATTAGGTAAGACTATTCATTTCATTTTTACTTTTTTTATATTAAAATAAAGATTTGATCATTATCACTGCAGGTTGAAACTGGATTTCTACCAAAATGGTGTCACTGTTTTTATATAACCAAGAAGATAGAAACAACACTGCATTTGGTCTTTTAATGTGCATTTCCCATTGACTTTTTCTACCTTTTCATTTTTTAAACAGTTTTACTGATCTATGATTGGTGTACAAAAACTGGAATACTCAATATATGCAAATTCATAGATTTTGACAGAAGAACATAAACATATACCCAGGAAAACATCATTGCAATCAACATAATAAGAATATCCATCACCTCCCAAAGTTGCCTTGTGCCTTATTTTATAACTGAAAAAAAATTTTTCAGAACACTTAACATGAGATTATTCTCTTGAATTCTAAGAGCACAATCCAGTATTGTTAACTATAGGCACTATGTCATATAGCAGATCTCTAGAACTTATTCATTTTGTATAGCAGTAACTTTTTACCTATTGAACAGACACTCTTCCTTTCCCATTTTATCCCACTAATGAGTTATTGGATATGACATACAAAGCCTAGGAAGAACAGCAAAAATAGATACATGGGACTGTTAAATTTAAAAGCTCCTGAAGGGAAAAGGAAATAACATAATAAAAAAAGGCAATTTAGAGAATTGGAGCTAATATTTGAAAACTGTATATTTAATGTGAGGTTATACAAAGAATTTCTAAAACTATAGTAAAAAAAAACATAACCCAGAAGAAAGAGTAAATTCCTAGAAATATATATATATATATATATATAGCCTAGTAATGCTGAGTCATGAAGAAATAGAAATCTTAGTAGAGCAATTATGAAGAAAGGTATTGAATCAGTAATCAAAAATGTCCTAACAAAGTAAATCTAGTACCTGATGGTTTCACTTTCATTTTAATTCTATAATGAAGCATAGCAATGCAATATATGATGTTATATTAAAAACATAAATTCCATCAGTAAATTAAAATACAAAGCTTAAAATGCTATTCAGAAATATTTTTTAAAGTAGAGCTCAAATATGTAGATTCCAAACACACACACACACACATGAGTCTTCATCACTGTTGGGTCTACATTCAGAGAAAAACTGATAGATCAAGAGAATTGAGAAAGTGTAGTAAAACTCAGGATTTATTGAAACCACATTTAGAAAGATCAAGATAGCCAAGAAAAGACTGAAGTTCTCAGTAAACCTCACAAAACAGCTCAAGAAACTATCTCATGAAAGAATTTCCTTAGACAGAATGAGGAAAGTAATTTACAGTCACTGTAGGGAACCTGAGTTCCTGAGAAATTGTGCCCACCATGAAATCTGTTATTAGAATTATTTTTAAATTTCATATTATTACAGAGATACATATGATTTGTGTGGATATAGTCAGAGTTATAGGTATGTCCTTGTGAGTTAGAGTTTAGAGTTGGCTGACATTCCTGAGGATCTGCTGGCAATAGCCTGGATTCCTCAACCCTGCCCTGTATTGAACACCCTACTTATGGGACACCCTTAGGGGGTCAGGAGTGTTCAGCAGTTTAGATATAGATCTATGGGTCTCTTGTGCTGGAAAAGAGTCAAAGGTTGAAATCACTTAAGGGTTAAGATATAATTTAGCAGCATAGAATACGGAAATTAAAGTTTTACCCTTGAGGAATTGTAACCATTTCTTTCTTACTTTATAATCTTATGATAATATCTTCTTTCTTTCCATTGTTTCCTCAATTCACTGACATTGCAAAACTTCTTTGTTTTTTTTCTATCTATAAAGAACTTTTTATGTTCCATATGTCTTGCACAAATGGAATTTTCCTGGTTCAGTAAAAGACTCTTGAGGGTTTTGTTCAGGACAGCATTTCCTTGCTCTGCGCTTGTGTCTCTGAGCCTCATCAGTTATTTCTTTGAAAATAATTGAGTGTAAGAATTTACTTTTTGTGCTGTCCCCTCAGCATTTTATTCCTAGGCTCAAAATGACAACATGTTCTTGTACCAGAAAGTGTGAAATATATCTGTGCAATGTACCCATTGGGTGGGAATTTACCTATCCCCTTCTCTCCCTTCCTCCCATTAAATTTCACTGGGTTTCACTTCCATTTGAACTCATAGGTTTTGAGTAACTATTTCTAATTTAGTATTTTAGTACTGAATACCTGTGGTGTTTATTTTTCTATTCATGTGATTCTTAGGAGAATGGTCACCAATTCCATTCAGATTGTTAGGAAATGTACTAGGTTATGAGTAGTGGTCCTTGACATATATGTATATGTATATAAAATATACACACATATATGCACATTTCATTAATCCATTCATGAATTGATGGTCGCTTAGATTGTTTCCAGATCCTTGTGACTGTAAATTGTACTGACTTCCTAAGGATTCAGTCAAGAGAATCTTGGATTAGATAAATAAATACAGCAAAGTCTCGGGATATAAAATCAATGTATGGAAATTAGTGGTTTTCATGCATATCAACAATATTCAAGCTAAAATTCAAATCAAAGACATGACACCCTTTACAGTAGCATTAATAAAAATGAAATACCTTGAAATATATTTAACAAACAAGGTCAATGATCTCTATGGAAAGAACTTTGAGATACTGAGAAAATAAATTGCAGAGGATGTTAACAGATGGAGAAACATATCATGCACATGGATTGGCAGAATCAACATTGTTAAGATGGCAACACTACCCAAAGTGATTTACAGATTCACACAATCCCCATTAAAATACCAACGTCATATTTTGCAGATCTTATAAAAGTAGCCCTACATTTCATATGGATCCAAAGAAGAGCCTTAACAGACAGTGTAATCCTACATAATAAGAATAAATGTGACTTACCAGACTTCAAGATATACTACAAGGCTATAGTGATCAAAACAGCATGCATGGTATTGACATAAAAATATAGTTATAGACCTTTGGAAGAGAACAGAGAATCTAGAGATGAAATCACCCTCTCCTGGCCATATGATCTTTGATATATCAAACAAAATTATAAACTATGGAACAGAATCCCTATTTAATAAATAGTGCTGGGAGAAATGGTTAGCCATGTATAAAAGTCTGAACCTGGACCTACACCTCTTATCACTCAAAAAACTTTAACTCAATAAGGATCAAAGTTTTAAACTTCAGATTTGAAATTATAAAAGTCTTAGAAGAAAGTGTAGAAAAAATCCTTAAAGATATGGGCCAAGGAAAAGGAATTTATGAAGAAGAATCCATTGGCAGCAACAACAAAAAATAAGTGGGACCTAATCAAGGTAAAAAGTTTTTGCACAGCCAAGGACACAATCAAAAAGCTAATGGGCAACCTACAGAATGGGAGACAATATTTGCATGGTAAGCATCCAACAAAGGGCGGAGAACCAGAATCTATAAAAAACACAAACAAATCAACAAGAAAAGATCAAACACCACTTTGAAAAGTGAGCATGAGACATGAACAGAAACTTTTCTTATGAAGATAGACTAATGGCCAGGAAACACATAAAAAAAATGCTTATCATCTTTAATCACCAGGGAAATGCAAATCAAAGTCACACTGAGATACCAACTAACCCCACTGAGAATGGCTTACATTAAAAAGCAACAGATACTGGTGTGCATGCAGCGTGAAAGGAACATTCATGCAATCCTGCACTGTTGATGGGACTGCAAACTAGTATAACTTCCATGGAATGTGCTGTGGAGACTCCTCAAAGAAGTAAAAGTAGACCTACCAATTGATCCTGTAATCTCTCTACTAGAGATTTACTCTATGGAGAAACAAGATATTTTATAAGATACTTGCACTTGAATGTTACTAGACTTTTGTTGTAAATTTAGAAATATTTTCTGTAACTGTTTATTTGTATTTTAATTTCTTTGCAGAGTTTCCTTGTTGAAAGAAAACACTTAGTTTCTTTGTTGAAAGAAAAATCATTTCACTCCAAGAAATTCTCAAAGAACTTAATTTACAGAGAGGATATTTTTTGGCTTGCAGAAATTTGGGAGAGCTTAAAGAACCTGGGTCAAAAGTAGGTAGGGATTAAGCAAGGCTACCTGGGAAGAACACCTCTACCTTATTCTTTGAAATATTTAGTACAGATTCAGGCCCAGTCAGGGCAAAATGATTGCCTGATCTGCCTCCCCATGCCCACCCCCTAACACATAGAGCGGCAGAAAAACATATACTTTCTCACTTCTATTTTATGAGCTAGACCTTGTTTCCTCAATCATATATTCAGATGCTGGGCAATTCACTTAATACTGCTTTGAAAAGAATATATCTGTTTCACTACTGGAAAGAAAAAAAAATAAAGTTGGAAGATAGGTCTATATTTGGGTGCATGCACATTTAGATAAGGATATCAGAGTTTCTTGAAAGTAAAAACATAGTCTTGCAGAGTATATGGCAATGAGGAATCTAGGGAACATAAAGGGCAATAGCAGTTAGTGAGGTGAACCTTACGGTGGATATGCGAGTTGTGATTGCTCTTTCCTTTTCCTGGTGTGCAGTCCAGGGTTGACTCATAAGTCTGGGTTGCCCACACCTTGCACATTCCAAAGGTCTTTGTGACTGGCCTTTGACTGGCTTCTGGGAGATAACGTCTGAGCCCTTGGAATATCCTGCCTAATAATGTGGAGACTTTGGGCCATCCCAGGTAGGTTATGCTCACAATGTGATTATGGTGACTGCCTGTTTTTGCATGAATACTTGGGGCCTGGAGCCATGTTGTATCAGTTTGGCCTTTAAGGGTAGCTTGATTCTGAGCAGCTGAGGTCAATCACACAGGAGTTGCACACCTAGGAAACTGACTCCAAAATAAAATTCCCAGACACCAAGGCTCAGGTGGATTTCCCTTGTTGTCACCCATACTTAGGAGAACAAACTACGGGTGTGACTGTGTGACTCCCCTGGGAGAAGACAACGGGAGGCTTGTGACTGGTTTCTTCCAAACTCTTCACTGTACATCCTTTTCCTTTGTGGTTTGAATCTGCGAGAGTATAACAGCTTTCTGGGCTCTGTGAATCCTTCCAGTGAATGGGTGATCCTGAGTTACCCTGACACACATGAGAAGCAAGACTTAACTCAGGATTTTCAAAATCCTGGGTGAAAGAGTTAAGTTGTTCTAATTATCAGGCTTTTTCTCAGGAATTCCTATTGTCATATGTTACATGCTACTGTGTTATATTTATCCAAAATGAAAATACAATGCTTATTAGCAAGAACAGAGAAGATAATAAGATGGAAAACCTGAACATGAGCAAACACTTCCAAAAACATTGCATAATACAAGACACAAATAAGAAACAAACAAAAAACCCAGATGTTGGCACAGTTCATACAAAGCAAATCCTCAACACAAGACTTTCCATCATGCCCCTTTTAGAGCTGGGCCTTACTGTACACAACTTTTGCGCACGTTGTTTTTTGTTGACTCCCCCTCTTGTTACTTTCTGTCTATGTCCCTTATTTCTTTACAGGGTTGGGTTGGCAAGATGTTAAGTTGCAGTGACAAAACAAACATGATAAATTTCTGCTGCCCTGTGAAATTCGTTCAGTGTGGAGTTCTTCTGCTGTTTAGAATCTTAATGTTACGCTCAAGCGCCCCTTTCCATCCATCAGATAGCGTGCTGCCATCTGCAGAAGTGCTGGAGCACTAAGATTTATGTGTTACTATTCAAGGAATTTAGGTTTGGCAACTTCATGCTGTTCATTTGGCCAAACAATAATATGCTAATTAACCTGCTTGACCTAAATTATGCAGTGCTAGAGGATGCTCCGCCAACCCAATTGCTCAGTGGCTGAGCATCCCTGACCCAACAGCGCTGCGTAGAAGCAGCTTTACATCATAAAACCAACACTTACAGGGCTGCTCCACTTCATCATCTGAAGGGGAATTAATTATCTTCAGTTTACTAAAGGAAATTTATATTTCATTTGGTTTCTTATGATTATACCAATATTTCACAATTACTGTGCAGCGGCAGGGACAGAAACTTTACTTTCCCAGAACTATCCATACTTTTTACATGGCTAAAGTACGAGTAAGGAAGGGCGGCTCATCATATTTATTTCAGCCTGTGCTTGGGACATGAAATTCAAGATCCATATGTGGGTTTCAGGGTCTACAAACACCCCAAAGCTATAATATAATTATATATAAATTATATATAAGTGTTTATGATATTTTAGGGAAAATTTTTTAAAAGATTTTTATAGTGTATTCTTGCCCCCCAAATACAATTTTAAAAAATAGCTTGGGATATTTAGATGAATGTCCTTTATGAAATAAGTTCTTTTCATGAGCCCATGTCTCTTTTTATTTATTCATGGGGTGATACTGGAAACGTACTGCAGTATCTCTCACTGTCCTCCCCACACCACCGGCTGCCGAGTTCAGCCATTTCAACAGGACTCAAATCAATGAAACTCTTTGAGAATCAGAAATATTTAAAATAAAACATAAGTTGAAGAAATTTATCTTAGCAAAGCTCTTTTTTTTTTTTTTTTTTAGCAAAGCTCTTTAAGGGTTAAACTTGTAGCACAGTTTGAATTAGTGTTGAAATTGCACAAATCACAAAGATCAAAACCTCTTTACCTTGATGACAGAAGAATGGGAAAAGAAATTAGGAAAAAAAAGATCTAGTAGAAGGATGAAAAATTATGAGAGTGAAAGAAAAATGGTGAGTGGAAGAGAAGGTTCAAAAACTTATAGGGGATTTTTTTCAGAAACACATGTTATGTATATAATAAAAAGTAACCCAAACAACAACAAATGTCTGGCATGTTGTCTTGTAGGGCGCTTTCTGAACTTTACAGGGCATAGAAATTATCTGGGGCTCTTGTTAAAACGAAGATTCTGACTCCAGAGTTCTGGGGTGGAGCCTTCTGTTACGCTTTTCTGGCAAGCTTGTAGGAGATACTAACTATGGTCTGCGGACCATACCTGAATTAGCTATTTGACTGGCTGCGTAAAATGTCACAACATCTGTAAGGTAATAAACTAAGCAAAGACACTTAAAAGTTGCATTAATGGTAAAAGAAAATTATATCTGTGCGTACCCTGAAAAGGGACAAGAATAACTTTGGTGAAAGAATGCAGTATTGGCTCAACTATGCTAATAAGCACTTCCTCAAGGCTGCCAGCTGTACGGTATCAGATAAAGATGATGACCCTCTCTAATCCCTGTGATTGAATTCATGCATATGAGATATTATTTAAGAGTTTTCCAATAAAACGATCAGGTAAATATACATATCATTGGCCTAAGCTCATTAAAAAAGCACTGCTTTACATTTTTTTATAAAAGCTTTAAATTTGTCTCATTTTCCCGAGATTATAGCAACTTTTTTGCAGATAACTATTTTTATTAATTTACATTTGTGCAAAGCTTCTTTATTCCAATATAAGCAGAGAAGTAGGTATTTTTATTATTTTCTCCTCAAAGATTGCATACTATGCATACTCGCCTAGACTTTGCTTTCTTCATATGTACCATGTTATGTCCATTTTTCTATATGTCTAGAATGTTTTTATTCTTTTTTACATTGGGATAATGTAATGGTTTACTTTACTGAGCTCCTAATGATACTATCTTTGGTTGTTTTTTTCTATAATTAATAGCAACATTATACCTAAGGTATTTTGTATATGTGCAAATGTACTACAGAAAAACTTCCCATAAATGACATTATTGAATCAAAACCTATATTCATTTGTAAATATTGCCAATTCACTCTCCATAGAGGGTGGTAGCTACAAAAATGATAGTATAAATTCCCTGTATCCTTACCATCAGAGGATGTTAATCAATTTTTAAATTTTTGCTAAAATTATAGGTGAAAAAGTACCTTTCTGTGTAGTTTAACTTAGCATTTCACTTGTTATCAGTAAAATTCATCTTTTTGTATGAAGGAGAATCATTTGAACGTGTTTTTCGGTTGTTTATATTACTTATTCTTATTTTGATTGTGTTATGGATTTCTAGAGGATTTTTATATATTAAACAGGTTAGTTCTTGTGACATAAGTTGCAGATATTTTTTTCCTAGTTTGGTATTTATATTTTTACTTTCACTACTTTTTTTCCTTATTTTTTTTATTTTTATATGGTTAGATTTTAATCATTTATTTTGAGGCTTCTGAATTTTATCCCAAGGCAAGAAATACCTTCCCAAGATAAGAGAAGAATACTCTCCAGTTTCTTTATAGTTCACTTTTTTCATATTATTTACTGAAGTCTTTGATATATTTGAAGTTTATCCTGGTTCATGATGTAATTTTGGTGAGCAAGTACTATTAATTAAAAAACTGATCCTTCTCTAGTGATTTGAGATGCTATGTTTTATTTCCATACACATTTTAGTCCAATTTTGTTTTGTTTTTCTGTTTTAGTGATCCATATATGCATGCTCTAGTGCCATAGTGTTTGAGATATTGAGACTTTGTATGTTTAATTTTATTTGTATGTTTAATTTAGAACTTCTTCATTGAAATTGTTATACAAATGGACTGAATTTTCTTATTTCTGTAAAGAACTTTAGCATGTGCTTATATATGTCTAAGAAGTTGCTTAAGTCATTTTAAATGCAAAGACCATTCTCTCAAGAAGCTATAAGATAAGGAGATAATGACACTGAAGCAACTTATAAAGTAGCTTATATATTTGGGGAAAAAGGGAAGCCATTCAGTGGCATAGAAATCATGAAAAAATGCATTGTCCAAGCTGTAGGGTGCTCAGAACCCCATAATGTTTCAAAGTACAAGCAACTGCCTCTTTCAAGGAGAACCATAACTGATCAGTAGCATGAATTAGGTTTCAACTTAACAAAACAACCTCATGCAAGATTTTAAAGGAAAATATATATGATTTAATTACTTTGAATGAATCAACTGACTATCGACTTGGTGCAGGTTTTATACTTCATTTGGGTCATAACAGAAGGTTTTCTTTGCTATATAGTGTTACTCAGGGAATGGATATCTTCAATTACTTATAAGACAAATGTCATGAAGTTGGACTCAATGTGATAAGTTAGTGTACATACAGATGGTGCACCTTCCATGACAAAACATCACGAAATGTTTATTGCATAGTTAAGTATTAACAGATCCAAATGCTGTCATTTTTCATTGTATCTTACACAAGCAAAAATCTCTGGGCTAAACTTTTGTGTTTTAAGGGACATTTTGAAATAAGTTGTAAGTATCATTAACTGTATTTGTGCAAGTGTAACATGCTCAGAGCAGCTCAGAGCAGTGGCATCATCTCTTCGTAACATGCTAACGCTGAATGATGAGATATTCAGGGTTGATATGACATATCATTCTAAAGTGCATTGGCTTTCCTAGGAGCAGGTGTTAGTCAAAATATTATCCCTGTGAGAACAGATAGTTAAAATTTATGAAGAACAGAATCAGTAATGTGAATGATTGAAAGAAATTTGTATAGGAATATGAAATTTCTGTGTGGTATCATGTCAGATCAAAATTAATTGAATAATTCCTCGAAGGTAAAACTAATACATATAATGTGTGGCAAAAAAATCTAAGCATCTCGAAAAATGCTATCTGTTTTTTTACAAAGCACTTCTTCAAAAGGAAATTTTAGGTGAACGTTTTCCCCAGTTAGCAAGAATCAATGCTGAGCAGGATAATACATGCAAATCATTTGACGAATATGCAGCAGTTATAGACCTATTAATTGGAGAATACAATGAAAGGTTCGCTAACTTTGAGAATCATGACAACACACTCAAATTAGCATTTCAGGCTCCCTAGCTGATATCACCAAGGCTCCTAAAGAACTACAGATAAAATTGATTGAGCTTTCCGCAAGATGACATTTTAAAGTCATTGTTTGATAATAAGGAAGATCCATTTGAAATATGGAAAAATGTAGTAGATAAAATATCCATGCCTTTGGCATCGTGTTCCCCAAATGCCTCCTCCTCCTTTCCAACCATTTATTGCTGAGAATCTACATTCTCCTTCCTAACCCAAATCAAGACACCCTTAAGGTCGCAAATGACTGGCGCCACCTAGAGGTCGGCTGAAACTCTGGACGTCCTTGCTGCCATCAAATGTTCAAGCGTTTCCAGCAAAAGCGGACACACCCAGTCTTTAAAAGCTTAACTTTAAAATTAACGGTTTTAATTTTTTGAAATTATTAAGTAAACAGAAGTTAACTTTTTACAAAATAACGTCTATTTTTTTGTATATGTAGTAGATGTTTCTTGACCGTGGCCTTATTTGATCATAGCTAAGTTAATGCAGCCATCCAAGACGAAACGCCCCCCCCACGCCACCCCATTCTGGGGATACGGTCATAAATAAGAGAAAGAAAGCCTCTAATCCATGAAGACTTTGGTATTTAGGAGAATAATTTAAAAGTAAAATGAAACCAAACATAATTCAATTCTCTAGTTCCACACAGGGCTAAGAGTTCATCATGGATGGTATAATTTTTGATATACTAAGTTTGCCCTGTTAAGCCATTTTATTTAATTTTCTCTCCAGCATTTCCCTTAAACCTGTCTATTTACCCTAATTACTTACTTTAGTATCTACGCACTCTTCAAGACCAGGGCTATTTGTTAGAATTACCGTTTTGTTTCCTCATTTGCAAATGCCCATGATGTTGTATGTTAAGATTTCTTCATCTGATTTTCTCAAGAAATGTTGCTTTTTGGGAGTCATTTTTAAGTAGTGTTTAAAGTGTATTTATTTGCGGTAGGTGGGTGGAGAGCCCCAGAGGAGAGGAAAGGCTACTGCACTTCCGAGGGTGGATTTAAGTGCATTTCTTCGATAAAAAGAGAATAATGTTAAGAATTGGCCTTGCTTGCAATCATTATTATTTATTAAGGTAGAACTTTTTGTAATTATTAGAGGAATATATAGGGATTAAAGTTCATAATCCAAGATATTTTCAATAGAAAGCTGTGATATCTTAGAATTTGTTTTTGTCCCCTGTATGTGTAAAAGTAATAGTTACTTGCTTGCTAATAGTTAGGTGCTTGCTACATGCCAGCCATGTTTAAGTAGTATGTATACATATAATGAATAAACAAATATATGTATGAATTAAATGAGTATATAGATATTGACAGAATATCCCTGAAAAGTACCTGCATTGTACTCATTAGAAAAATTTTGTGTAGAGTTACTCAAAGTTGTACAGATAATAAATGGCAACATAATAACCAAATTCAAGCATATTGGCTTGAGACTTTATGTTGTCATGGCAAGGTATACCACTTTTCTCCCTCTAAAATTAAAGAAAAGACAAAAAAGAAAAAGGAATAGCTATGTCAATTCAATGCTCTGTGTAAAACACTTCCAATGCATTTTCTTACTTAATGCTCACAGCCATATTATAAGTTTATTGGGCTATCTTTGTTTTATAAGTTAGGGAATTGAAACATGGGAGGTTACATAATTTGCCAAAGCAGAAATTCCTGAAAGTTAGAAATCATAGTATTCAAACTCTGACTGCAAAGCCTAATTTTATTTGTGATGTTACCTCCCTAGATTGGAGTCACAGTGAATAAAAAAAGGAATGTTTTTAAATGCATTATCCCCTTCATCTGTATTTTTCTTCCTAGCTTGTGACACACTTACATGTTGATACATATATAAACTGAATTATGATCTAATGACAAGCCAGGGTAATAGCTATTCTTCTTGAAGCTATAATCTAAATGGAAAACACAATACCATATACTTTTTTTTCAAAGAAGGACCTGTTTTGAACAAGTGTGACATAGCATTGAAATTCCTGGGCACTGGCCAATTCCACTCCTATGCTTGGTGCTAGTAACTATAGCTCATTTTATTGTAAGCCATTTATAGAAAGGAGGAGGAATATTTTATTTCTATTATTTTGCAAGGACACTTTATGGTTAACTGAATTGGAATGACTGAAATAATGGATGAATTCTCTCAATAATTCCGTTTGGCATAAAAGAAATTGACTAAACAGAGATTGCTAAAAGTTAACTTTTATTCATATATGGTATATACAGAGTAAATAAATAGTGACAAAGTATTTCTTCTCTGTCACCTTGGACATCTTGGACACAGGAAAATAAGGAATTTGTACTGAGGTTCACCTGTTAGTACTCATTGCTAAGTGAAGTATGCGTAGAGGGAAAAAATAAAAAGGAAGTATCTTATTTTTATGGAAATGTTTTTATCTCAGTAATTTATGAAGGTCTGTTATAGTGAAATGTTGGAATTTTCTCCCTTTATCTTACACACACACATACACAAAAGCACACACATGAACACACAAATACTGCTCGGCCATTAGGTAAGCCGTTAACATATACCCCAAACAGCTGCGCTCTCATTGGAATTTAACGGGTTTGTCCCTGGGACATAAAGCTTTAAGTGAATGATGAAGTTTAAGAACCTCCCAGCTCTACAAAGGTTACTTTTAAAATAGTATTATTTGGGTAGATATCATATTTTTCTCCAGCATCACACGTTGAAATTCCAAGGGGAATAACTGTATTTTAAATAATTCCCCATGATACCATTTGCCAGCAAACCATTATCCTTCCAGATTACTGAAGACAAATCATTCCCAGATGTATCTAGTAAGATTCACCCATCCATAATAGTTACAAAGTCTATTGATATCTTGACGTTTTATTTTTGTTACTTATAAATAATGCCCTCCTCTAACTGAGCAAGGCCACCTCTGACCACAAAGGTTAACTTGCTTCTCTGGGAATAGCGTTAGTATAACCTGTGAATACACAATTCATACTTAAAGACAGAGACTGAGAGAGGGTTGCCCTGCCAGGCTGTACTGAGAGAGGCTATTAGACCATGGAGACTGCATTTGCTTCTGGAGGCAGTGAGGTGATTTTAATATAGGTACTGCATTAAATGGAACTGCAGGAAGAGAGCTTTTCCTGACCTCCTCTTCTCATATCAGGTGGCACACGTGGGATTCCTGGGGGTTCCTCAACCCATAGGAAGTGCTCTGAGAAGCAACTTCTCAAAGTCTTTAGAGAGCTAAGAATCAAGCATATCAAACCACATACATTTACTACAGCTTAGTATACTATATACTATATATATAAAAAATATGTTTTTATGATATAGTCTACAGTATTTATATCATTCTACTATGTGTCTTTGTATTTACTGATTGTGATGTTTCACTAAACTCATATTTCAATGTCTTTTTTGCTGTTTCTAAAGGCGAAAGCACCTCAGAGGTCAGAGTTGTGTTAATATTAGTAAAGAATGCCAGAGACCCTAAGGCAGCTGTAAGTGTCCCATACTTCCAAAGACCTTTTTGTTTCTAACTATTATACAGAATGCCTGTGTACATTGATAGAGTACATGTGAATTTTGGATGCAGCTATGCAATGTTTAGTAAAGAAATCAGTGTAACTGGGATATTTGTCATCTCAAGTATTTATTTTGCATTTTTTTTTTGTCTAAGGCACTTATTTATTCACTTAGAGGTATACACAAATCTTTTTTTATGTTATGCTGAGTTTTTCAAATTTGTTTTTAATCTCAAAATCATATGAGGATACAAATTTTTAGTTTACATTGTTCTTATTCCAGGGTAAAGTTCCATTTCTAAAGCAGTCTCTATAAATGACATTGAAATGGATGTATTGTTGACTGAGGAACCTATTTTAAGAAAATAAAGAATTTTTACTTAAAATTTCTAAAAATGCTCTAAATAGTTTGACACTACTACCTTATATTAATAGCTCTTACCTTGATTCATTCTGAGTAAGTCAGTTTATCAACTTTTCTTAAAAAGTCCCCCAAATTCTATGGGAATTTTCTTTGGTAATAATGAAAAAGATAACTTAAAGCATGCCTTTCTAATTCTGGCAGTTGCTTGTTCTTTTTGTGACAAAACTTTGTGTTCTTGCATTATTACTCTGATTTTCTAGACTTACTTATTTGATATTTGACATGATGAACACCAGGCAAACATGACTTCTATGACCATAAGTGTAAACTGTAAAACCCTGAAATAGCTTTTACACCTTTATGCTTCCACTAAGGTCTAATTCAGCATTTAGCAGTCAAGGAAATTTGACTGTGGCCTGTGGGCAGCATGTGGGTGGAAACCTTCTCTTATTTGGAGCACAGTACTTTGGAAATACTGTTCCAGGTTTTACTGTCAGAATATGCAGAAATCAATGTTGGTATCTGAAGTAAGAAAAATATCCCTTCTTGAAAATATTAAGTTTCCATGCATATATTTGACTTTTCATGTGGCAGAGAGCAGAATTTTGTCAATATTATTTTCCCTCAACTATTAAGTGCCTGATATAGGTGTTTGTAATAATTTATCACAGGGGCTTTGTATCATTCATCTCATATTCCAAAATTAACTACCAATTATTTTGGAGAGGAAAACTCACGACAGCAAAATTTTGTTATCATTTGTGAAACTACAAATGAATAGCCATCAGGAGCATTCCTAATGGTAAGTATTAGGACAGTGGTGAGTTTCAGGACACACATCTTTGTATTGTAAACAACCATAAACTTTCTCTTCAAGAAATATGAATATTGTAATTCTATAAGACATTTTCCAAGTCATGAAAATGTGCTTGGATATCAAATGATATTTGGCTGACATTAATATTTAATTCAACCCTAAAATGCTACCTTATAAGAGGATTTTCTGCAAATATCTGGTATCTACCTGTGACCTGTGCTTATTTTACAGGAAAGAAGTTTTTCATAGTTAGGACAAAATAATTATGAGACCTGAGATACTGTGATGCCTCAGAGCAATAGAAAATGAATATTGGAAAATACATGGAATTGTAGTAATTCTGGTAAAATATTCTTCAACATGTATTGGTATTTGGCACATATTAGTAAAATAATTTTCATTCAATTCAGTGTTCGTGTGTAAGGTTTTAAGATACTTTTCTCCTTCAAAAATTCTCAAACTCATTTGAATAATTTTTTTCTTTGTAGCTTAAATTTGAATGTCCTTCAATGCTTTAATTGTGAGGAAAACTAATTTTAAACAGTTCTGATTCTTTATACATAAAATGTAGACCCAGTTGAGATTAACCCAAAGATAAAAGATATTGTTATAACCCATTTACAGAATTTCATATTTGATATAATAGTTTATGGTAAAATTAAAACCTATTTTTATTGTTTATCTTTTACGTATATGTAACTACCTGTCTTTTCAATGAGATTTATGTTCTGAAGAATAGGGTCCATGATTGTGTTTTGCTCCATCTCCAACAAGTCATGTAAGTCCTGGGTAGATATATGTTGAAGGACCTTTTACTTTTGGAAGGGCACATTAATTTAGTTATAATCAAATAAGACCACATCAGGAAACTTCAACTATATGTACTTAAAAATGTCTGTTATTTAATAAAAATCTAACTATTGTGCACTTAATAATTTCAAAAAGTGCAAACTATATTTTAATTTTAAAGTGAACTAACCTTTTAACGGCTTTGTTGTGTCTGCTTTTTGTTGGAAAGCATTTCAATATTTAGTTGCAGCATGGAGATTCACAACTGATTCTCTAGATCAGTGGTTCTCAACCTTCCTAATGCTGCGACCCTTTAAACAGTTCCTGTGGACTGCAACACCTAGATCACTGCTCTAGATAGATATCAGAGATTTGTGACTTTAAGCAGGTCTTGATTTGGGTCAGGTAAAAGAATGGAGGTTTGCAGCAATAAGTGGTTGAAAAGCCAGAAAGCATTTCTGGGCATGTTGCTGAAGGCATGGGGATTCTACTGCATTTTCCTATATTTTAACTGTATCTTTCTTAGCATGAGTTTAAAATGTCATATGCTGAGAACTCAATCAATTTTATCTGCAGTTGTTTAGGTGTTTTGGTGATAGCAACCAGGTGAGGCTGAATGCTAATTCTCAATTCAATTGAACCATTAATTGTATTCTCCAATTAATAGGTCTATAACACCTGCATATTCTTCAAATCATTTGCATATTCTACCCTGGTCATCATTGATCTTTGCTAACTTGGGAAAGTATTCATGCAAAATTTCCTTTTGGAGAAATGTTTTGAAAAAAAGATAACTTAAATTTTTTTTTTTTTTTTTTTTTTGCCATATGTCATAGGCAGACTTAGTTTTACCTTGCAAGGAAGTATTCAAGTCATTTGACTTGACATAATACCACACAGAATTTCTGCATTCCTATAGAAATCTTCTTTCAATCATTCACACTGCTGATTCTATTCTTCATGAAGTTTAACTGTTCTCACAGGGATAAAATTTTGACTAACACCTGTTCTTTGGAGGGCCAACACACTTTAGAATGATACGGCAAATCAACACTGAACACTTCATTATTCAGCTTTAGCATGTTAAAAAAAAGTATCTTACCACTTGACAGAGCATGTTGCATTTGCACAAATATAGTTGATGACACAACTTGTTCCAAAGTGTCACTCAAAACAGTAGCTTAGCACATAGATTTTGTTGGTGTAAGATACAATGAAAAGAAATGACAGCATTTGGATCTGTTAATACTTATTTGTCTGTGCAATAAACCTTTCATGTTTTCCTGTCATGGAAGGAGCCCTGTCTGTACATTCACTCACTAAATTTGCCAAATTGAGTCCAACTTCATGACATGTATCTTGAAAGTTATTGAAGATATCCATTCCCTGTGTTCTGTTGAAGAGGGCCCAATGTGATAACGCTATATAGCAAAGAAAATCTTCTGTCATGACCTAAATAGCATGTAAAATTTGCACCAAGTCTGTAATATCAGCTGACTCATCCAAAGTGATTAAATAATATGTGTTTTCCTTTTATGCCTTGCATGAAGTTATGTTGAGTTGAAGGCTGATTGGTTATGATTCTTCTTGAAAGAGAAGTTGTTTGTACTTTGAACCATTTATAGAGGTCTAAGTATCCTACAACTTGGACAATGCATTCTTTCCCAATTTCTGCAGCACTGACTGGCTTCTCTTCTTCCTCAAGTATGTCAGCTACTTTATAAATTTCTTCAATGTCCTTATTTCCATGTCTTATTGCTGCTTGAAAGAATTGTCTTTGCTTTTACTTTCCATCTTCTAATTTTTGCAATAGAATCTTTTGTATCTCTCTAATTTAAAATATTTGTGGTTCTTATAAGGGTTATAATGCTCATAAGCATCAAATTTCTTTAATGTTCATATCACCATAATACAAAGCAAGCAAATCATCTTCTCTTTAGCAGAAACTAGATAGTATTGCAATTTCCAATCCTCATTACTTAATTGTATTTCTTCCTTCAGTGTTCTCTTGGTCTTCTTTGATATCATGGGCTGTTAAGCAGGCAGCATTAAAAAATACCATCGAGCTGTGCAACTATTCACAAATTCTTTTTCAAGCAGAAAAACAGTGCAACTCTTTTAAGAGCTGATAACAAACTGATGTGCTAGACCCCATAAACTAGGGGGGTCAGTAGTAGTGCCAGTCAGCTGGGGGAATTTAGAACTAAATCATGAGTGTAGCAACCTCAATTTGCCATTTATGGCTAACTAATATTCTAATTGTGCCAGTCAATCTGAAAGTATTACTTCATTGAAACTAATTTTCTTCTTTGGTGTTTTAAATACATTCATTTTAAAAATAAAAAGATGAAAATATCTTAATACAAATGAAAGGATTTGTTCTATAAAATTTGGATTCAGCCAAAGGCTACAATAAGTACCTAGAAGACCATATATGCATTTAGGAATATGAATAGGTTCCCTACCCACCCCTGCTATAGAAGCTGCTGACACTTTGCCCAGATGCTTTTGACTAGGTTGAGGCACCAGTCCTTGGCTGAAGCAGATGTTTGGTGCTGATTGCTCTCAGCTGCACCCAGCTCTGGAGCATTATCATGGGCTCTTGGGTGATGCCTTACCGAGTGATCCCTGGGAGGTTATACAACCACACCTGGGGCCAGATGTAGCCAATGACTGAGAGGTGCATAGATGTGAGCATTTCACGTCCTCACCTTGGACAGTACAGAACTGGGTGCACATCACGCTCCAGAGCTACCTGTAGGATCAGGCTCATTTTTGACTTCTCATAAAGCCACATATGTTTCTAACTTCTTTCACAACTATTCTGCTTTTTCTCATTCACTTATTGGTTTCTTTCAAGAGTAACTTGAATCCATAAGAATTACTTATTCTCTAGCAGAGTGAAAGTCCTTCTTGAAAGTCCTCCTTGAAGTAAGGATTGAAGGCAGGAGCAGGAGGACACAAGGCATCCAGGGAGGTTGTATGTATTTAAAGGTTGAGGAAGGTTAAAATCAGTATGTATAGTTCTTAGCCTTTCTGAGGTTAATGTTAATTTCACATTCGCTATTGTCCATGTATTATTTTAATATACAGTATTATATATACAATAATACAATTATTATTATACAGTAAGAGAAAAGAGTGTTACATGCTACAGTAACTTCTTCAAGCCTTGAGGATATTCTTTAATATAATTTAGGACTAGTCACAGCAAATTCCAAATCAAGGAATTACTCCCAATGAGATATTAGAGACCAGAGTGAGTTAGCACAAACTTGTGTCCTGAACAGAAGAAGCTGGCTCAGCATGTATAAGTCAGGTTCCAGGATAGGACTGCTCTGCCATGCTCTTTTTGAGCACAGAGTGATTGCAGCTGGCTTCATTATGCTCCCCACTTTGTGCCACAAAAGATTATTTTGCCAAATGATAAGGTAAGTATCTAAAAGAATTGTTAAATAATAGAGTTTTTGTTTATTTAGAAATAAAAGACAAAATAAACCATAGGCCAGTCTGATTCTTGATTTGTCTGAGGTCACTGAGCTCTGCTCCAAAGGCTCATTTAAAATCTGATTCTTCTATAGTTATGTATCATGTAATCTAGTACGAAGAGATAGTGGCACAGTATACACATATATGTGTATACATGTGTACTGTCAACTGTTTATAAAATTAGTATGTTTTTAAATATTCAGCATTGCATTGTTTTCTAACATGAATGGTTCAGAAAATAGCCATAGATGGCACATTTCTTAAACTGATATAGGCTATCAATGACAAACCCACAGCCAATGTCATCCTGAATGTAGTAAAACTGAAAGCTTTTCCACTTTGAACTGGAACCAGACAAGGATGTCAATGATTGCCACTACTATTAAACATAGTGCTGGTGTTCTAGCCAATGCAACCAGGCAAGAGAAGGATATAAAGGAAATCCAAATGGGGGCAGAGGAGGTCAAACTCTCACTCTTTGACAATAATATGACTTTATACTTATAAAACCTCAGAGTATCAACCACAGAACTCCTGGAAGTGATCCAAAATTACAGTAATGTCCTAGGTTATAAAATCAATGTCCATAAATCAAGAGCCTTTGTATATGCCAACAACATCAAATGGAGAAGCAAAGCAAGGTAAAATTCCATTCACAGTAGCTTCAAGAAAAATGAAATAACTGGTAATTTGTCTAACAAAGGAGGTGAAGGATCTCTACAAAGAAAATTAGAAAACAATGAGAAAAGAAATAGCAGAAGAGATTAACAAATGGAAGAACATACCCTCCTCTTGGCTGGGAAGAATCAACATTGTTAAAATATCTATATGCCCAAAGTAGTACATTAATTCAGTATATTAATATGGTCCCCATTAAAATACTAATATCATACATTGAAGAACTGGAAAAAAATAATTCTTTGTTTTGTAGGACATCAGAAAAAAACATATCCAAGACGATTCTTAGTGATAAAAACAAAGCTGGAGGCATCACTCTACCAGACCTCAGGTTATATTACAAGCCCACAGTGATCAAAACAGCAAGGTTTTGGCCCAAAAATAGAGACATAGACATAAGGACGGAATAGAAAACTTAGAGAAGAAACCAACCTCTTATCGTCATCTGATCTTTGATAAACCAAATAAAAGTATAGCCTGGGGAAAAGACTCTATTCAATAAATGGTGCTGGGAGAACTGGATAACCACATGTAAAAGACTTAAACTGGACCTACACCTCTCACCAGTTACAAAAATTGACTCTATATGGATAAAATATTTAAATCTAAGGCATGAAATGACAACAATCCCAGAAGAAAGCACAGGAAAAACTTTTGAGGATGTTGGCCTGGGGAAAGATTTCATGAAGAAGACTCCATTGGCAATTGCAACAACAAAAATAAATAAATGAGACTTAGTTAGGCTAAAAAGCTTCTGCACAGCTAAGGACACAACATGTAAGCAAATAGACAACCTTCCTAATGGGAAAATATATTTGCATGTTATGAGTCTGACAAAGGGTTGATAACTAGAATCAATCTGTAGAGATCTCAAATTTATCAACAGGAAAAAAAGCAAATAATCTCATCTATCACTGGGCAAGAGACAGAACCTTCTCTGAAGAATACAGAGAAATGACCAACAAACAAGAAGAAATGGTCATTATCCCTAATTACTGAAGAAGTGCAAATCAAAGCCACCTTGAGATATCAGCTAACCCTGGTGATAATAGCCCCATCACAAAATCCCAAATCTGCTGATGCTGGTAAAAGTACAGAGAAAAGGAAACACTTTTACACTGTTGGTGAGACTGCAAACTAATACAGCCTTTGTGGAAAGAAATATGAAGAATCCTCAAAGAACTCAAAATAGAGCTTCCATTTGATCCTACAATCCCATTACTAGGCATCTACCCAGAAGAAAAAAAAAATCATTTTAACATAAGGACATTTGCACTGGATTGTTTATTGCGGCTCAATTTACAATCTCCAAGACGTGGAAACTACTCAAGTGCCCATCAACCCATGAATGGATTAATGAACTGTGGTATATGTATACCATAGAATACTATTCAGCCATAAAAGATGGAGACTTTATATATTTTTTATTAAGTTAGATACAGTTGGAACACATTCTCTTTAGTAAAGTATCACAAGAATGGAAAAGCAAGTATCCAAAGTGCTTAACTAATATGAAGATAGTGGATGATCTAATTCATGCCCACACAAGAGTAAAACTCAATTTAATTGAAGTTGGAGGGAAGAGGGAGGATAATTGGTAAACTCACACTTAATGGGCACAATGGAATTGTATATGGCACATGCCCTGGGTGAAGTGCACAAACACAGCAGGGACCTTGTTTGTTCATATTAACCTGAAATTTTAAAATAGGAAAGTACTGCAAATTATCATTGTGTAAGACTGACGGGGAGCTTAAAAACAATAATGCTCTTATGAGATCTTGTCTAAGTTTTCCCTTCAAATTCAGATTCTTAGGCTCACACTGTGTTCTATTTCTCTACCCTACAGCCTGTTCTGTTTCTTTACCCTACCGCCTCTACTCACCTCTCTCCTGAAACCCTTTTAGCATTTAAATGACTATCTACTTCTTTATATAAATTTATTTTTGCCAAACAAACAAATTATAATCTGTTTCAACATTAAACAATTTAAAAAATGAATATTCTTTGATGCTTAACATGAGCATTTTTATATCTTCCATCGTTATGGCAGTTCTTTATAGGTTATTTTTATTAGATGTTATAAACCACCCATAATACAATTTAAATATGATGCAAATTGACTACAGTTAAAATTCAAATCTTTAAACTGATGAAAGATTTCACAAAGTCATTAGGAATGACTTTGATAAATAAGAATATGGAAGAGTTTGATCAGTTGACAGTTAAGAATAGAAACTTGACATGTGGAATATATTCTTTAAAAGAGTCTAATTTGAGTATCCAAGAGAAAATCAAAATTTCCTTGGGGAAATTGATGACAGGTCTCAATATTTCTTTTTAAACAATGATCTTCTTTATGACTGGACTGAGAAAGTCAAATGTGAAATGTACTACTTCATGATGGTGTACAATTATGAAAAATCATACATTTACATTGATTCATACTTTCTTCAATTCTTGTTTGAAATTGTCAGAGTCATTTGAATAAATACAAGGTAAAACAAAATAACTGATTTGTCATGAATTTTATATTGTTTTGCAACATAAATTCTTTTTTCATATTTAACTCTCAAACTCTTAGCCTTAAGTGATCTTCCTGCCACGGTCTCCCAAAGTGTGAGGATTACAGGTACGAGCCACCATGCCCCAAATTTTTTATATTTATCTCTGAAATTTTATATCTTATTTTAAAGTGACTCACATTTAGCATGTTATTTTTGTACTAATTAACTTCAGGTAATGTGGATTTTATGTGATTTCCTTTTTGTTATTTATAATCGTTCTTTTTTCTCTCTGATATATAGACCTGACATATATATTTCTAAAATATAAAAATTTATCCTACAGTTTTTTAAGAATAAATTTCACATGGCCTACAAATAGGATTACTGAAATTTAGTCTTTTGGTACTTCCTTTGACCTGTTAATTTGAATCAAAAAGATTTTCTCTGTCTTAAACAATACTAGCTATAAGCACTTGGGATAAAATCTGTATGTCCACCAGCAATTTGGGGACACAATTATGTAATTTATAAAGATGTGTCAGTCTCATTGGAAATCAATGGAGAACAGCTTTCTATTAAGATAACAATGTTATTATTTTTGAAAGAAAAGTTAACAAGACAACCAGCTTGTGGATATATTTTCTTATTAATGTATAACTTTTCAATACTGTGTTCTATGTTTATGATGTCTAATGTGTTAACTTCATTTAATTGCTTAAAATTTTTAAATATTAAATAAATAAGAAAAGTTTGCGAAAAGTACTATGTGAGCACACCACCTATTATCTAATACATGTTTACATTTGACTCTATTCACCTCTGATGTTTTCTAAGAAACTGATATAAGCATCCTTAAAACATGCTTATAATTCCCATGCTGAAGTACGTATATTCCTAGATGTTGTAGTGGGTTTTTAGGGCAGACAATGGTAAATTACTAAAAACTGGGTGGTTAAAATATTAATAAATTTATTCCTTGACAGCTCAAGAGGGCAGGAATCTAAAACCAAAGTGGTAGCAGAGTTGATTTCTTTTCAGGCTCTGAGAGAAAACCTGTTCCATGCCACTCTCCAAACTTTCGGTGGTTAATAATATCCTTAGTATTGTTTGCCTTGTAGATGTGTAGGCCAGTTTCACCTCTGACATCACAAGGCCTTCTTCCTTCTGTGAGTGCACCCCTGTGTCTTCGTGTGATCATCTCTTAAGGACACAGACGCTGATTAGGACCCACCCCGATTCAGAATGATTTCATCTTAACTAACTACACCTGTAACAATCCTTTTTCTAATTATGGTCACATTCTGAGGTTCTGGATGAACACGGATTTGAGGAAACATTCAACCCAGTAGAGCATGTTTTGAAACATTTAAATAGATAAGTATATAATTATTAACAATTCATAATACAGATTTAGTGTGCTTTCAAATTTACTCCTATGAAATACATGTCTTTTGTAAAATTTTCCCCATAGGTTTTAAAAATGTAGTAAGTTAATACATTTATATGTGTTGCATTAATTTTCATTACTATATATTTAATTTTGTTTTCTGAGTAAACTAGGTTATCAATCTCCTAAATTTGAATGAAAGATGGTTTTCAGTGTTTGCCCTTGCAGACAGTACTGTAAAAAGCATGTCTCTTATTCATGTCCCTTCTGATGCGTGGTTAAAGATTCCCCAGGGTAGATGTGTAAGAAGAAATTACGGGGGGGGGGGCGGAGTTCAAAAGACAGATAAATCTATCTTTCTAGATGTACGCAAACGTCGTAGTTCAGATTCCTTACGTTTAACTTGGAGTCATATGAACAAGTTCTGACCAGGTACATGTGGGTGGCTCATGGAAAGTCCTTTGAGCTCCAGTCCTTTTATGTTACCATCCAAACAGCTGGGAGCAGAAAACTCTGAAATGGCAAGGTGATGAAATTGGAGAAGAATATGCCACTTCCCAGCTACTGGGAGTAGAGCCCGCTGGGAGAGTTCCCGATTAGAAACATCCATTTTTTTTTTTTTTTCAGTTTAAGCCACTGGGATTTGGGGAGTTGCATAGCAAGTGGCATTATTTCTGCTAATTAATACACAGATGGGACCTCAGGTGGGAGGCTGCCCTAAGGAAAGTCTAAGTTACTAAAAGTCCAGAATACCGAAACCAAATCCAGAAAGATGGAGATCTGTGCTAGGAAAATATTTGATAGGATTGTTGCCTGCAGAAACCTGGATAGCAGATCGTGTTCTCATGTAGTTTGCATGTCTAGAGGAGATAGATGAAAAAATATGTCCCTGTGTATTGGCTGATATTCATGTTATTACCATAGAAAGATCTTAGCAATGAAATGATTGATTTACAAGGGATAACAAAGGGATACAGAGTGACCCTAGAAATCCCGGGTTTTGTGGTGTTGGAAAAGCCTGCTGTCTTCATATGCTTAATAAGAGAAAAAGAAATTTACATGTTTTAACTGATAAAGCCCTGCACACTCTATCAGTTGAATAAAATTAGTTTGGCCATGGATAAAATGAAGGGTTTGACCTCCCCACTTATTTTTTAAAGGTAGACTTGGAGAGAGACAGAAAGAAAAAATAATAGTTACTGACATATTGAGTAACTATAAACAAAGACATCAGAAGGTTATCAAGCTTTTGAGGAAGCTATATATAAATCCCAGACTAAAACACTAGGCATTCACATCTTCAAGGTTTAAACTGCTTTTGAGCTACCAAACATCTATGAAAAACAGGTCAGTTTTTTTAGCTGGTAAGACCCCAAGGAAGGCAGGCCCCCATCCCTTCTACAGATGTGATTAAAGAGAAAAATGGGCAGGAAGTCCCTAAGGTGCAGCAGCCAGGACCAGGAAACACTGCCCCAGGGAGCTGTGGGGAAGGCAGCTTCTGCTTCATCTTGCTGTGCTGCCTCCCTTAAGTTAGAGGCACATGGCTTGGTTCTGATCCGGTGTCTGCATGAAGGGCTTTGATGTGACACTTCTTGGACTTCTAGAAACACTCTGCATGACCTCCCACACTCTATCCTCCATCTGTTCACCTAAGCAGGAAAAACCATGTGTTAGGGGAGCCATGGGACACAAAATGCAGTGTTTCCTTATGTCACCCTCTGTAGGAGGGATATCAGGAGTATAGTCCTGTAAGGAACGTTTGTATGAGATATCAGTTGTAAGATTTGGAGACTGTTGCAGTACCTAGTATTAATTATTAATAACATGTTTAACACTGACATTGCCGATTTTCATAGAACTTCCTAGGCTGATCTTTGAAAATAATTGTATTAATCACACATCACTCTGGGTGATGTCAGACCTTTTTTATTTGTGATCATCTGATTGTTTGTAAAATAATATTCTGTTATAATTCTAGTTGTACGACTCAGATTAATAGTGTGTGAATCTTTGCATGTTCCTATTAATCATTTGAGTTCCTTCTTACTTGAACTTTGTATTCTAATCTTCATTTTACATCAAAAGAGGTTTTATTTTACTTAGTGGTTTACAGGATGTATAAAAAATATAGTCTTGCACAGATTATCAAAGGAGTGATTATTTTCTTTCCATCATGAACTTTTATTTTGTTTATGGATGCTTCTGTTTCTTTTAATTTTTAAATTTTTTAATGTAAATAAGTAGAGATAATTTGCCTTTATGGTTGTATTTTTGTTTAAAAATGCTTTTCATGGCCAAGTGCAGTGGCTCATACCTGTACTCCTAGCACTTGGGAGGCCAAGGCAGGTGGATTGCCTGAGCTTATTGATATGAGACCAGCCTGAGCCAGAGCAAGACCTCATCTCTAAAAATAGCCAGGCATTGTGGCAGGTGCCTGTAGTCCTAGCTACTTGGGAGGCTAAGGCAAGAGAATCACTTGAGCCCAAGATTTGAGGTTGCTGTGAGCTATGACAACATGGCACTCTACTGAGGAAGACAAAGTGAGACTCTGTCTCAAAAACAAACAAACAAACAAACAAACAAAAAACGCTTTTTCTGTTCTGACTTTTTATGGGTGTTCTGTTAACAATCTTTTTTCTAAAAAGTTTAAAACTTTTTTCCACACTTCAGTTTTTAATCCAATTGATTTATTTTTGTCTAAATTATGAATTCAAGTGGCTCTTTCACTTTCACCTTTGTTGGAATTCTCTGTCTTTCTCTTACTTATTTACAATGCCTCCCAGGCACTGAGTGACCATACGTACGTGGGCTTGTGTGTTCACCATGCTGAGTAGTTCAGGGCCTGGTAAGGCAAAAGTCATCAATTGCTTTTACTTTCTTCTTAGCTTAGATTCTCTGTTTCTTAGATCTTGGTTTACTTGCCAGTTTTACCTGATATCTGGTTTAGTAACTTCCTGACAGAAGGTGCATGAGAAATAGCACTTTTGAAACTCTCATGTCTAATTTTTCTACTACCCTGGGACTGATTCGTGCTTTGCTTGGGTGTAGTATTCTGAGCGAGCATTATTTGCTCTGTCAACCTTCAGCACTTCTCAACCTGTGGGTCGCGACCCCTTTGTAACAGTGACAATACATCCTGCATTCAGATATTTGCATTAGGATTCATAACAGTAGCAAAATTACAGTTATGAAGTAGCATGAAAATAATGTTACATCTGGGGGTCACCACAACATGAGGAACTGTGTGAAAGGGTCGCGGCATTAGGAGGCATTAGAAGGTGGAGAACCACTGGTCTAGAAGTATGTGTTTTTCATTTGGGGGAAATAGCCTTAAATTATTTTTTTCTTCTATTCAGTTTTCATATTCTCTGTCCTTTTAGTAAATTTTATTCCCTCTGTAATGCATGCTCTGTAATTTCCTCAGATTGCTGTGTAGGGACGTAGGCTCTTTTCAAAGAGATACATGCAGGTATCTCCTTCTCTGAGGTTTTGTCTTTATGGCAATGGCTCTTTTTCATTTATAGGAATTCTATGTTGTTCTTTTCTACATATACCCATTCAGTTTCCAGTTCTATGTGTCTCCTTAAAATTATTTTATATATATTTTTCTTTTCTTTTATTATTGGCTAAAAGTATTTTTATAATCTTTGGATTACTCTTTCATTTCAAGTTTTAAATATACTTTTAGTATCTTTGTGCCTGACTATTTTTACTTAGAGTGTCTTGTTATGTCATCTGTTTTATAAATTTTTACTTATAATTTATTTTTTGTGGGAAACGCTTTTGTGTGGAAACATTGTTAGCCCATTTAAAAAAGTGTCACTTCAGACTTATTTTGTATCCCATAAATTCATTAGCCTTCTAGAAAAAACTTCTGGACCTTAATTTCTCAGCATAGATATTCCTGTATCACTCAGGTAGTTCTCCTTCAAACCTCAAAGATCTTCAGTGCATAGTGATCTCAGAAGAAAGAAATTTTTCCTTCAGTCCATAGTCTGGATGATAAAAACTTCTTTGCAACTTTCTTGAGTATTTCTGGTACTTTACATTGAAAATGTTCTAGTACTCCCCTTTGTTTGAATGTTTTGGAATGTTTTTGTCAAGTGCTATAATTTCTGTGGGGTTCTCACTACTGAATTTTTTTTTGCAGTTTTTTTTTTTTTGCCAGGGCTGGGTTTGAACCTGCCACCCTCAGCCTATGGGGCCGGCACCCTATTCCTTGAGCCTCAGGCGCCGTCCTCACTACTGAATTTATATCTGGTATAGGGCCAAGGTCTTGTCTGCCTACTATTTCTCTAGGAGTGCAAAAAGCCAAGAAAAGTATTGAACATTTGAATACTATATGGAAACATGATAAAAATATTTAATGTAGGAATCCATAAAAGGCACTGTGAGGGATTAGCAATGAATAATGAATATTATGGCTCACAGACTACTATGAAAAATACTTCTCTTTCTCTAGAATGCAGCACTTTGCTTTGATACATTTTATGAGTCGATTTATTATCTACACAGACACACCCACAGAGAAAGGTTAACTATCAGTGTCAGCCCAGATTTTACCCAGACTTCACATTAGCGTCCGATTTCTCTATGCAGCTGACACACATCTGTTTCAGACAGTATCCTCCCGAGACATGGTCATCTTTCAGATCCAGAATATAGATTTTGTTAGGAAACAGTTTCTTAAAGAATGATTGACTGGTCTTTATAAGACTAGACAACCATTTGTTGGTCCACGTTGCCTGTAGGAGGGAAGGCACCATGCATCAGCAATCTCCTTCCAAGTGCCTTCTGAATATTTTATAGTCAAGAGCTAAGGATCGTTTTTGTCAGAGATTCATTCTTGCTGATCTGCATAGAACTGAGTAAAAGTCAAAATGTGTATGTGTGTCTAAATCTACAGAATATGGGCTCAGTTTCTGGTCTACTTGGAAGAAAATCAAAAGTGATGTTGGGGAAATATATCCAGATAATGCTCATATAATTTGATGTAAGTAATATATGAAAACCAATCAAGACTATGTTGCAAAATTTATAAAGTTCATTAGTTTCAAAGGTGAAAGTTCTTTCATTATGAATTGCATTTACTGTGTCTCAAACAGAACATCTACACAATTATAGAATCGCATTATATTTAGGCTAATTTTTTGAATGTATTTATAAAGATTCTAAAATTCATAGTAAATTTCTAAAGGTATGCAATTTTGTTGGAAATCAAGATTCTAGATTTTCCAGGTTAGCATACACCAGGTGGAGTAATTTTAAAATAAATTCATCATATACAAATTGGTATTAAAACATGAAGATATGTGTTTATAAAATTAAGTAAAAGCATACAGTTGCATTGCCACATTTCTAGACTTTATCCACTAAGCATTACCTATGTGGAACGATGGTCAACACTATATATCATTAGGGAACTTCAAATTATTGGCAATGAGATATGACTTTACATCTAGTAGAATGTCCAAAATCCAAAACATTGACGGTGCCAAATGCTGACAAGTGTCTAAAGTAATAGCAACTCCCATTCATTGCTGGTAGAACACAAAGTGGTACATTCAGTTTGGAAGACAGTCTGACAGTACCTTACAAAACTAAACATACCCTTAGCATACTATCCATTAATCATACCACTTGGCATTTAAATGAATTGAAACATTTTTGCATGCAAAACCTTACACATGACTGTTTACAGCAACTCCAATTATAATTGCCTAAACTTGGAAGCAAACAAGGTGTCTTTCAGAAAGCAAATGGATAAATACACTTCGTTACATCTATACAATGGAATATTATTCTGTGCTAAAAAGAAGTGAACCATCAAGCCATGAAAATAGGAAATTTAAATACATATTATAAGTAAAAAAAAAAAAAAAGAAGACCAATTTACAAAGGCCACATATTACCAAATTGCAAATTGAAAATTTGGAAAAATTCTGGAAAAGTTTTTTTCTATAGAAAATTCTGGAAAGGTTTTTCTATAGAAAATTCTGGAAAAGTTAAAACTTTAAAACTACTGAAAAGATCAGTGATTATCAGGGGCCGAAAGAGAGAGGGATGGATATCAAAGCACAGAGGTTTTTAAGAACACTGAACCCATTCTGTATCATGCTCAATAATGGATACATGGCGTCATCCTTCTGTCAAAACCCATAGTACGCACCACCAAGAGTGAGCTCTAATGTCAACTATAGACCCTGAGTAATAATGAGATGTCAGTGTAGGTTCATCAGCATAACTGATGCACCACTCTGATGTACGATGTTGAATGTAGGAGGTTGTGCACGTGAGTAGGGAGTTCTGTGTGACCTCCCTATACACTCAATTTTGCTATGGACCCAAAATTGCCATAAAAATACATTCTATTAAAAAGCAGAGACATTTGAAATATTACAAGACAATAATGTGGAGGAAGTGACAGTGTGTGATTTGCAGAGCACAGTCTCACAGAGCTTGATTCTTTTTGTCCCTCATGGAATGTGAATTCAAACAAACCTTTATGGAAGCCGTAGCAACAATTCCAAACAAGCTCCTCCAGATAATATCAGAGGAGGAGAAGATCCCTAACTTATTTTATGAAACTAGCATTCTCTGATAATAAAACAAGACAAATGATTTCACACGAAAGAAGAAAATCACAGACCAGCGTCACTCAGGAACTTGCACGCCAAAATTCTAAGTAACATTTTTCTTAGCAAATGGAATTCAACAATATATAATCTTTTCATAATAAATGAATAATTTAAGTGAGGTTTAAAATTCAAATTTATACTACTAGTAATTTAAATCAGTGTTAACAGTCAAAAAATTCACCAATGCGATTCACTAAAGAATTTTAATCAATAATCAAAAATACTTTTTGAGTATATGTAATAAGATCCAGAAAACCGAAAAATAAAAATAACAAAAAACTTTAAAAACTCTAGTAAAAAACAGAAATTAGTTTTGGGAACAAATGACCCAATTATTTCATCCCCATGTTTACACTTGAAAGAAATACTTAGAAAAGAATATTCCTAGTTGCATTATTTGTAATCACACCTAAATAAAAACAACCCAATATATAACAACAATAGAATAAATTATGGTATTGCTTCTCCAAGAATATTATTGAACTATGATGGAAGCACAGTTATAGAATATGATTTCATCTCATAAGTAAAAGGTTGCGTGACCAAAGACAGAGGGAAAAAGTACAAGTTACGTGATCCCTTTATAAACAGTTTAAAAAATGAGACAAAATGAAAACGACCCCTTGCTTTTAGAGGTGTATATTTAGCTGATAAACCATGAACAAGTTAGGAAATACCTAGCATGTAATTCAGGATAGTGAGTGATTCTGGGCTCTGTGAGGTGTTTGAAACTCTAAGAAGGAATGAGAAGGGCTTCCCAGTCCCACCACTGTGTCCCTCGTTCATTTGAATGGTTGTAACTTAGACACAGTATTTGAGATTAGATCACTACATGTATTTGTTTCATGAACTTTTTAAATATGAGTTACATTTCACAAGGAAGAAGTAAAAATAAATATCAATAAAAGGTTAATATGTATTTCTCATACTGCAAAGACACACATTATGCATTCTGAATTGCTGCAACTTATTTTGAAGATGGATGGATTGGACAATAAACAGCAGTGACTAAATTTGGATAGAATTATGTATTTTGCAAGATAATGCTAGTTAAGACAAATTTTATCTGCCTTCATGATAATGATCTTTTATAGCATCATTTAACTTCACCCCTCAATAATAAAGTCTTCTATTTGCTCCCTAAAGATAAGCACAGTCTAAGAAGTATGTGTGGTATTAGGAAATAACTGGAATGAAGTGAATATCTTTAAACAGAATTGATTTTTATTGTAATACATCTGAGGAATGAAAAGCCCATGTACACTTTCAATTTACCTGAAATGTAGGTATTTATTATGTTCAAGTGTTGTAGAATTGACCTGATTTTACTCCTCATATTGGCACATTATTATCACTGGTCCCTGCAACTTTCCATTTTATTTCACTTTGTCTTATTTTATATATTATTATGGATCCTCATCCCTCAATTACATTACTATCCTGCTCTTTTTCTCTTTTTTGCATCTAAATAATGATACCTAATTATTCTTATTATCCACAATATTTTGAGAAGTGTATTTTATGATAAGGAAAATTGCTGTTGGAATTACTTGTGATTATGTAGTTATTACGAGGTCTGAACTTAGAAAAAGTGCTACCTATCTCATTACTGATTATCACTATGGCCAACTTGGAACTATTCCTCTTGGAAGCTATGCACCACCCCCAGTGCCTAGTCTACCCTTCAAAGCAATTTTGGAGCTCTTTTCCTGAAATAACCATCACAATTGTCATTGTATGGAACACAACCCACAACAACAGTGAAGGCCTCTCAGCAAGACACCGCCACACATGGTCATGAACACAGCTGTGAGACACTGATATACCAAGGTTATGAAACCTTACCAAGTTGTTTGTACAGTGCTGCCAATAAAAGCACCTAGTGGCAAATTCACAAAGTTAATTGGCAGATTTCACAGGATGACAGCTCTGATGGTTATTCCAGAAAGAGCTCCACAATTGCTTTGAAGGTGGGCTAGGTGCTGGGGTTGGTGCAGAGCTTCCCACGGACAGTGCTTTGAAGGTGACCACAGTGATTTTCAGCAGTGAGGTATGCAGCACCTTTTCTAGGATGACAACTTAAGTATCTGACCTTAACTTTCACACACATATATAGTATATATGTCACTGCAAAATCTTCTGACATTTACCTTCTTTTTTCTTCTGCTTCTTATATTTTATGAAGCCTTGGCCATGATTTTCTTTGAAGTTGATTTTCTAGTCAAACGTCTGGGTTTGGGCCTTTTGATAGTGAGTATGATGCAGTGTAAAGAAATCTTCTCTGAGAAGCAGGGTAGGGTTCGAATCCTGAATATGTTGATATCGAGGCTGAGTATTTGTGGGAAGCAGTTCTTCATTTTGAGCCTGTTTCTGCATTCATCTTATAAACAGGTTGTTCCCAAACACCCGTATCACAATGTTTCCAGATGGTAGTATTCCACAAGCCATTAAGATCAAGGAAAAAGGTAGTCCAGCGTAGGATTTCCAGTTTATAAAATTTTGCTAAGTGAAGATACTTTTTCCAAGGAAGTATGGAATCAACTAATGGTATAATTTTCTGGAGCAAGATCTTCAATACCAACTTCTGTTTCATCCATGGACTCATCCTTATAGCAGCCTGCCCGTATTTACAGCTCTGAGTTCCAGAGACCTGTCCCAAAGTAAATTCCACTAATTCACCTATGAGGTGGTTCCTATTCCCAGATCTCTGTTTGATATAATATCACCATTTTATCTCTTATGCACGACACATCTAAGCTGTTGGCTTTTCCTCTTTTACCATGCGTTGTAACCTTCAGTCATCAAATGCTCTGAGTTTGAATTCAAACATTTCTGTCAAATTGCCTCACTTTGCCCCTCCTTTCTGTCATTGTTGCAGTTCTGTTCTCATGGCAATCTCTGATTGTTTCTGCTGCTCCCAATGGCTCCTCCCCAAGGACATTTTCTAAGCTGTCATCTTTCTGACGATGTTCTCTGATTATGTCACTCAGAGATTACATTTTCTGCTAATCAGTGGGAATTAATATCCAAATGACTCCGTTTGGCTGATAGAAACTTTCAAAGTGTTTTTCCAATTTTCCTTCCAGTTTCAGTTCCCTGTTCCTGACTGACACCCTATACCTTTCCCAGAGCAAACCTGTTCCCTATTTTCCGTGGATATCATAATGCCTGCTGCCATCCTGTGCCCTGTTTGTTCTTACTGACATGCCATTTTCTTTTCTCTGCTGGCTAAAACTATCCTCCTCGTCAAAGAACCCAGGGAAATACTGTATTACCTCACTCCCTCCGCTCTCATCGCTTCTCTAGAATTAATCATTCCTTCCTTTGTTCTCTGTGATATTCTGAGAGAATGAACCATAGTTTTTCCATCATTGTATCTCCTCCCCAAAAGAAAGAAAATAGTGACTAATTTTCATATAAATTGTATTTAATTTTGACCAAAGTATATTACTTAAACATTAATTTTTAATTCAACATGTTAATCTGTTGTTTATCATATTGCATCCTCAATTTACATATAAATTGTATTTAATTTTGACCAAAGTACATTACTCAAACATTAATTTTTAATTCAACATGTTAATCTGTTGTTTATCATATTGTATCCTCATTGCATCCTCATTCATAAGTGAAATATGTTTGTAATTTTCCCTTTATAACAATATATTTTCTCCAGTTTTAATATCAGGTGTATCCAGATTAAGTAGAATGATTTTGAAGTATTTCTTTTTCTATTGTCTATAAGATTTGGCATGATCTGTTTTTTTGAAATTATCTTTTACTTTTACTTATAAATATTAGTTGTCTATTTTTTGAGACTGTGGAAAAAGCAAAATAATAAGAAGTTAATTGATAAAAAAAATTTAGTTGGGGGTGAATATTAAGCTTCGTGAGGTCAGTTAAGTAAGTATTGTATCCTCTGTATCCAGCTTGGTGCCTGCCACATAACAAATTCTCAATAAATATTTTTAGAGCAAACAAGTTACTAAATGAGTGAATACAATAGAACAGGTAGACTCCTAATGAAAACTGAAATTTCTCTGAGAGAAGTTTCTCTGCTGTGAGTCCCACACCCACTGGCCTGTGCAGCGCTGAGCTCCCATGCTGGCAAATGTGCTTTAATATGTGTAATAGGGGATCTTGAATTTTGCAAAATTTTGAATCATCAGTTTTCCATGTACGGTTATTGATTTATTAAGGAATGACATTTTATTTTTACATCATCATAATTAGCAACAAATCATTTCAGCCTGCTGAAAGTAACATTGTTCCCCATAAGGCACACAAGAGGGAGATTTAGATACAAGGGTAGGTGGACACAGGTCTGGAGTCAGGAAACTTCCTAAGACAGGCAGACATATCACATCCCTTATGTGGGGACCATAAGCATCTTTCCAAAAATGCCATGGTGATTCTTGTACATAGTAAAGATTAGGCACGGCAGCCTGAGGGGTGAGGGTTAAATCTCCCCCTGTCTGGCATCAATACCAAAGAATGGATTTTCCTCTGACAAGTTTTGGAGTTTATTTTCCTCAATCCTGGGGAGCTGCTCTAAGAAGAGTGAACTAGTCTTAACATAGGTTTGAAAATATGTAGTTGAAATACATGGAGTAATGAAATGTCTCCGTGCCTTGTACGTGGGAAAACTTGTGGTAAAATCAGCCGTCGGATTCTGAATGCTCCACTCTGACCAAAATTCAGAAATTGATGGGATTGACAGTTGGCCAGAGATGTTTTGAGGGAGAAACAAAGTGCAAAAAAAAGTTAAGTTTGCAAACAAACTATGGGGCATCTCAAATGTTGTCACAAGTATGAAAATTATCAAACTCAAAATTATATTTTATATTTATACTTAAACAGGTAGATAGACATTTTTTTTAAATTGGGTAATGAATATTTTGTAAATATAGTTTACATTTAGCTACAATTTTCTCTCTATGTGTGTATGTGGGGTGTGTATGTGTGGGTGGGCGTGTGTGTGTGTATGTGGGGTGTGTATGTGTGTGGGTGGGTGTGTGTATGTTTGGCAACTTTTGGAAACCTGTTGAATATTATTTGTCAAAGTCAAATAAAATATCGAAACAAAGCTCTAATTATAAAATGTTTTATCTGGGAAGCTAGAATTGCAATTCAGGACATTCACACAGAGTAGGTTGTCTTTAGTATGTCTGAAGAACGAAGAGATTAGAAGTTTTATTAATTAATTATTATTATTTTATATTAATTTATTATTATCACTACGTCACCCTGGGTAGAGTGCTGTGGCATCATAGCTCACAGCAACCTCAAATTCCTAAGTGTAAGTGATTCTCTTGCCTAAGTCTCCCAAGTAGCTGGGACTACAGGCACCTGCCACAATGCTAGGCTACTTTTTGGTTGTAGTTATCATTGTTGTTTGGCAGGCCCAGGCTGGATTTGAACCCACCAGCTCCCGTGTATGTGGCTGGAGCCATAACCACTGTGCCATGGATGCCGCCTAGAAGTTTTATTTTTAAAAAAGCATATCACACATTTTTCTTCAAAAAAGTTCATCGGCATTGTAAAATTTTAGGAAGCTGGCAAATTTTGAGTGGTGAGTGATGGCAGTGAGTAAAACTATTCCTAGAGTTCGGCTGGTTATTTCAGTAGCTTTTTAATAAAACTGGTTTCATGTTACAGGAGGTGGCTTCCAAGGCCACGCTTTCCAAGATGTGCATTTTTGAAGCTATATTTTGTTCCCTGAGTACTTCTTTCCCCTGGCCTTTTGATTCTCTGTTAGATGGGTGTGAAGAGAACGGCCCAATTTGTATGAGCAACTTTTCACACATTGGTGGCTTATTTCATGGTTTATAACACATGTTTGCAACTGGTTAGCAGCTAGTTTATCAATAACCATTAGCTTAAGAATGAACAAGGGAGGTGATAATATACAAAAATATTTTAAATCTATCATGTTTTCTTTTTAAGAAATAAATGGAATTATTCTCAGCCGATATAAACCAAACTACAGTATAATCAGAAAGAAATAAGGTTTTAGTTTTTTGTGTAATTAAAGGCAGAATAACATAGTATAGTTTTGATTTAAGGTATCAATTCCACTTAAAATTTGCTTTCCAAAACTTTTGCTTTAGGAACTTTGAAAATAAGTTTAAAAAACTTTCACATTAAGTGTAAACTTTCTGTTACCTATTAAAAAAAATCACAAGCTTCCAAGAGATCTTAGTAACCAGAAAATTTTTGTCATTGCTCTGGTGGAAATAGAAATGCCATAACATTACCAACTAATTTCTTTGATCTAATCTTTAACTAAATTTGACAAATTCTCTTTTTTTCTTTATGCTTCCTCTTTGAGTCAGTCCTTCCAGAAATTCAAGTTGAGATGAAACAAAGAAAAATTGTTCACATCTGTTATAGTCAAGGAGCCTGATTTTTTTGTTTGAAAGTTGGTAAAAGTTTATGGGTTGAAGGTTACTGTTTCCTCTGGAGATTATTATAAGACACTGAATAAGATATTTCGATTCACAAACCTCCTCTCTGTTGATTCTCTGTGCTAAATGCCATGGATAATTCCCAGCCTTTTAATTATTTTCATGTTTGCAAATGAGGAAAGTACATCCAGAGGAATTTTTGTCCGAGGCTTATAATGGAAGCATTGGGACTCTGAGCCACAATCAGCTCTCAAAATCATTTCCTGACTTTTGGGTCTATGTTTCTGAACATCATACTTCAGTGCAATGTCTCATTGTTTCTACACCTGAATCCCTTGGTAGCTATTGAATTTGAACCATTGAATCTTCATTCTGAGGGTATTGGAAGAATCAGAATGAGATGCAGTACTGCAGATTATTTGTTTTAAACACATCTTCTCTGATCCAAGCTACATAAGAGGGTTGGTTCCTCTTTGAAGCCTCAAATAAAGAGAAAACAAAGTAAAAAGTCTACATTATCTCCTGAAATTACTTATATGTAGCACACACTTCAAGAATATGAGGTTTTTTTCATAGCATTTTCCTAAGGACTGTGTTCACAGGGAGGGGAGGGAAGAATATGAGGATCCTAGACAGGGTAGCAGCAGAGGGAAGAAGGCTTGGAAAGTACAGAAAATAAAATGGAATCAGCATGTATGTCCAGCATTTTTTTTTTTTTTTGGTAAAGTTATATCTAACCCTAAATCTCTTGTCTCTCTGTTTTTTTTTCTTTTTTAACCAAATTTTTCTTATCATAACATTGACTAAAATTGCTCATATTCTAATCTATAACCTTGAGAGAGCTGGCAAGAACTTTTCTGTGTAGAGCAGAGTTACGGGCTGTCTTCTGAGCTTTGTTATAATGATATACAGTGGCCCTACCATCAAAAAAGCACTGGTTTACCATCTCTGTATGACTGGATTTTAAACACAACTGAAAACCATTTCATTTTCTATATGAAAAGGTATATACATCCTTAGTGATTCAGAATTGTAAACATTAATAAAGAGGAAAACATAACAAAATTATAGACAAACATGGCAGCGTTTAGAGTGTTTTATTATAAAGAATATTGTTTCTAAATTGTATTTTTAGTGAAGTAGACAATTGTGGAAACATCACTAGATCTGGAAAAAAAAACCTTCTGTGAAATTATAAACAAAAATTAAACTTTCACATAATATTTTGCTCATTTCTTCCCCAAAAAATATCTGGCAAGGAGAACATGTAAATTTGTAAAACAGGAAAGGCAATTTTAGATGTATTAAATTACTTGCCAAAGTTGGTCTTTGAACACATGCATTTGAACTTCGTGGGTCTATTTACATGTAGATTTTCTTTTGCCCCTTCCTCCCCAGAGACAGCAAGACCAACCCCTCTTTTTCCTCTTTTTCAACCTACTTAACATGAAAACAATGAAGATGAAGACCTTTATGATGATCCACTTCCACTCAGGTAATAGTAGATATATTTTCATCCCTTATAATGGTCTTAATGACCATTTCTCTACTCTACTTCATTGTAAGAATGCTGTGTATAATAATATAACATAGTAAATATGTGTTAAGCCACTATTTAATCTATCAATAAGTCTTTTGGTCAACAGTAGGCTATTAGTAGCTAACTTTTTTGGGAATCAGTGAATTTTGGGGAGTCATGAATTTTCAACTACAAGAAGGTTGCTGCCCCTAACTTCAATGTTATTCAGGGATCATTGGTAGAATATTGATGGTCACAATCAAATTACATGTATTTTGGATTTAGATATTATGATCTTAAATCTAACATCCTTTCCAATAATATAAAAATGAAAAAGTTATATCTAACCCTTGGGAAGATGAAGTAAGAGGACACACAGTCTTACTTTCCACCTGAAACAACTGAGAAAACACACACACCAATGTATGGAACAATAATTTGGACAGACAGACAAGGCAGACATTGGTCATCAGACAAGGCAGAATAGTGATCCCTGGGAAGGGGAATAAATGGGATGAGGAACAAGGAGACGTCAAGCTGTGTATTTGCAAGGTAGAGAACCAAATGGGAGGGGAGGAGAGACACAGACGGTTCTCTTTCCAGGCTTCAGCTGGGTATTGACTGATGCATGTGAGATAATTACTTAAGTCTCATAATGTTTACTCAAAAGGATTAGAGGAAACAATTCACAGAGGTCACATAGAATGGGAATAGCTCTTCCTCCCACCCATCAGAGACTGTAACTTTGTAATTAAGGGGCACTAGGGAGTACGCGGAAGTATACTGAGTCAGGAGTAGGGCAAAAGTATCTCTTCACTAAAGTCAGTTCTAATCTCCTCCAAAAGAATATAAAAGCAAGCCTTGAAAAGACCAAACTGTTTTCAAGTAGCTTCATAGAAGCTGAACTTAGGTCAAGAATACTTACAGCAATATAAAAATATTGTAGTTTCCGAAAGTGTCAAATTTACAAAGCTTGGCATCTGGTACAAAGTATCTAGGCATGGAAAGAAGCATAAAAACAGACCCATAAATGATACAAATAATAGAATTGATAGACAAGCATGTTAAAAAAAAATACAGGCCATACATGTAAGGAAGCAGAAGAAAGATTGTGTTAAGTAGAAATATGAGGGATATATAAATACTCATGCTTCATTATTCGACAATATACCACATAGGATAAGGAGCAGGTTACATACTGAAAACCTAAACAGTAATGAACTTCATGTCAGGAATACCATCTGTCAATACTGAAACAAGAGAAAAGAGACTAAAGTAAATGAACCCAGCAAGGAATCTGGGACAATTTCAAGGTTTGTCTCCATGTAATTATAGTCCACATAACAGAGGCAAGAGAAAAATGATATAAAGACCAAATTTTTAATTTTACAAATGTGATGAAAACTATAAGAACCTCAACAACCAACACATGCAAGAAATGTGAAGGAAAGTACGTTAAGATACAGCAAAACACTGTTGAACAGTTGTGTGGAGGAGGTTCACTGTGCACTGGTTACTTGCCCTAGTGTGATGAGATAGAACCCTCACCAGAAGTCATGAGAAGTGGATTTGTTACTTACAGATTGGTAGCAAGGGAACACCCCTAACAGAGCTAGAATTGATGACAGGCTGGTCTCTCAAGTGTCAGGGAAGCCGACCCAGGCAGATGGAGTCCCAGCTGCTTATCTCTACTTGTACACGGCTAAAGGACCCAGGAAACAAGCCCACCCTGTTTTTTATACCAGAGGGGCTACGTGAGATGCTGGACCAAAAACCATCTTGTTTCTAGGGTACAGGGGCTGGCAAGTTCCTCCTTATCTCAGGCTGTTGGATTTCCAGCACATCCTATAGTTTTTCTTGAGAACTACACATGAATAAGAGTGGAGTACTGTAAGGCCACCAGGAGAACTGTTCTGTGACTAGTGATTACAGGAAATCTTAAAAGAAGACAGGAAAAAAAGTCCTAACATGTATTGTGTAAGAAAGTGAAAAGAAAAATAACAGAAGTAACATCTTTGAGATTGGTAAGGAGAAAAAAAGAAACCTCTAGAACTAGAATTATTTCTTTAATATTTATTATTATTATTGTTTTAGAGTCGGGGTCTTACTATGTTGAGACCTACACTGGCATCAAACTTGTGAGCTCGAGAGATCTCCTGTCTCCTGAGTAGCTGGGACCACAGTTGTGCCCCACCACAGCTACTCTGGACCTAGAGCCCTTTACCCAGTTAAAATGTCATTCAAAAATGTAGGTGGTATAAGCACCTTTTCACTCACACAAAAGCTGAGAGAATTCATTACAATTAAATCTACTTTAGAAGAAATGTTAAAGGAAAATTTTTAGCCCTGGGAAAACTGGATGGAGATATGGATCTACATAAAAAAATAAAAATTGCCACAGATGGTAAATACGTGTGTGATGATTAATGTTTTGCACTAACTTGAATGGATCATGGAGTGCCCAGATCTATAGTGAAAATGGGTGTGTTGGGCACTTCCAGATGAAATTAGCATTAGAGTTGTTGGGCTCAGTAAAGGAGATTGCTGTCCCCAGCGAGGATGGGAATTATCCAATTCATTAAGGGCCTGAATAGAACAAAAGGCAAGGAAGGAAGAACTCACCTCTTCTGCCTGATGGTTTGAGCTGGAACATTCATCTTCTTCTGCCCTCAGACTGAGACTTAGACCATTGGCTCACCTGGTCTTCAGGCCTCTGGGCTTAGAGGCAATATTACCACTGGCTTTCCTGGGTCTCCAACTTGCACATGGCACACTCTGTGTGTGTGTGCACACGCACTCATAGATGTGTGTATGGAGACCTCACACTTGCCCTCTATTATGTAGTGTAACTGGACATATACATGGTGTCCATAAAGTTCGTGTACAATTTAAAATAGTTGACTATTTACATATATATGTATATATTTTTTTCTCTTGGTTCTCTTTTCCAGAAAACCATGAGTAATACATTGTGTATAAATAATTTCTTAAGATTCCATAAAGATAATTAACTGTTTAAAATAAAAATAACAACAATGGATTGTAGGGTTTATTACATATATGTCAATAAAGTAGATGACAATAATGGAAAGACTGAGGGAGGATATAGAAGTAGACTGTTACAATGTACATTTTCAGCTAGAGTGGTACAATATCACTTGAACATAGATTGGGATAATTTAAAATGGGTACTAAAATGCTAAAGTAGGTACTGAAGAGAGAAATCAAATTATTTAGGCTAATAATTCAATTGAAAAGATGGACTTTCCAATAATACTCAAACGATCCAAAAGAGTACATAGATATATGGCAAAATTATAAATATTAGTATAATAGGTTTAAATCTAAGCATATCATAAGCACATTAAATGTAAATGGGCTTGATCCTTCCAAGTGAAAAGCAGAGATGATCATATTGGATTACAAAATAAGATCCAGAAATATGCTGCCTATAGAAATCCATTTGAAATATAAGGACAAAAATAGATCAGTTGTGTGAAGATGGAGGAAGACACTTCATGGTACTGCTGACCAAAAGCGGCCATGGTAACATCAGAAAAAGTAGATATTGGATCAAAGAATTTTACCAGCCATGGAAGAGTGGCTTCATAATGATACAGGGGTGAATTTATAAATACTGAGTAAGCATCCTCATGTGTATATAACTGATAACAAATTTTCAAAATGCAGGAGCAAGAATGTGGAAAACACAAACATCATTAGTCAACTTTACCTAATTGATATTTATAGAATACGTCCCCCAGAAGAGCACATCACAGATTCTGTCCAGTACATATGAAACATTTATGAAAGTAGACCAATTTGGACCATAAAATAAATTTCAATAAAATCTACAAGGGCCCAAATCACACAAAGCATTTTTTCTGATTGGAATGGAATAGAATTAGAAATCAATAATAGAAACACAGGTGAAAATCCACAAATATTTGGGAATTAGCATAATTCTAAGTAATGCACTGGTCAAAGAAGGAATCAAAGGAAAACTATAAAACATTTTAAATTTGAAGATGAAAACAGAACCATCAAAATTTATCATGGCAGTCAAGGCAGTGTTTACAGTGTAATTTAAAGCATTAAACACATAAACATCAGAAAAGAAATGAAATCAGGACTTCAGCTCCGTTTTAATTTTTTTTGACAAATAAGCAAAGTAAGCTTAAATTAAGCAGAAGAAAGGCAAGACAGAAATAAGAACTCAGAAAAACAAAAAAGATTATTATTAGAGAACAAATCTGAAAAGAAACTTCCAGATCAGCTGATCAGATGGTGGATGGAAACAGAAATGGAACACATTTCCAGCAGCAGGAATGAGAGGGGACAAATTACTACAAAGCCTTCAGCATTGAAGAGAATAACAAGGGACCATTATAAATAACTTCATGACAACATATTAAAACTTACATGAAGTGTAAAAATGTGTTGAAAGATACAAACTAACAAACTTCCTCCACTAAAATAGATAACTCAAAAACAGTTTGTCTACTGCACAAATTGAATAATAAAGAAAATTTCAGGTGAAGGTGGTTTTACTGGTGACTTCTGTCAATCATTTAAAGGTGAAGTATTATGTATAATATATTAGCAAACAACTGAATAATAAAATGGGCAAAAATATTGAACAGCCATTTCATCATAAAAGATATATAAAGATAAACATATGAACATACAAAAAACATCATTAGTCATCAGGGAAATGCAAATTAAAACAATAAGACTGGCTAAAATTAGAAGCTCAACTAAAATAATTTTGGCAAGAATGTGGAATCACTAGATCTTTGATATCCTATTACTGGGAATGTAGGCAGGTACAACCATCTTAGAAAACATTTACTTATAAGATGACTTGGTCATTTCACTGGTATTTTTTACCCAAGAAAATGAAAGTATGTTTCCATACAAATATATATAAATATGCACACACATATCAGTTTATAAAAACTTTATTTGAATTAGCCCCAGGCTGAAAACAACACAAATGTCTATTAATAGATGAATGATTAAATACATTATACTGTATTTCACACAGCTCATCCACAAAGAATGACCTTTGATGATATGCAATGACATTAATGAATCTAAAAATAATTATTCTAGGAAGAAGCCACACCAAAACAAAAAAAAAAATACATACTCTACAATATCATTTATGTCTAACATTCCAGATAATTCAAATTAATCTATATAGTGAGAAAACATATTAGAAGTTGCCTAAGAACGACCTGAAGAATAAAGAGATATAATGAGCTATTTTAAAGGTGCACATATAAACTTCTGGGGGTAATATATATATTTTTGTTATTTTGATTGTAGTGGTTTCATTGTTTATGTGTATGTCAACTGAAAAATCACTTTATATATGCAATTAATTTTATGTTTATTAAACTCTGAAAGATTGGTCTTGCCATTTCTATGACCACAGTATTCAAAAGCATTAGTGATTCACTTCTGAATTAATGGCTAAAGAATAATGAGTAGTATACATTTTGGCTTTGCATGAAGTATAAAATATATTCACCTGACATGGTATTTGTACTGGCCGAAATGAAAATGATTCAAATGTCCATATATAGGTGAAAGATTAAACAAGTGCAGTATATTATAAAAGTATACCACTCTGCAGTACAAATAATTAGCTTTGGTGATATGTAACTCACTAGTCTGACTACCATCCACTAATATTGAAGAACGTTTGAATAACAGGGTTTTTGAATACGGTGAATATTTGAACAATTATATTCTTGCCAAACTGCTTTCCAATGAAAAAATGCATCTATAATATCTCAGTGGAAAAGCCACACAGCCTCTTATTATATCAGAATGGAAGTTTCTTCATTCATTATTCAGTACAAGGGGAAGAGATGTTTGTGTTTGTAATACTAGAGCTATCCTGTTATATTTAAACTAAGTATTTTTTTTAAAATTCAATCCTGAAAGTTTAAGTTAAATGAGCAAGTGTTGATCTGACTAATTTGTTTATGTAAGACAGATGTATCTTAATGAAAAGACACTTAAGATCATCGCCAGCATAACATACTTATAAATAATATATAGCAAAGAATTTTGTGTCTGCCTTCCTCTTGAGAGGATGCTACCTGTGTACTCCTCCCCCGTATGTTTTAATAACTCACCAGTGACATGAATACATAAACACATCAACGTTTTATGACTTAATAAATATTCTCATCATCATTTCAGGCCTACTCCATCTCAAATATTTCAGGGCAAATATTTTATCTAGAAAAATAACTTTTCCTTTATGCTTCATTTTCAGAACTGCCTTGGCTACGTTTGGATTTTTGATATACAAAACCTAAATGCGTGAAAAATACTGTTGATATTTTCCTCTAATTCATTAGTAGGTGAAGTTTTATCACCACACATTGAGTATTCCTATTCACTAACTTGTTAGATCCGTCGTTTATTCAGGTTCCTTTAAAGCCTTCCAGTAACGTTTTGTGGTTACTTTTCAGACAGCCCCGGCACTCTGTTGCTATTGTCCTTGGTGGTTCTTTCATCTTTCCTTCCCTGAATGTTTCCCCTTTAAAGCAAGCCTTAACGGAGATTTTTAAGTGCAATTTGGAGAATGGAATTAAAGCAATAGCCTTTTCATAACTCACACCTCTTGTTGTTTATGATGTGGGGTCCTAACATCGTTCCACAGCCACCTGTCAGGCAGATGCCCCATCTTTCTCTGAATCTTCTTCTTCTGGTCCAGAGGTGTGTTCAGTTCCATGATGAAGGGCACCAGCTTCCCCTGTAAGACTCCCTTATCCTCCATCTAGGAGGCAACAAGAACTGGCATAGGTCTTAACCCTCCTGGGTTCTGGCTCATGTGGTTACTCTCCGCTTATATCCATCTTCCCTTCCCAAGTGCCTTTCTTGTGGATTTTAAGCTCCAGCATTAGACTCCGAATTTACACACAAGATTTTATGTCTCTATCCATCTGTCTGTCTAGATCTAACCCACTTTGAGGAAAGTTTCAATTGAACAGAGTAGATATGGAAATGGCAGGGTATATTGTTCTATTTTACACCAATGCCTTTTATTATATATCCCAGTCATGGACAAATTTTACTGATTAGTGGATGTGTGTTCCTAAGTGAGTCCCTGGCGTTAAGTACCTGTAACCTGAGGCAAGCATGTGATTCTTTACTTATATATTTCAATTTTCCTTAACACCCGGGTAAGGGCTTGGAATTAGCTCTTGCTGTCTTTGTGATTTTGCCAGCAGAGTCTTCTATTCTTTTTCTGTGCAGTCTTTGGAATTCAACTTAACGCTGAACAGAGTGGAACCTACTTCCATCAGTTCTGTCCCTTGTTTCAGTGTAGATTACCGTGGAGATGAAGGAAGAAATCATGGTATGATTTCGATTTGTTTCCCATCATCATCCTGTCCTAGGAGTCAGCATTCGGTGATCTGGGTCAGATACGATCATCAGGGGCCACTGAGCGAAGACAGGAGTTTATTGGGGAATTTTCCTTGGGTACAAATTGAGAGGCTGGATTAGGCGATCTTGGGGTTCTCTACCCCATTTTGGAATTTTGAGAAGGAATGAACCGTTTTAGGTACAGAAATTGACTGACAAGCTAGGACTCTTTTATGAAAAATCCTAAAGTTAATTTAAGTAAAAAGAAAAGAAAAAGGTGGTATTTATATGCGAGTGTGTATGTACGTATGTACAGGTAATGAAAACAAAGCCTGTGTTCTGGGAGAGCCAATGCTTTGGGGACTTTGCTCCCCTCTCCACAGTCTGGAGCGTGTCCTGAAAGGTTGGGGCTCTCAGTATCACTCTACTGCCCTGAGATCTCCAAAGACGACTTAAAAGGAATTTCAGTATGAGTCACAACTAGACAAAGGTGATAATAGCCCGAGAAAGTGGCTGGAATCAACTGTAAGTTAGGGTGCACTTTAAAATAACTAAAAGTGGGATTGAAATGATCTTGATACAAAGAGTTGTTAAATGCCTGAGGTGACGGATACCTCGATTATCTTGATTTGATTATTTCACTTTGTATTCCTGTATCAGGACATCACATGAGCCCTATAAACATACACAGCTACATTGTACCCCTAATAATTACAAAGACTCCAAGACTGGAGAGAGGCTAAGCTCTCTGTCATGAATTTGGATTGGTCTGGATACACCTGGAGCTTCCTTTGATTAATTACACTCTTTTCTGCCTTGTTTTATTGAAAAATGGAAACAAAAAAAGCCCATCTGGAAAGTGCTGGCATTTTTTTCCTACCTGATTTTGATGGTGATCTTGGTAATAGGAATAATTTAAGAAGGTAAATGTTACTATTAGATTATTTTCCCCTTTTAGGACGTTTTAACTCTTTTACTAATTGCTTGTACCTGGTAAGGGGAAGTACACAGGAGGCGAGTGGAAAGACTCAGACTTCAGGCTTCCCATATTATTTAAGCCTTTCTATTACTGTTCCTCTTTCTAATCCTTTTTCCTTGGCTATGAATTGAGAGGCTGGATTAGGAGGTCTTAAAGCTATTTTCTCTATCTAAAAGCTAACAATTATTTCATCTTAATATTGTCATATAAAACTACTCATTTAGGTCATATGTTAGACCACTGATAAGATAACCAAATTGAATATTATATATTAACCAACTCTCTGACATTAGTTTTCAGATGGCTGAACATCCACACCTATTTGCCAGCTCTCAGAACTTTTATCAGCTTTCTTCACAGTTATCAATATTGTAACAATGAAACACAGCAGGGAGAGAACATTGGTAGCCTAAAGAAGTATAAAAGGGAGATGGGTTATACTTTCAATTTTATTAAAATTCTTATTTTCCACTAGCTATATGCTTTTTATGCTTGGCCTAATTTCCTTTTGGCTGTGGGCAACTTTTCATGGGTTTTACAATCTCTTCATAAAACACAACCTATTCCATTATCACATTACATACCTCTACAGGCGTGTAATATTTTCCTCAATTTAGAGGTATGGGGAAATAAAGGCAAGAACAGTTTTCAAGGTTTTGAACTTTTCATTAAAGTGCAGTTTACTGGTTTTCATCCCTAGGCACATTTTAACCAATATGCATGATAAAATGTTTGAAGCCTTTTTCTGTACTGATTTATACAAATTTCTTATACAAGGAAGAACTTTCTTTTTTAGATAATTGCCAATCAATGAGTTATTCTAACATTTAGTTTTATTTTTGTTTTGATTTTTGTAAATGATATGCATGATTAATATTTACTATGTTAATGTATCAAGGTAAAAGAGTCCTTCTCTGTTCACAGTTGTGCAAAGCTGAGATTCTTTATTCCTAAGAGTTGACAGTCGAACCTCCTCTCCACTGGATGAAGAGGAAACTTCTACTTGCTGATATCTCAGTATTTTCTGGGTTGAGTTTGTTTTTAGTCTAAATTGTTAAACTACTTAAAGCTTAACTCTCCATTAGGGTTGGTTTTCTGCGGCTTTCTCTATATTAACACTTCCCTTTGGGTTGTGAGTCTGTGGAGCTCCCCTCTTTAACTGCACTTCAACTCATGTCTGGGAGAGTGAGTGAACCTGGTGTAGGTGAGTGGGTGTCTGTGGATCATGTCTGGGTGAGTGAGAGACCCTGACAGCTTAATGGTTCCCTGTGGATGAAAGGGAGTCTTGACTCAGCATATTTTCTTTACATTTTGTTTGTTGGCAGAATTTAGTTCCTTGCAGCTGGAGAATGAGGTCCCATTCCTGGCTCTCTGTTGGCCAACGGCCTCCCTCTTGGCTCCTAGAAGCTGCCAACATTCCCTTCATAGGCTCCTTTAACTTCTGACCAGCAGGGGGTGCCAGGTTCTTCCTAGGCTTCAAATTTCTCCTGCCTTCCAGCAAGAGAAACCTATTGCCTTACTGACTTTTAAGGGAGCTAATCTGGTTGAATCAGCAACTGATTTGGAACTTCAGCTACCTCTGCAAGATCTCTTTAGATCAGTACCTGGAGTAATGTTTGTAAAACTAGAATCTTGTTAGGGTGTATTTTATTTTATTTACTTATTTTTTTGAGACAGAGTCTCACTTTGTCCCCCTCAATAGAGTGCTGTAGCATCACAGCTCACAGCAACCTCACATTCTTGGGCTTAAGTGATTCTCTTGCCTCAGCCTCCCAAGTAGCTGGGACTACAGGAGCCCACCACAACATCTTGATAATGAGGGTCATTTTTAGAATTCTATCACAGAAAAAGTCAAGCTTCTCCTAGAGCAAAATATATTCACCTCATCTCAAGGTTCCCAGAAGTCTGATTTCATTACAGCATTATTTCAGGGCCCCTAACCTCATTTATGTCTTACCAACTCAAAATTCTAAGGTCTCATCATCTAAATCAGGGGTCCTCAAACTTTTTAAACAGGGGGCTAGCTCACTGTCCCTCAGACCGTTGGAGGGCTGGACTGTGGGCCCCAGGACGAGTCGGCTGCTAAGCAGGACAGGCAGTGGCAGCAAAAACACCTGGTGGGCCAGATAAATGTCCTCAGCGGGCCACATTTGGCCCATGGGCTGTAGATTGAGGACACCTGAATCAGGTGTATCCAGGGCCTGCACTCTGCCCCTAGAGGCCAGTTACACATTACATACATCTGCAAAGTCTCTCTTGCCACCTAACTTAACATATCCATAGGTATGTGGGGTGTTTCCCAACAGCCAAGTCTCTGATTCTCTGGACACTGGGAGTTCAAGTCACTTTTGACATTTAGTACCAGGAATTAGCACAGGTCCCATAGCTTCAGGGCTCAGTTAGCCAAGACTGCTCCCCACATCATGTACCAGTCACACGTCCTGGGCCACCTGAACTTCTGACTGACCAACTGTAAATCTGAGGTTTATACAACCTCCTCCTAAGCTTGCTTAATTTGCTAGAACTGAGTCAAGAAGTCAGTTTATTTATGACTGGTTTATTATTTAAAATATAGGAACAGTCAAATGGAAGAGACATGTAGGGCAAAGTTGGGGAAAAGCAGAGTAGATGGTGACTTCATGCCCTCTTTGGGCGTCACATCCTCCCAGCACCTTCATGTCCTCACCAGCTGAACCTCCTTGTTTGAGAGTTTTATAGAGCTCAATCTCCAGCATTCCTCCCTTTGCTGGAAGTCAGGGGTGGGGCTAAAAGTTCCAAACACCGAGTCATTTAGTCTTTATAACCACCCCTGCCCTGCAGCCATGTGGGGACCCCCACCCTAAGTCATAGCATACACTCAGGTGTGATCAAATGGGGCTCATCATGAATTATAATATCTCTCGTGAAGTTCCAAGTGTCTTAGGAGATCTGTGTCACGAGCTGGGACTAAAGCTCAAATACCTTTATTATTGTCAGCTCCTTTGTATCTGTGGCTCCACAGCCAAACATTCTGCTAACCTCAAGTCCTCGATTCTTCATTCTTTTTTTGATCTACAGATACTACTTGTCCCTCTGTGGATTTTTATGTCTGCAGGGGGTCCGGAAACCAATTCTTTGAGCTTACAGAGATCCAACCATATACTACAGCCCAGAGTTTCATCACATTCATCTTCTAGGCAGAAAAACTTCAGCAGCCGTTTAGAATTCTGCCTGCCATAGGTGGGTTGCTCCTAAAGGCCTTCTGGAGACCTTCCCCCCTTCAGCCCCCTCTGCTACATACCTGTTCTGAATGTTTGTGGGTTGCCCAAACTATTCCCTGGTTCTGAAAAGAAAGGTGCTGGTATCTGGATTATTTACCCTACATTGTCTTCTTACAGTCTTCTCAGTCTGGCATTATAGATTTTCCATTTTTTCTCCCTATTGTGAGTTTTTTTTTCTTTTTTTTTTTTTTGAGACAGAGTCTCAAGCTGTTGACTTGGGTAGAGTGCCATGGTGTCATAGCTCATAGCAACCTCCAACTTTTGGGCTTAAGTGGTTCTCTTGCCTTGGCCTCCCAAGCAGCTGGGACTATAGGTGCCCGCTACAATGCCCAGCTATTTTTTTTTTTTTTTTGCTGTTGTCGTTGCAGTTGTCATTGTTGTTTCAGCTGGCCCAGGCCAGGGTTCAAACCCACCAGCCGGTGTATGTGGCCGGCGCCCTAACCCACTGAGCTACAGGTGCCACCTGCTATTATGATATCTACTAAAATAGAACTCTATGATTTTGTTTGCCAAGTTTGGTTCTTACTATGGTTGCTGTAGGACAATGTGGATCCTGGGAATAAGAGGTGGAAATATCTATAACTACACATGTACTCCTCTAATGTTGGTTAGATTCCATATGCATACAAGAGATAAATGAACATTCATGTAAGTTAATAAATATTGCTGTGGCCAAATACTTGTGTGGGTGACAGGGAGTGGGATCTAACACCCAAGTGGGGGAGGTGGCCATGGTTGGTCATTGTAATTGGTGGGAGGCAGAGCTTACAGAGATAGATAACGTAGGGTGGTGGATGAGCGTGGTGAGGGCTTCAACTTAGAAAGCAAAGTTGTGCATTGAGACTGGAGATGATGGGAGAAGTGAAAAAGTATTTTTTGAATTTAATTGAAGAGAAATTAGATGAATATGTGTAGGATTTTGATAATTTCGTTTTATCTGAATAATGTGGAAATACTCTTTTTACTTCCAATTTTGTTAGCTTTTTCCTGGCATCTGTTGGTAGAACTTTGAGCCAAAACATTGGTTTTCCATGGGTTTTTCAAGTTCCTTGGTGTGTGACAGTAGTATTCTGTCAACATCAGAAATCAGAATCTGCTTGGTGTTAGATATTTGCTTTTACACTATAACTTACATAGCTCATAATGTATTTTTTGTTAGTACTTTTCAGTGACTTGCATTAATTTTTCTTTCTAGCGCACTTTTTCCTCAGGATGTCAGAGCACTTTGTGACTAAACTCTTTGACCATAAATGGGAATCAAATATATCAAGGGCAAGTTAATCAGTATCTTTATCCCAGTCACAGATCAATTCTCTGTGACGTTATGATGCTGGCCATGAAGAAGGAATCTTGCTATCATAAAACAATGTTGCATAAAAATTAGCTAAATCTTGACAATCAATTCCTATATAGAAAACAGAAATGAGGACATTTACGTAAATGCTCGAATAAAATAGTAATATGTTCAAGTACATGTTAAATTTCTAAAAGCAGCCTTCAGGGAAATTTCTGGTTAGGCATTTGGTCAACTTACAGAAATGCTATCTCCATCTAGTCTCATTAAGGGAAAGACATGTATAAATAGAATTTTGCAGGTAATTTTCATGCGCTAGTCTCACAACTACCTCACCACATGTGCATTAAATCTAAAAGCTTATAGTAATTTTATCAGTAACCTCGAAAGCCGTTGTTAAAACACCACAGATGAATAGTTGAAGCTTAGCAGGACCAGTTGAGTGGGAGTATGTATTTGTAGCTGTTTAAGGAAACTGCATACTATATAAAGCTCGCTAAGCAAATAAAACTAAATGAAAGACATTGAACTCCTTCCTCAGACAGGAAAATGTGTTTTGTTATTATAAATAAAGAGCAGATTTCTATGCTATGGCGTTCTTTGCTATGATTCATTTTCTTTAGTTTTTCCTATGAATCCCAAATTCACCAACATAAACAAAGGTATCGACTCCTAAACCCTATCTGTAAGTTTTTGGCAGCCGTGTATCTCTCTCTCTCTCCCCTGAAAATTGTTCTTGCTTTCGGGTTAGTACTGCAGGAAAGCCAGAGATACTTAAAGCACAAACACAGATCACTGCAATTATAGACTCAGAGGAACTTCGACATCCACACCAGGTAAAGGAAAAGCAAACTATTTTTAGAAGCTCTTCTATTATTTAGATCTTAGCAATTTGGGGGTTTTTGGCCAAGGGCTGTGTTTGAACCTGCCACCTCTGGCATATGGGGCCGGAGCCCTACTCCTTCGAGCCACAGGCGCCGCCCAAGGTCTTAGCAATTTTGGTATTTTGAAAATGATATCCCCGTAACAACAAAATCTGTGCCACTTTAAATAAAGGCCTGAGGCAACATGTGTAGGGTAAATAATGCAGTGAAAAGTGTTTACATAGTTTTGAATTTTTTTATAAATATTTATTCTTTTAGTAAGTATTGACTACCTAGTGATCAAATTGCTTTGACAAATATTTCCTTGTACATGAATTGAATTTTTTCTATAATGTTTGTCAGCCAAGGTTAAAGATGATTAGCCCTTGATGAACCTAAGTCAACGCTTTCAAAAATATTTCCTTATAGGTTAAACAGAAGTATGAGCAACTAGTTCTGTAGTAGAAAGGATATTCTTAAATATAAACTATAAAAAATTATACTGTATTTAAAGAAAATTTATCCTACTGCTGACCTCTAGGTTTATTGTTTTTGTTCTTCTGTTTTCCACTATTGCTTTGTGCATATTTATGATAGGTCTACTTTTACCTCTTTACGGCATCTCCATATTAGTTTCCATAAAGGCTGCACCAGTCTGCAGTTCCACCAACAGCATGTAAGTGTTCCTTCCTCTCTGATCCCCCAGCATCTGTCGTTTGGGAACTTGATGATGTAAGCCATTCTCCCTTATGGGCTTAGGTGACATCTCAGTCTGGTTTTGAGTCATATTTCTCTGATGATTAGAGAAAATGAGCACTTTTTTCTCATGTGTCATTTGGCCATTAGTCTATCTCCTTTTTTTAATTTTTAAACATTTTTCTTGAATTTTGTATTTAGTTGTTTCAGTTTAAAGTTTGTTTTTATTTTTCTTTTATTTATTTGTTTGTTTATTTATTTTGAGGCAGTCTTACTTTGTGGCCCTTGGTAAGTACCATGGCATCACAGCTCACAGCAACCATACACTCTTGGGCTTAAATGATTCTCTTGCCTCAGCCTCCCAAGTAGCTGGGACTACAGGCACCTGCTATAATATCTGGCTTTTTTTTTTTTAGAGATGAGGTCTTGTTCTTGCTTATGCTGGTCTCGAACCTGTGAGCTAAGGCCAATCCACTCTCCTCAGCCTCCCAGAGTGCTAGGATTACAGGTGTGAGCCACTGTGCCCAGCCTAGTCTTTCTTCTCCAGAAAAATTCTTGCTCATGTCTCTTGCTCACTTTTTAATGGGGTTGTTTGCTCTTTTCTTGTTGATTGGCTTGAGTTCTTTATACATTCTGATTATCATCCCTTTATTAGATGGGTAGCATGCAAATATCTTCTCTCATGCTGTAGGTTGTCTTTTTTGCATCTATGACAAACCCACACCCAACATCATGTTGAACAGAGAAAAATTGAAAGTGTTTAGGCTTAAACCAGGAACCAGACAAACTTGTTTGCTAATGCCACTACTATTCAACAAAGTACTGGAAATCCTGGCCAAAGCAATCAAAGGAAGGACATCAAAGGCATCTAAATGGGAAAAGAGGAGGTCACATTGTCACAAGGATAACATGATCTTCTACTTGGAAAACCCCAAGAGACTCAACCAAGAAAGGCATTGAACTGATAAAGATAGACAGCAATGTTTTAGGATATAAAATTAATGTATACAAGTTGGCAGCCTTCATTTATACCAACAACAGTTAAGCTGAGAATCAAATCAAAGACATAATACCTTTTACTGTAAAGAAAATGAAAATATTTTGGAATATATTAAACAAAGATGTGAAAAATCTCTACAGAGAGAACTACAAAGCACTGAGAAAAGAAATTGCAGAGGATGTCGATGTATGAAAGACCGTGTCATGCTCATCGCCGGAAGTATCATCATTGTGAAAATGTCTATCCTACTCAAAGTTATCTACAGATTCAGTGCAACTCCCATTAAAGTACTAAGGCCATACTTTGAAGATCTTGAAAAAATGGCTCTGTGATTCATATGGAATTAGAAAAATCCCTGAATACCCATCCCAGCACAATTTTATGAAATAAGAACAAATTTGGAGGCATCATTTTACCAGACTTCAGAATATACCACAAGTCTCTAGTGATCAAAACAGCGTAATGTCGGCATTAAACATGGAGACATAGACCTGTGGAACAGAATGGAGACTCTAGATGTGAAACCAGCCTCATACTGCCATCTGATTTTTGACAAAGCAAACGAAAGCATACACCGGGAAAAAGAATCCCTATTCAATAGTCACACGTAAAAGACTGAAACTGGACCAGCACCTCTCACTACTAAAAAAAAATGAACTTTTCGTTTGAAATAGTTTGAAGAGAATTAATATTTGTTCTTATTTATAAGTTTAGGAGAACTCAGCAGTGTAGCCATCTGGTCCTGGGCTTTTCTTTGTTGTGAGAGGTGTGATTACAATCTTGTTATTCATTGTTTTTCTGCTCATGTTTTCTATTTCTTCCTAATTCAGTCTTAGTAGTTGTATCTAGGAATTTGTTCATGTCTTCAAGGGTTTCCAGTGTGTTAGCAAATCGCTGTTCATAGTAGTCTGTGATGCTCTTTAGTAATTCTGTAATATCAGTGGTAACATTTTCAAGAATTTCAACATTGTAAATTCTTCCTGATGCTATATCTAGTCTATTGTTGAAGCTCTCAATTATATTTCTTATTTCATTTATTGAATTCTTCAGTTGTAGGAGTTCTCTTTGTTTAATTTTTTTATGTTACATATCTCCTTGACTCTTTGATAGATGTAATATCTATTCATATTCTGATTTTTTTATTTCTTTGTATTATTTATATATATTTCTTTCTTTTTTTTTTTTTGAGACAGAGTCTCACTATGTCACCCTGGGTAGAGTGCTGTGGCATCATACCTCAAACTCTGGACTTAAATGATTCTCTTGCCTCAGCCTCCCATGTAGCTGGGACTACAGGCACCTGCCATAATGCCTGGCTGTTTTCTTATTGCAGTTGTCACTGTTGTTTGACAGGCTCAGGCTGGGCTCGAACCTGCCTGCCATGTGGCTGGCCCTGTAACCACTGTGCTATGGGCGCTGAGCCTATTTATGTATATTTCTTGTGTACTCTATTTTGAATTCTTTTTCAGGAATTTTGTGATTTATGTTTTAGTTGCAATTATTGGAAAATTTTTATGTTCCATTGGAGGTTCCATTTTCCTGGCTTATTCACATTTCTTGTTATTTTTTTAATTGGTTTTTGTTCATCAGATATAAGGGTCAGCCCTTCTAATTTGTAGGCCAACTTTTCCCTGTAGGTATATCTTTGCTGTTGGTTTGGCAGTGCACTTCAGCTTTGATTCTGAATATAGGCCGGAAAGTAATCTCTGATTTCTTTGGTGCAAACAGCGTCAGGGATTGCTGTGGTGCTGTGCATCGGTCCACAATGTGGACAGCAGGACAACATGATGCTAGGGCCTCTGGGGTCTGCTTGCCTGGGGTCATAGCAGAGGAAGTAGGTTGGGAAAGCCTTGTCTTCAGGGTGCATTGAGAGGACAGCAGACATGCTGCCCAGGGGCAGCTCTGGCAGTGACGTGGCCCCAGGCTCTGGGGAGGGTGCTCTGCAGCTTCTCTGGTCTTCCTGCGCTCAGCCTCCCTGGTCTGCAGCATTGGCCTCTCCTTGGTGTGCAGAACGCTTTGTGGTCTCGAGTCCTGGGCACTGTGCGGCTCAGCTGGGTCCGTTTGTAATCTTGGGGCTGCAGCCCTTCAGATGGATGTGGTGGGAAATCATTACGTCCCGGGATGCGGGGATACAGCCTGGTGGGGTTCGAGGTTTCAAAATGGTGCTATGCTGCAGCTGCCTGGGGCTTGAAGAGAGGTGTGGCAGCCACTGTGCGTTCCCTTTCTGGAATAATGACATGGTACTGAGAAATTCCTGTGGCAGTTTGGGGCCCACGAAGGTCCAGGGACTCTCCCAGTAGGATTACAGGAGCCCAGGAGGCAGAATGCAAGGAGCTCTCCCTTACCTTTCCATCACCAGGAGTCTCTGCAGGCTCCTGGCCGGGGTGTCCACCTCACCTCCCTCTCCTCAGGTGCCTCAGGTGTCTCCTGCCTCTTCTCTGCTGAATTCCAGTCTTCTCGCTTGGACGTTATATTCAAAGTGTGTATATCGCCTCAGTATTTGGATCCTTCTTTGTGGGGGTTCAGATGTTCCATGCCTCTAGTCAGTTATTTCAAAAGGCTTCTGACATTATTTATAAATACATTTGAGTACTTGAAACACTAAGATATAAAAACTCCCTACTGACCTAATAACTAGCCAGATTCACACATTTAAATGACTTGCTTGGTGTCTATAGTAATCAGACTTTGTACCTCTTGGATTAGAATGGGGTGCTGGGGGGCACTTCAGACCCACATGAGGCTTGGGGAGCACATGAGAGTGCTTTGGGGTTAATAGTCGTTGGAAGCTGAAGGCGATAGATATTCAGCAGTATAAGGAACAGACTTGCTTCTTCAAACGTCTCTACAGCTATGACTACATAGGTGAAAACTACAGTGCTGATTATCTGGGGTGAAAATTTAAATGCATGGTAACAATAAGCATAAGAAATATTTAGTATTATTTTTACATATATTTGTAGGAATACAAATGTTGTGTAAATTGAGAAAAGAGTGTCCTTTCTTTGTTTTGCTTAGTGTATTACCAAAAGTTGGATACTGTTTTGACTAATAGGGAAATCAATGAAATCCTGACTCCTGGATTTTAAATGACCCATAAATACAACATGCATACAACAAACCGTCCTTGTGGCTGTTGCATAAAGAGGCTTCCACATAAGGCAGTGGTTCTCAATCTTCCTAATGCCACAGGCTTTTATTATAGTTCTCGTGGGTTGGGACCCACAGGTTGAGAACCGCTGACGTAAGGTAAAGAATCTGACCATTTCACTACCTGTTTTAGTGTGCCAGTGCTCAAGCATTGATATGCATATCATTTGATTATAAATCAATTTATTTTTATTTCACCTTTATTATACAATAAGACCACTGTAATAAATAAAACATTTATAAGTAAGGGTAGTTTTCATCGTCTAAGAATTCATTTCAGAGTAGCAACTGGAATGTTATAATATATTCCTTATAATAAAAGGGTACATTAGGTTTAAGCAGGTTGTGAATCATGGTATAGGTCTTCTGTTCTACATTTGTTACAGTTTATTTCCCAGATATCTGACAATTTTGGAGTGTTGTGGGAAAGGTTTGTAGATCAGACTAAAATATATATAAAAATTTCTAATTTTTCCATCAGGCAGTGAAAGCACTAAGGTAAAAACCCACTTTTTATGGGAAAGGAGAAAAAATGGTCTTTATTGTTTTTTTATTGAAAAGTCTATGACCAAAAGCAAACATACAAAAAAACCCCAATTAATTCCTCAGTACTTCATTCCAGGGGGTATTTCTGATGATACAATAAGGGATGGGGACACCAGATATTGATCATATTCATTTCACAGGTCAAGTAGCCAATAGCAAATATATAGTAACTTCTTTACATGTTGAATATAAACCTAATAAAATAGAACATCCAGTTTAGATAAAAACATTAAAACAAAAACATACTCTTAAACCCCTTAATTATAAAAATTTAATCAAATGGATCATGACCTTAATGTAAAACATAAAACTATATAAAGCTCTTACAAAAAATAGGAAAGTCTCTGGAACCTAAGGTAAGGCAATAAAGTTTTAGAACTGATACTAAAGCATGATTCTTTGAGACAAAAATAGCAAATTGAATATTAGTACAATTAAATAATGCTTGCTATTGAAATACTGTTAAAAGAATGAACAGAAAAGCCATAGCATTAGAGAAAGAATTTTCAAGCCACATATACAACCAAGTGGTTTTATCTAGCATATAAAAGAATCACCAAAATGAAATACTTAAAAAGGCAAAGGATAGGAAGAGACATTTAATCACATAGGATATACAGATGCCAAAGGAACATGTAAAAAGATGGTCTATATCAACATTAGGGAAATGAGAAATAAAACTGCAACAAAATATCACTATATGCTTATCAGAATGGCCAGAATCAACAATGGTGATAACAGCAAATGCTGATGAAGATGCTTAGAAACTGGATGAGACATCACTGGTAAGAATTCCAGCCACATTACCAGCCACTAGGGAAAACCATTTGAAAAATACTTATAAAAATAAATACAAGCCCAGCCTGGGCAAGACTCAGATAAGGCAAGTGAGATATCACCTCAGATAAGCAATTTAAGGGAGGATACAAAAAACTCAGTAATCGAGATAAATGACATTGTAATGCAATATTTTCAAAAATCCAAAGTAATATAAAAAACCCATTATGACCAAGGTTCAAAATCTTAAATAAAGACAGGTTATATGATCCAGCCAATTTCACTCTCTGATGTTTATCCCCGAGAAGTCTAAACTTATGTTCAGACAAAACCTGCACATGAATGTTCATAGCAGCCTCAAACTGGAAGCAACCAAAATATCCTTCAAGAGGATAAAAGGTTAAACATATTCTAGGGTATACGCACAGTGAAAATGCTGCCTCACGATGAAAAGCAGCACATTACTGATGCACAGTGCAAGTTGGATGAGTCTTAAAGCATTATGTTGTTGAACAAAACTAATCACATGTTTTAATTTCTTCTAAAAAAAAGGATATTCCTTCAGTGATCAGAAGCGACACAAGATGGAAATAAAAGTTTTATGGCAGGTGCTAGAGTCGGTGACGTTTGAGAACACACAGAGGCTGGTCAATGCAGAGAGAGAGGGACCCATGGACCCTTGGACCCGCTTGACTGGGGTCCAGGGTATTATCAAATAATAGTCTCATGAGAAGTTTTAACTATCAAGTTGAAAGCAAAAAGGCAGGAGTTTCAGGAGGTGACACAGTGTCTGAGATGTGGCCACTATGTCATGTCTGTACAGTGTATGGTCCAGTTTAGCACATGGTACCCAGCTGTCCCATAGGGAGGTGGTCCCTGGAAGCAGTTGTGCAAGACCAGTAGATATTTGGATCTACCACACGGAGGCACTCGGGAGGTATAAATTTAGAAACCATGTCCAGGTATGAGAAAGTTAAACTTACGTTCACAACGGATGCTGAGGTAACATAAAGTAAAAATTTGGTGTATCACAAGAGGCCAAACTTTGAAGGTTACTCAAGACAATGAAAAACTTTCAGTAATAAAGAAGGCACTGTTGGGGCAGAAGACCAGAGACAGGGCTGAGAGAGGATGCTGGGGCTTGAGAGCTGAGAGAGGATGCGGGGGCTTGAGAGCTGAGAGAGGATGCGGGGGCTTGAGAGCTGAGAGAGGATGCAGGGGCTTGTAGACTGGGTGCAGGTGTTAAAGTAAACACCCTCAAACAAAAGGGGCTGATAACTGCAGGCAGAAACCAGCGTCTACTGCTTTTCAGCAATCTCTACTCACTTACCTGAGCTTTGACTAATTACAATAACATGGACATTGTGGTTTTAAAATTTCTCTGCCCTTGAAATAACCATGAGAGTTCTGAGAAAACTCTATAAACTGTAAAAATGGGAGGGGAGGCAGTTCTGGGAATTACCATCCAGATTCTTAGTGAAAGGTAACCCCTTGTCTTGAACATTTGTCACTTCAATTAATAAGACACGGTAAGATCTCAGGCCACTTCCTCTCAAGGCAGCTGCTGTGCTTGAGCCTGCCTGATCTTTCCAGAGAGTGTACCCCCATTTTCAATAAAGCTTTGGCTTGCTTGGCTTAGGTGGTGTGCCCTGAAATTCTTCCCTTCAAGTAATACCAAGAACTTGGAAAGAAAAAACAAACAAATAAACAAAACAAACAGAACAAAAACCTTCCACTCAGAGGCTGGTAATAGTACCATGTTTTTAACATCCTGTATATTGGCAATAAGGTATGAATTTGTTAGGGAAGTATTACTAGTGCATTAGTCTCTCCTCTGGCTCTTAGCGTGATAGTACTATATGAGGATTTTTCTTCCTAAAGTATCTTTACTACTAAAAATTGAATGTGTTAGGGTATTTGAATACAAAATTCTTCAAATAAAATTAAAGCAATAAGTTTCCTTTGCAAAAAGTTTATATACTCTATAAATTAATTGTTATGACATTGTTAGAATAACAAAATCTTAGAAATGGAGAGCATTTCATTGGTTGTTAGGGTAAAGTTTAAAGTGAAGGCTTCCCTTAGAAGTGATGGAGCAGCTTTACATCTTTATATTCATGGTGGTCATACAAACTCACATATGTGATAAAATTATATCAAACTGCAAAGACACATGCATGGAGAGCGTGTAAAAACTGATGAAATCTGTGTAAAGTCTTTAGTTAACAGCATCACCTCAATGCCAATTTCTTGATTCCGATACTGCACTATAATTATTTAAATTTTTAACATTGGAAGAAGCTGAATGAAGATTAACAGAACTTTGCATTATATTTGCAACTTCCAAATACATTATTTCAAAATAAATAATTCAACAAAAGTACAGAACAGTATAAAAGTACAGAAATAAAAAGTATTCTAAATGATGAGGCTGTCTCAACTGGTATCACAATGACAATGTTGCAACACCCCTCATACGGGGCTGCCTAACCTGGCTCCTACTTAAAATGCTTTAGAAGAGCTAAGCATGCTCTGTAATCCTTTGGATGGTGTGTTTCCTTTCATGGTTCAGCAATCCAATAAAGATGTCCTCCACTTTTGGGTAAATGCAGTACCAGGATGAGATTTCGGGTCAGATGCGAGCTCTGCTCATAGGATGTCCAGCTCTCCAGCCTCCTTGGAAGGCCCGGTCAGTCTCATGAAAACCTGTGTGGTTAGGGCAGCACCAGTGGCTCAAAGGAGTAGGGTGCTGGCCCCATATGCCAGAGGTGGTGGGTTCAAACCCGGCCCCAGCCGAAACTGCAGAACAAACAAACAAAACCTGTGTGTTTAAAGCCAATAAGAAGGGAAGGACTGCCCAACCAACACAGGAGAAAAGAGACTACGCTAAATCCAAAGAGCAAATACGATCAATTTTATAAAAAAATATTAAATTACCTGCAAAATGCTGGAGATGTTTGAATTATAAGCTAAGAATTGGCATTGTTGAGACATATCGATAGGTCTGAATGCCCTTTTAATATTTTAGCTTCTTTGTTAATATTATGAGGGCCAGTGAGAATATTTTTCCCTTTTATGCTTGAGTAGCATGTTAAAAGAGCTTGCATCCACTGTTCTAGTCATTTACAATTTAGTTCACATCTTAGAAATGGTGAGAAAGACATCTTCAGGCATGGGTGCCTTGTCTTCAATTTGAATTTTAGAAAGTACTTTAGCAGGTTTAGAATTATACCCTAAATAAAATTTCTCAAAAAATAACCGGTTTACAAAAATAGGACTGTTATTACAGTCCTATGGGACTGTTGTTATTACAACTCTTTGTTTAGTTATAACAAAGATAAATGTATTATAGATATTTGTATAAATGTCCTCAGGATTGTAAAAGTTTTACAAATGGAATCTCATTACTGTTGTTTTCAGATTGTAGGAATTTGAGAAAACAATAATCAAGAAATTTCTGAGTCATTTAGAATAGAGCAAATGATTAAGCCAGGTTCTCCTTTTGGGGGTCAAATTATAAGAATTCTACAGCCAATTCTGCCAGGATCGGAACGGGTAATAATAAACCCTGCTTCACTTTTTTTTTTTTTTTTTTTGCTCCTTCTAAAACCTGATAGTCCTTATGTTGCTTCAATATCTATTTGGTTAGGTTCATAGAGAAGTATACATCCTATTACTAAAAGTGTTATGCCCATTCAAATGAGGAATTTATTACCATAAACTTTCTAAACAATGTCTTGGGAGGAATTAACAAAGAAGCTAAAATATTAAAAGGACTTTCAGACCTATCGATATGTCTCAACAATGCCACTTCTTAGCTTATAATTCAAACATCTCCATGTCCATCTATCTGCTTATCTAACTAACACACACTTTGGCTTTTTCCTCCTGTCTCTAATACCATGCTACTACACCATGTTCTTATTTTTCTCCTTTTTCTTAGCCTGTAGTTGCCTGTGGATGACAATTTAAATAACACTCACCCGATTTTTGTAATCTGTATTATATTCCCCCTCAAGCGTTCTTCAATTTACACGTGCCAGTTGGGTGAGTGTCATATACGGGAAGCTTGGTTAACTGATATCCCATCAACAATACACTTCACTGATACAGATTTGCACCCTGCGAAGTTACCAATAATTTAATCCTTAATTTGCATTCTGCCTTTTGTTTTAATTTTTGCAGCTTTACCCTGTGAGGTTGTCCATTGTGTAGAAAGTAGAAGAATAAGGGCGTGAAATTTGCCACATTGTTTTTAAGAGACAGTCACTCGTTTTGGCCACCGTGGAAGAAGCTGGGGGGAGGGTCCAGGGGAGAACACCTGATTACCACATAAAGGCGAGTAGACGGCTGCATAGTTGGTTACTTGGCCTTACCAAATTGATGTTATTCCTAGATATTCTGGGAGTTCAGAATTGTGTTCTGACAGATTTTCAGCATGCCTAGTTCTCAAGAAATTGTAGACTGTCTTTCCCACCCAGTAAATAAGGATGCTGTATTTCTACCAGAAGAGACAGACCCATTGTTTCCAAGCCTTCATCATTCACTCTGGAATAAGCAATACAATGAGAGAAAAGAAAACTTATGTACATAGGCATATTATATTCAAACTATTCCTTCTACATTCAAAATCCTCCATGTCCACTACTGAAGCACGTTTTTGATCGGAGCCCGAGTTCATGAGTACACATGTAGTAGTCTAAGTAGAAAAAGTTTGTAAGAAGCAACAGGGTTTGTAACCCGAATTTAACTGTGAATGATGGCAAGAAACTAATTCAGGGTATAATGAAAGGACTGAACCATGGACCATAATTTAGGTAACTGAGCGTTTCATCTGCCTTCTTTCTATTTTAAATTTGTATTTGCCAGTGAGTTTAAGTCCATGTGTGGCTACTGTGAGCAGTAATTAACTAGTCAACATGTGCTTCCCTTGACCCGTGTACAGGTACAGTCTGAGTAAGGAAGAAGAGCTAAGGATGATTGTTCTGAAACCTTCCAAAAAAAGAGACCTATAATGATGCTTCCTATTATTTTGGGTTTAGGGCAAAGTACAGACAAGAAAGAAGGAAAAGAAAATATCTTGAAACATCTTGAATGATTAAACCCATAGTGATGGAAGAAATTAAACATATGTACAGATACATTTTTGTGTGTTTGAGAAGTATTAGGTCATGAATGGAATTAAAAACAGATAGTTTTATGTTTTAACAATTTATAGCATATTCTTGTGACCATGTTAAAAACTTTTATCACCTTTTTTTCTTTTGTGGAGGTATCAGGCAGCTGTTAAGAAACTGCAAAATTTTTAGTGATCCCTGAAACATACTTTATATGAGGAAAATATTTTTCCTTTAGGGGAAAGAAATAATTAAAATCAATTTTATTCCTGCATTCTCTTTGGACTCATAATATTTTAGTTGACTTCCTTTTTATTAAAAACCCTGAATTTTTATCAGCTGAAAAAAATTGGAGCATAGAAATATTTTATGCAATATTTGAATTGCTAATTAAGTGTGGGATTTATTTTAGGGTTGTAGTTTGTGAATCAGTGGAAATAACAGCTGTGACTGTTCATGTTGTGCTTTTGAGACTCCATACTCTTAGGCAAAATATGTAGAGTATGAAATAGCCCGTTGCTAATATGGGACACTAGAATGCATTATACACATTTTTTTACACTAAGAAAAATTGACTGGAGCACTTATTCTGCTGTTAATCACGACACATTTCTCTCTCTCATTTCTCTTCCCTCTCTCCTCGCCCCTCCCCACCCTTGTCCTCTAGGGAATAGTTTTGTAGAAAGAACAAGTGGATATTCTTAAGTATTTTCTTTAACTTCATCTCTGCAAAAGCTGATTGTAAAAACTGAGAGTCACTCCGCAGGATAAGTATAAAATTGTTTGTAGTGTGATTTGCATTTTAAAATGGGGTCCACTTTTCGGGAAACATCAAAAAAAGTCCTACCTCTCTTATATTTACATAAAAACAAACAATCAATAGGACAGAGTAATGGAATCTGGAAAAGACATTTCACTCTATTTTTGCCACTATCTGTTCATGGGAATTCCTTAAAACCCTGCGAGCTTAGTTTTGCCTTGTCTGCAAAATAGGAATAATAGTAACCACAATGCAAAAGATTTTCTAAAGACGGAATAAGTTAATGCACACATGGAAGTCACTTTATAAAGTTTTACTGTGGTAGAAGTTATACGTCATAAACTCCATCCATCTGCTTTCATTTCCAAAATCAATGATTATTTATATATTTGTAAAGTAGCACAAACAGTACCATATTCTCACGTTCAATGAAATAATCACCGTGGTTGTCAGAATTCTAAGACAACTCTCTGAGCTTCTGGCCCTTGATTATTCAAACACAAATCCAGGTACACCTGGATGGATTTATCTCCATTGAACTTAAGATATGGAAATTACCTGAGTGGGTCTGACTCAATCTTAGACGTCGGTTTGCAGTGGAGAGTTTTCTCTCCGTGGAGATGGAAGAAGTCAGAGAGATTTGAATAATGAGAGACTTGATGTAGGAGATTTCCTCATTGCTGAGATGAATGGAGTCCTGGGGCAAGAGACTGAGAGTGGCCTCTAGAAGCTGAGTGTGGTCTCCAACTAGTGGTCAGCAAGAAAATGGGGCCTGGGCGGCACCTGTAGCTCAAAGGAGTAGGGCACCAGCCTCATATGCTGGAGGTGGTGGGTTCAAACCCAGTCCCAGCCAAAAAAAAAAAAAAAAGAAAGAAAAGAAAATGGGGCCACTAGTCCCTGAAATAAGAATTAAGGTTCAAGTACTTGTGGAGGAAAATGTAAGATTTGCCAGCAAAGGTTTGGAAAAGTGTAGCTAGAGAAGGGTGCTTTTTATTTATTTATTTATTTATTTATTATTATTTTGAGACAGAACCGCATTCTGTTGTCCACGCTAGAGTGCCATGGCATCATTCCAGCTCACAGCAACCTCCAACTCCCAGAATGAAGCCATCCTCCTGCCTCAGCCTCCTGAGTAGCTCGTGTACAGGCCCCTACCACGACATCTGGCTAATTTCTCTATTTTTTTGGTAAAGACGGAGTCTTGCTCTTGCTCAGGCTGGTCTTGAACTCCTGAGCTCAAGAGATTTTCTTCCTTCCACTTCCCAAAGTGCCAGGATTACAGACATGAGCCCCCCACCCAGTCATGAGAAGGGTGCTTTTTAAGTCCAGCTATCACAAGGGGGCACCTGCCTCCCTGGAGCTTCATTCTTTAGAAAACTAGAGACAGGGCAAAACCAAAGTCTTAGGAGTGTCCTACCCAGGAGGAGAGAAGGCAAAGCTGGGTGTTTGTGCAGACTCCAGTGAGTGATTTACTGGGTGGCGGCTACTCTGACAGTATTAATCACTGATGGCCTCCCCTGCCCATAAGCAAAGTACCTTTCCAGAGTTTTGAAAAAATGATATTCAGAGAGATATAAATAGTGGTGGTGAGAAGTCACAAGGGCACATTAGGATCTGAGGATTGATGAGCTGTTGGATAGTTTCTGCTACAGATGCATTATATTTTCTCCACTTTTTTTTTTTTTAAATCCATTACTTAGGTAAATGATTCCATGGTCGTGAGGAATTATACATTTTTCTCCCACTCCCTTTCCTCCTTCTGGTGAGTTCTCCCTGTTGTCTTGGGGGTGGGATCCATGGAAGTCCTGTTTGGACACTTGACTAGAAGGCTAACTTGCCTGTCGAGTTTCTGGTGTGTGTTTCCTTGAGTTTTGCCTGCATATTTTGTTAGCTAGTGTATTTACTTGTATTTCCAACAATTGCATTGCTTTCTGATTCTTCTTACTTTATTTCTCTCAAAATTGTAGGCATCCTGGTTACTGGAAGAATCCAAAATCCTACTATCTACTTGATTCTTTGATGTTGCTCGAGACAGACCCATCTGTTTTTTCTCTTGTTATATTCTCCCTAACTTCTGACTAACCTTGAATATACAACCGGTTCCACTTTTACCCCTCACATACTACAGCAAATGGATAACAGAAGAAATATTTGCTTACCAGTCTAGCAGCTGTTAAAGGTGAGGTTTATGGTTTGAGGTGTGCAGAAGAATCTTATTAATAGGTTCCTTCTATACATTTAAGAACTACCTGAGTCTCAGAAGTGAAAAACAGTGTATTTTGTTTACTGTGAAAATAGTTACTAAAATATCCCATTCAGTTTGCATGCATATAATAGAAAAATATTTAAGAGAAATAATAATGAAGGACTCCACTGGAAATATGGTACTTAGACAAGATGGTCATAAAGTTTGTGTGCAATTGAAGTAGTAAACTAACTTACTAATTAATTTACTAATTTAATTGAAGTAGTAAACTGATTTAAACTGCACGAAAACTTTATGTCCACCTTGTACACAAACACAATACAAAATACATGACATTCTACAAGTGAATAACCCAGTGCGATGTTTTTCAACCTTTTTTATTTCCCAGCGCACTTGAATCTATAGTTAAGCTTCTGCGGCACACTTAAATTACGTTGATCAAAGAAAAGAATACACTTACTGTCCTTTGAATGTCGTTTGAAAATAATTAATGATATTTAAAAATTTTTGCAGCACACCTAAGATCCTCACCGGTTTGGTTGAAAATAACTGATCTAGAGTCTTCAACAAATAGGGAAAGTTTGAAAAATATAGCCTTGTGCATAAATGTCCCCAGAGATGTGAACAAGCAGGTTTTGTACAGCATTGTTTGTGATAGTAACAAGAGTGAAAATTGGAAGTAATTTAAAGTGAGATAGACGTGGGCGATTCAACTTGACAGTCTTAACATTTAGAGAAGTTTTGAATAATTAAACAGGGTTTATTCATATAACATTTTCCAATCAGTATCTAAAAAGTGGTGTGTAAATGCAAAAAGCGTGTTGCTTAATGAACATCGGCAACTTTTCCTCTGCTTTTCCACCACACTCACTAAATTCTTGACATCATTGTTTGATTCATGAACTCACTACTTATGTCCAGCCGCAGGGCTACACTCATGGTTATCTGTCTGGGGCAGACTTCTGCCTGGTCTCTCTCCCGGGCACTCCTTGTTCCTCAGCCTAAATGTTTTAGTGACTCCCACAAAGCAATTATCACTTCCTACTAGTATTGATGTGTTTTGTGCCTCAAGTAGAATGTAAAGTCCCCCCCCCCATAAAAACTCTTCGTATTATTTTTCACTGGAAATTTAATTCTTAGGTTATTATTTACCATACAGACAGAGCCCAAAATGGGGTTACTTAACTAAGTGAACTTAGTTTAATGCCATTTATTAAAAAAAGAAAAAATAATTTTTGCATATGAATACATACATACTAAAAGCACAAACTTGTGTAAGAGGTTTGGAAATTCAATTTCTCATGGCAAAGAATGAGGTAAAAGACCAAAGGGAGGGGCTCAGGTTTGCTAGATGTCAGGGTTAGGGAGGCTGGGGTTAGAGGCAGGTTTGCTAGATGTCAGGGTTAGGGAGGCTGGGGTTAGAGGCAGGTTTGCTAGATGTCAGGGTTAGGGAGGCTGGGGTTAGAGGCACTCTGGTGTTCATTGTATTGGTCTGTATATTTTGGGGCCCTGGAATATTTCTAAATGAAAATGATTAAATGAATAAATGAACCGAAGAGAATCAGACATTGGGCATGGTAAAGTGCTGACTTATTTTTTTCCTCGTCTTGCTTTAAATTAACCTTTTTATTGCCTTGGTGATGAAGGAGTACATTCAGCTTTATGTGAAAGTACACTATAATGAAGATATGGGCATAAAAGAAAGGAAAGTGCTTACCCAAAATTAAACTGTTGACCTTAAAGTGCCAGTAAAGTACATTTTCTGGCAGTGGCATTTTCCGTTTTAAAGTGGAAGTCAGTACCTATATAGAGAAATAAAATAGAAAAAATCCTGAAATCCCGATGCTGAAAAGGTTATCTTGTAATTTCTGGTGATGATTAATTAAATAGGAAATATAGTCATTTATATTACAACTTAATCAAGACAGCAAGAAAATGTTACATTATGGTTATATGTTTATGCATTGCTCAGATTTCATTTAGAAATCTGTATGAAAATTGCTTTAGTACTAATGTTAAACTGAACAATATTTCTCCTGATTAAACTTCTGTTTGCTTTTCTTTGTTTTAAGCAGTGTTAAAAGCTAACAGTGAAAAAAAATAGTTTAGATAAGTTTCTTTTCCAAATCAGAGACTGAAGTAAAGCTAATGTTCTCAGGCTTTGCAGGTGGTGCAATCCCAGAGCTATATGTGTGAAGGAAGGAGGGAAATAAGATTTGGGATTTGGTGTGTTACCGGGACAAACAGCCTGCCTGGTAACAGAAGCAATTGCTCAGTCCTGGGTAATGTTTCTGGGAGAGGGCTTCTGGAACAGTTTGTCCATGGTAAGGAAGAAAGAAGAACTTGTATGTCAGACACTTCTCAGGTTCTGCCTTGCGCTGGTCAGAGCTTGCCCAGGAGTGTTCTCCCTTTCACTCATTGGTTTTTGTCACCTGGTCTAGCCGGGCAGGGTCTGGGCAATTGCTCCCACTTCTGCAGTTCTGTCTGGGTCCCACCTGGGCACTGTAGCTCCGGGTGTCCCTACCACAGCACATGTGATGGGGTTCTTGTGCAACTGTCCTCATCATGACTTGCAGAGTCTGAGACATCCTGAGGCATTATATGAGGCCTGACAATTAAGTTCATGAACCCATCCTTAAAAAAAGTGCTACATACCTCGTTCCCTAATATCACTCTGATCACCTCCACGGTACTCTTCTTGGGAAGCTGTGTATCAATGGCAGCCCCTCGTCCACCTTTCAGGACAATTTTGGAGCTCTGTTTCTGCAATGGCTATGAGAACCGTTGTCTTGCGAGTTCTGACAATTAAGTTCATGAACTCATCCTATTGAAAGTACTATGTACCTCAATGCCGAATATCACTATGGCAGCCTTCCAAGTACTCCCTCTTGGCCCTCTGGTGACTGCAGTGATATTTAGCAATGAGATATGGAGCCCTTTACCTAGGACAAGTTTGTGAACTTAATTGTCAGGCCTCATATAAAGATGTTCTAATGGCCATTCCGGAGAAAGAGCTCCAAAATTGCTTTGGAGTGTTGACTAGGGGTTGGCGTTGGTGCATAGCTTCCCAGCAGGAGTACCTCGAAGGTCACCACAGTAACTCAGCAATTAAATATGTAGTAATTTTTCTAGGATGAGTTCTAGAACTAAATTGTCCGACTTTTGTATGATAAGGAAAGAGTATACAGTGGTGGCCAGGGCTCTTCTTTGAGATAGTGGATGGGTCTCAGGGGACAGGTGGAGTCACAAAAATAGAGAGGTTTACAAACCTGTGATGAATAGTAGAGAAGTCTAGAGACCTTTCAAAAAAAAAGGACACAATTTATCTTAGCCTAACTCTCGAATACGTGTTAATTTCCCTGCATCAACAGACTGTTACTTTAAATACATTCAGTTATTGTTTAGTTCAAAGAAAATGAGTAGTAATATTAGTATTGTTGTTGAAGAAAAAACTTTAAGACAAAAAAAAAAATTCTTAGACGAACTCCTTAGTGAAGAAGGTTTGAATTAGACTGGGATTCCAGTACAACCCACCTAGTCTGTGGCAGTAAGTCCCAGGTGGATTCTTGTAGGGCTCTTGGAAAGAGTTGTATAAATTACACTTGATTTCTGCAATATGAGGTCAGGAAACTTGTTTTCTGATGTAATGCATTCCTATTCTCACAGAAAGATCTCGAAATACCAGTGTGGGTGTGCTGAGGCTTCCCTTGGGACTCTGGCACCATTTCCAGTGTTTTTTGGGTGAATATCCGGAGCTACATGTTAGGAGATGCCACTAAGATGAGATGGCCAGGCCAGGAACCTCGCTGGGGTATTGGCATTCTGTCTTTGGCAGGTTGCCTGAGACAATCTATTTCAGGTAGGTTTTTCTCCCATGTTTTGACAATAATATTATTTAATAGGGTTAGAATTACACTCTGTCAGAAATAATTAGAAGAGCACATACAGGATTTTAAAGAGGAAAAGCGGAGGGGTGAATGCAGGGGCTTTAGAGTTCTGGCTCCACCTCACTGACTGGGATTTTGTGCAAATCTCCTTCTCTTTTAACTGTTGGGGGGTAGATCAAGAATGATACTTAACTCAGGTTCATAGTAAAAATTAACTGAGCTGATCTGTACCTAGTGGCACACATAAGTCCTTGATTTGAGTTGATTTTATCTACTGAAGAGCCCTTCCCACACATTCTTAGTGCTTTGGTGTAATTGTGACCAGTTGTAATCTTTTCCTTCTAATTCCTTTTCCTAGAAGCATAGAACTCCAAGATAATGAGAAATTTAGGGTAAATTGGTTCATCCATTATTTTATTTTAAATTCTCTGTTTCCAATATGCTGAAATTTTTGGTGGTCATCTAATCTCTAAACACTTCTCATGATGATAAGCTCATGAGCTGCTATGGCTGCCTGTCTCGCTACTGGACAAGCTTTCTTTTCTACAAGGTAGAATTATTGTTATGTCTCTACCGAGAAAAATATAGTAATTTACTAATCACAGCAGCTAACCACATTATATTTTAAGTGATTTGTTCCTGAGCATTTCCAACTGACATTTGAAAAATAAAATTTTCTTGTTGGTAATTATAATTAGAAAGAGCAGTCCTAAATTACATTCTTAACATAGAATAATTTATATTTTGGTTTTAGATTCCGTATTAATATTACAAATAAAATATAATGCCAGTAATTGAGAGTAGGGCTATACTATTGCATAATGAGTTCTAATTAACAAACATCCTGCAAAATTTGGAAAATTCTTCTCAGATCAACCCACTATAACCCACCATCACCACAACCACAGTAACAAAACCTGCCACAATGAGGCATCGTCACAAAAGACAACTTTTTTCTTCTGACCTAACTTAAGAAGTCTAAAATATATTACCTCTATTGTTCCCATCTAGTAGCTACAATAGGAAGATAAAATATCACTTTCTTCCTGGTGTCAAATAGAATTAGGTGAAATAACTTGAAGGAATGCGTGTCTTCACATTATCGCATTTTTCAGCTTGCATTACCTATTCACTATGGAAATGTGTGGTATATTTTTCTTCTAATAGAGGGTAGGCACTGACAGCCCATGGTACTGAAGGTTATGTTATTAATGACTGCTCTGAGGGCTGGAGAGAAAGGGAAGGACTCTTGTCCATACAACTGTAATAAACTTCCTGGTCTTTCAATCATCAGCAGGTACAGAATTCTCTATCTAGAGCCCTGAAACACGTAATTGATTCTGATAGGAATTAATAGCAACAATATCATAAATGTAGCAAATACTTAATTTTTTTATGCTTTATCTCAAAGCCTTTTATCTGATTATGAATCTTAAGAAATATAGCACTCACAAAGAGGGGAAAATTACAGAGCTGAATTCTGCACACAACTATGAAATCTGCCCAAGTATTCAGATTGACATAATGAGAATTAAAAACATGATACCAATGATTGGATTGGTCTAATTCATAGTAAGGAAGTTTTGCCTTCTTACGGATGATGGCTTCTAACAATGTACTTTGAACCAAATACATTTTATTTATCACAGTTATAGTAGATGGGGGATAAATATGTCTGTAATTATTTTATTTCCTCACTGGATAGATCTTCCAAGTATGTGAGTGAAAAAATCTTATGGCTATAGGCAGCCTTATTGTAATCTCAACCTCTCCTGTTCCCAGTCCTATGTAAGTGGTGAGGTTTGGGAAATTTGAGTCACTATATTACTTTTAGTGAAATAAAGAGAGATTATTTCTGTCCTCTGCTTTTATCACTGGGCTTTTGAGATCAGATGACTTCATATCTGTTAAAAAACTTTGGCATCAATAATGAACTTCGCTGATGTTAAAGGGTTTGGATTTTTAACCTGAAGTGGTTAAAATTTTTATTTTAATTTTTATCACTGGGAAGTATAATTAAAAGTTAAATATTGTTAACTACGATTCCCCATTCTTGATTAATACTATGTTGCTGTAATTAAACAAAATGAGTGCATTTCTAAATGTTTAAGTACCAAGGCATGCATATTAAAATATACCTACATTTTCAGGTTTGACCCTTCTGTGACATCTGGTGACTTCTTTTACCACCCACATTTCTATATTGTATTTAAAACCATTTATTTTCATATTTATCTTGTTTAAAAATACGGGAAAGTCTAGAAAAAACTGATCAACATAGTGCAAATTGTTCAAGACATCCATGACTTGCTTAATTCTCATATTAATCTTATGAGATAGAATATATCTCTTTGTAAATAAGATATTTCATAGGGGAGGAGACTGTGGTTATTTTCTAGATAAGAGAAGAAGTACTATATTCTGTGAATATTTCCATAAGATTAAGCAAATTTGATTTCTATTTTAAATCAACAACAAAGTATTGTATATACTATTTGACTTTCTCATATAATGTGTAGTAAATAATCATAAAATAAAAAAAAAACAAGTAAACATAGTACAGTTTCGAAAAGGAATTAGAATATCTAAATGTGATTGGACCATGTTACAAGAACACGATTTTATGTTGAGAGTAAATAACTATATGACAAATATATGCTGAGACATCTTTCAGCTAAATGGAGAGCAGTTCTGATGATAGCATGATAAGAAGTAAAAAGGGTAAATCTCAATATACGGAGGCAATAACCTCCGTTTCCCTCTGAGCATTTCCAAAAGGAGAAAGTTGAGAAGGAAATACCAATGTAGTAGCCTTAAGTAAATGACTGAAGAATATGAGACATAAAATAGATTACTTCCTTCAATTTCCCCTAACTTTATGTTTCCATTATTTCAAATATGGGCTCGGCCATTAGTTTATGAGAAGGAAATGCAAAGGCCAAAACCATAAGGGTTAAAAAGACATCACCACAAAATCAGTACAGAGGTTTTATCAGCAGGTGATCAGGCCCTATAGTTTTGTTTCCAATCAACTTTTGAAAAATTCCTTTCTGCATGCCAGGGCAACAATAGTCACCAAATATAGTCAACAACTCTTACCTAAAATCTTTTTATATGAGTACAACGTGAGCGGTGGTGGTGCCCATTAGAACCTAAATTTGTTTGTATCCTAAATTGGAGGAGATTTTAAATTTTCAACCTTGAGAGAATATTAACAGAACTTGGTAAGAACAGACTCTTTATACAATGAGAAAATGATAACCACATCCACCAATAGGTTCTAGTGATGATCTTTTTGTTAGGGTTTTTCTTTTTTTTGCTAGCAAATACCATTTAGTTTTAAATTCCTTTTTCCTGTAATTTTTTTTTCATGTAACTCTAAGTTTTCTTGTATCTTCAACTCAGGGCAAACATCTTTGTATGATTTTGAGAAACTTGTCCTTCTTAGATATTTTATAAATAGGCTGTAGTATCTTCTCATGGTCAGAGGAAAGAAATATGAACACCTTTTTGTTGAATACTTCTGAAGCTCAAGGAAGTACTGCAGTAAACTTGTTTTAGCCAGGCTAATGTTCAAAATTGTAGAGACAAACTTTTTAAAATTCAGCTGAAGTGGCAGAATTAACCAGCAGCTGGGGAATGAAGAAGACATGAAACAGAAGAGGCAGGACAAAGCTAAGGTCCCAGAAAGGGACGGAGTGGTGTGGCATAACCCTTCATAGCATTCTTCTTAGCTAGTTTGCAAAGTGCTCAAGTCTGTTGCCTTTAGTGTAATAACTCTGCTAAACACTGCCCTTGAATTTGGCTTCATAATCTGACGATTCACTCTACATAGCCGATGAGGTGTGTTGATATCACACCGCATCAGGACAGTTTAGTGAAACTGTGTTTGTTTTTCACATAGTTAATTATCATTACTGAAGTTCCCCTTTATCCACAGTATTGCTTTCCATGATTTCAGTTACCTGTGGTCAACTACAGTCTGAAAATAGTAAATGTAAGTTACAGAAGTAACAGTTTATAAATTTTAAGTTGCAAGCTGTTCTGAGTAGTTGCTGAAGTCTCCCATCATCCCACCTGGGACATGAATTTATCCCTTTGTCCAGTGTTTGCAGGCTGCACACAGGCTGCCCACCCATTAGTCATCAACGCTGCGCTTCTGACACCCACCGTCCACATGGTCATTCATGGCTCGATGATCCAGGCTTGCTCCAAGCAGGTGATCCTCCTTCTGATGTATCATTAGAAGATACATACTAGCCTAAAGCTATGTCTCAATGCCCACATCGTTCACCTCACCTCTTCTCATTGCCTGGCATGGCATAACTTCATGTGTTCCCAAAAAGAGGGAAATACAGCACAATAAGATATTTTGAGTAAGGGGTGGTGCCTGTGGCTCAAAGGAGTAAGGCACCAGCCCCATATGCCAGAGGTGGTGAGTTCAAACCCAGCCCCGGCCAAAAACTGCAAAAAAAAAAAAAAAAAAGATATTTTGAGTAAGAAACACTATGCTCCATAAAACTTCTATTACATATATGGTTTTATTTGTTCTATTTTATTATCAGTTATTATGGTTAATCTTTTGCTGTGCCAAATGTTATCATAAATATGTGTGTATGAAAAATAAACACGTATGTATAGAAATGACACAGTATATATAGGGTTAGGTGCTCTCCACAATTTCACATATCTTTAGGGAATTACTAAAATTTTAATATAATTGATTAATAAAATTAATTATTAATTTCACTCTGGTGTGGAAATTTAGTTTTTTAGCTGATCCTGAAGGTCCAGTTTCATCTCTCTCTTCTCTGTCAACAGAGGCTGAGAGCAATTGCCATTTGAGAGTGGTGGCTCCCAGCTCCGATTCCAGGCATTATGCCTATGGTGGTTTGGATTTCCTGAGTTGAATCCCACTTTATTTTAATTTTATTAAATCATAGCTATGTACATTAAGGCAATCATGGGGTACAATGTGCTAGTTTTACATACAATTTGAAATGCTTTCATCAAACTGGTCAACATAGCCTTCATGGCATTTTCTTAGTTATTGTGTTAAGACATTTATATTCTACACCTAGTAAATTTCACATGGACCCTTGTAAGATGCACCGTAGTGTGGTCTCACCTATTACTCTCCCTCCACCCATCCTCCCCACTCCCTTCCCCTCCCTCTCCCCTTTCCCCTTCTTCTTGGCCTATAATTGGGTTATAGCTTTCATAAGATTGGATACTTTTTATTCCATTCTTGAGATACTTTGCTAAGAAAAATATGTTCCAGCTCCACCATGTAAACAGGTAAGAGGTAAACTCTCCATGTTTCTTCAAGGCTGCATAATATTCCATGGTGTACCTACACCACAATTTATTGATCCCTTCGTAAACTTAGCCTGGTGATTCACCATATAACTCATAGTAGCTCAACCAGCTAACAAAGAGCATTATTTCTGCCCTTGCCTTGATCTGTGTGAATAGATAGGAACTCTGGTAATTCTTAAACCCAAAACAATTTGCAACCTATCATCCTGGGTTTGACCACACTCTCATCCTATTTATTTTGTGTTCATGAAATTATAAAATTTACCTTGGCTTGTTTCATTATAAACGTAATCTCATTACATTATATAAGCTGTGGTTACGTTCTACAACACTAGATTATAAATTCTTTGAAAGTAGGGGTTAATTCCTCTCTTTTGAATATTATCAAATAGGTTCTGGTAGTTTATAAACTCTGAAACACTAAATTAATACTCCTTAGTTTATTAAATGAATTAATGTCATTACTTGTGGTTTACAAATTTGTTGTAAGTTTAAATTTCAAAGTTAATTAGTGATGTGGTTTTCTTTTTAATTAAGAAAACAAATTCCTTAAATCTGTACATTGATCTCTGGTTCTGCTAAATTGTTATATATAACGTGGGAATTATTTTAATTTCAAATATTGATGATCTCTCTGGATGCATTGTGATATGCATAATATATTTTGTTCAACCGTTGTAAAGGAGTTCAGACCAGTCAGGAGTGTGCTTTTATGATTAACTGTTTCCATTGTATTCCATATTTACTTTCAAATGAATCTACTTGCCATTTGGACCTTTTTTTTTTTATCATTACTTACTTCTGACACTGTGCTAAGTCTCACCTCAGCCTCACAGAGTGAATGGGCTGCTGATGCTGCAGTAACAGCTGTTACTTTTCCTTCTAAAATACGGATGATCACAGAACTTAGTGCTGTGTTTAGACTTGACCAGTGATCACAGCCTCCTCCCACCACCAAAAGCTTAAAGGACCTAAGGGCTTATTGACTAATAAGAAGGAAATATGTAACAACTCATTGACAAAGTTTGTTTCTAAGAAATAGTATTATAACAGCAAATTATTAATATCTTTTTGGAAAATTCCCCCAGGCAGATGTTCGAGTTTACTTCTTTTCCTGGGGAAGAAATGTGAATGTCCTATAATAAAAGAATGCTTCCCTCAAATGAATCAGAAACCATTCACTGCCATGAACCACAGCAGTGTAAACCAAAGCTAGCACCTTTATTCAAATGCTGGGAAGTTGCAGAAGGGAAAGAAGGATCTAGAGCAGACACTGACCAACCTCCCGTAACCAGTAGTGTTGAAATGCACTCAGTCAGGATCAAGCCAGCAGTGATCCATGGGACAGTATATTAAGTTGGGAAAATTCTGGGAAAGTGCCTGAACAAGGCAAACACAAGTTTATTCAATTGTTATCCACTTGACCCTTTTCCCTTCCTTTGACCAACGTTTAGATCTTTAATGTTGAATAAGTAAAAAAAAATGTAAAGTGCACTTCTGAGATGCTTAGTACTTTTATGAATTTAGTATTTATTGATGTTTACTTGGAAAATGATTGTGTGCATGGAAAGACAAAACCTTCCATGATAAAATGGCAGCATTATTAAAAATGACCCTGTTTGGATGTCAACCATATAAAATACTGAACAGACACCTGCATCCTATTTTTCTTTACTGTGTCTGTTTTCAGACCTACTTTTTATAACATGATCATGGTTGAGGTGAGTTTTCAAGATATCTATCCTCTTTGTGGTTTGGACTGCTCTGTTTTGATATTTACCCCTAATTTGTATGTTTCCTTACATATTATGAAGGAAGCAGAACAATTTAAAACAAAGGAAATGCTTTCTGGGAGCTTTTCTTTACTTCAAAGAGGTTTTGGAAGTCTCTTGACAAGTTTAGGATGAAAGGAGAATATAGAGCCCACGGCAGGAGCTGGAACAGTGAGTTTGGAGCATTGAATTTTACGACCAAGGCACATAAGTGTCATCATAGAGGCTAATTCTGTACTGCAGGTGTCATGAAAATATATTGCCATTAATCTCCTAAAGTGAATCTTACTAGAAGACCTTGGGCAGGTGCATAAGAGCACAAAACAGGAACACTTGTATCCGTTTCCTTGGATTAATATTTCCTAGAGAGAGCAAGGACTTGTTTCATGTGATAGCCTCTTTTAACAATACATTTGAAAAAAAAATCCACCTAGAAATTAAAAACAAATTCTTACCAGTGTATTAAATTACCAAATATGAATATTGAAAAAGACTTTTTTTTTTTTTAAATCACAGATTTCTTTTTTTCCTGCTAGTGAGGAAACCCTTTTATCATCTCTTTAATAAGTGGGCACTTGGCAGCTCAGAGAATGGTGGGAAGGTCATAAGCCTCATTTTGAGTGAGTCAATTTAGAGTTTAAGTCTTGGCTCTGTGGCTTAAACCTTTGTGAATTCTTCCGCTCTTGTGAGCGAGCATTCTTAAAAATATTGTGTAAAGTACTGGGGATTAAAGAGAGCTTATATATGGAGGGATTAGGTTAGCAATACAGCCATGTCCTTTTTTTTTAATGCTGATTGAAATAGTCTCCTCTTCTGAAAAAAAAAAAAGCAAAACACTGCGTTTCTGTAAATTTATTTATTTCTTCAAATTCTGTTGTGTTATACAAAGAATTAGCCCACTTCACTTCATGACATGAATATTACATGGCAGCCACCAATCCTCGTTTTAGTGTTTCTAGATCAAATACACAAATGGGTCCTCCACCCAGAACAACCACTGTTACCATCCCCCCACCCCCCAAATCCCTGTTTCTCAAACATTCCTCCTCACAGGCTTCAGAGCTGGTTAACTCTTCTCCATGCATTTAAAAATTTAAAATGTATTTACAAAGTAAAATTGACATCTTGACTTAGAGACAAGGAAGAATGAAGAATAATTTTGACACAGAATGCACCAGCTGTGTCATTTTAAGGAAATAGCAAATAGTGTGGGGGAGTAGGATGATGGTGGATTGCTGGAGAGTTGCTTGGGAATTAGATAGAAACAAGCCTCAAATGTGATGCTAATTTATTTAATTGGTTTGAAATTGATTTAAAAAAATGAAAGAGATACTGATAATTTTAAAAGAGGAAATGGTATCTCTAGATCTGTGATTTTTGTATGGATTACTTTGAGGGATAGAGCGGAGGATAGATGGGGAGGGATGGAGGCTGTAGGTGGCAGAGGCACCAAGAGTTAAGGCATTTCTGCAGTAGTCCGAGTGAGAGGAATAGGGTTTGAGACACTGAGCATTGAGAGTGAGCTTGGGAGACGCAGAGTCAAGAGAACACTGAGAGAGAGGTGAGAGGTAGGGGTGGGGAGTGGAAACTTAGTGACTTTCTTATTTGAGCAGGTGAGCTAGTGGACATTTGAATCCCAGTTGGAACATTGCGGGAGAGTAAGATGAGTGAGAGAGCAGATGGTGGTAACTCACATAGAAAAAGTTTGTGCGTGTAGTGCCTACAGAACATCTTAGCATGAAAGTCTTTATGGCCCTTGAATTTTCATAAATTCTTTGAAAATGTTTTAATTTAATTTCTAAGTAAAATCATAACTGTATACATTTATAGGCTACAATGTGATGACTTGATTTACAATGTGGAATGCTGAAATCAAACTGATTAACATAAACCTCACCTCACTTACTCATTTTTTGTGGTAAGACATTTAAAATTTACTCTTACGGCGGTGCCTGTGGCTCAACGAGTAGGGCACCAGCCCCAAATACTGAAGGTGGTGGGTTTGAACCTGGCCCCAGCCAAACTGCAACAACAAAAAAATAGTCGGTCATTATGGTGGGTGCCTGTAGTCCCAGCTACTTGGGAGGCTGAGGCAAGAGAATCACCTAAGCCCAAGAGTTGGAGGTTTCTGTGAGCTGTGATGCCACAGCACTGTACCAAGGGTGACAAAGTGAGACTCTGTCTCTAAAAATAAATAAAATAAAATAAAATTTATTCTTAGTTATTTTGAAATATACCCTTGAATTGTGCACATTAGGCGAGATCCCACCAAATGCCCTCCCTCCTCCCACCACCTGTCCTCTCTCCTTCCCTTCCCCTCCCTCTTTTCATCCCTCCCCTTGCCAGACTATATTTGTGTTTTATCATTCATAAGATTGTGTAAGTGTTTATATATTGGTTTCATAGTAGTATTGAGTACATTGGATATATATTTTTTTCCATTCTTGCAATATTTTACTAAGAAGAATGTATTCCAACTCCAGGTAAACATAAAAGATGTAAAGTCTCCATCATTTTAAGGCTGAATAGTATTCCATGGTGTACATATACCACAATTTGTTAATCCATTCATGGGCTGATGGGCATTTGGGTTGCCTCCACGACTTGGCAATTATGAATTGGGCTACAGTGAACATTCTGCTGCAGATTTCTTTGTGGTAAAATGATGTTTCATTCTTCCAGGCAGATACCTAGTAATGGGATTGCAGGATTAAATGGAAGGTCAACTTTTAGTTCTCTGAGGATTCTCCATACTTCTTTCCATAAAGGTTATATTAGTTAGCAATCCCACTCTCAGTGTGAAAGTGTTACCTTTCATCCACATCTATGCTAACGCCACTTGAGGAAAAATAGCTCCTAGCATCTATAATATATTTTGGGGTTCAGAAAACATACCAAAATATACCAGAGGAATAGAATATGTGTGGAGCAAGGACTCTGTAAGGTCTTCTTCTTTGTGGTAATTCCTCTTGTCAGCCTTTGGTTCCCTCCCCAGGAACAAAAAATAGTGTATATATTTAAGTAAAGTCAAAACATTCTCAACATCATATCCTTAATTATTTCTATATGACTTCATTGATAACATCATGTTCTATGTCTCTGTGATCATAATGAATTATCAATGTTTACATCATAATTTTAAAGCACATTGGCATATAGATTCTGCCTACATGTATAATTTTTGCAAAGTCCTTTGAACCAGCCAAGATGAGGCATAAAAACGCTATTGCTTATTAAAGAAAATTCAAAAATGTATTCCAAATGGTTAGGTACTTTTTCCAGGTTACTGAAGTAAAAAAAATTAAATTCAAACAAAACTTAAATTTGAACCTGTATCTGCAGAATAAATTTAGTGCTCTTTTTAAAAATTATCATGAAAAATAAGTCATAGTAGGTGCAAAAAACATTACAAAGCAAAGACCTCTGTCATAAGAACCTGCAAGATCCTTTTATTATTATGACCACTGCAGGTAGCTGACCAGTGCAGTGTCAGGAGACAGGAAAGCAGTATTCTGTGGAACAATCACAGGAGGAAAACTTCGCAATAGCATTGGTGAGGCTGACCACTTCCTGGTAAAGGTCAGTACTGACTTACAATAGCAATAGGAGGAATCATACTCCGAACTTCTCAGGGGGACCACAGAACGCAAAAAATAGAAGTAAATTTTAGAAAAAAAATTGATTTTGTGAATTTTATTGTTAAGAAATTGTTTATGCCTTTGCCCTACATGCTAAGTGTATGAACAAACTGCAGAGAAAAGATGGGTAGTTACCTCTTAATTGTATTTAGTTAAAATTGACAACTGGTGAGCCAATTTACAATGCAGACATAATTATAGGATAGCATTTGCAAGGTTCAAGGTCCCAATGTCTAAAGAAGAAAATAGAGATTATAAATAAGGCACCCTAGGTGAAAGAATAGACAGATTAATGGGACAGACTAGAAAGCTCAGAAATATACTTGCATAAATATAGTCAACTGGTCTGTAACAAAGAAGAAAAGGTAGTAGAGTGAAAAAATATATAGTTCTTTCAACAAATGGTGCTGAAACAACTGGACATTCACCTCCAAAAAACGAAAGAATCTAGACACCGTACACCTTCACAAAAATTGTATCATACCTCCTCGGTGAAAGACACAAGTATGAATTGGACTTTGCTTAATGAACACAGACAATGTAACCTGATCATATGTAGCCTTATATTATCCAAAATAAATATAATAAAATAGGTAAATAAAATGAACTCAAAATGGAGCATAGACCTAAATGTAAAACGCAAAACTATAAAACTCCTAGAAGGTAATATGGAAGAACAATCGAGATTACTTGCATATAGTGATTAGTTTGGGGATATAACACCAAAGATGTAATCTATGATAGAAATAATCAATGAGCTGGGCTACCTTCAAATTAAAAACTTCCGTGAATGATACTGTCCAGTGCGTGAGAAAACAAGTCACAGACCTACAGGAAACAGTTGCAACAGGCCAGTGTGATGAAGGACTGTTGTCCAACATGTCAGAAGAACACTAAGCACTTAACAATAAAAAAGGAATAACCAGATTAAGAAACAGGCAAAAGATGTGAACAGACATCTCATCAAAGAAGATAGATGACAAATAAGTATACAAAAGATATGCAATATCATAAGCCATTAGAAAAGTGTAAATTAAAACAACAATTACACACTTACTCAAATGGCTAAAATCACAACACTGACAATGCCAACTTGCATTCATGGCTAGTGGGAATGCAAATACTTGAGAAGACAGTGTGGCCTCTACAAGGCTGAACATGCCGTCACTATAAAATCCACCAATCCCACTCATTGGTATTTACCTAAAAGAACCGAAAACTTATTTTCACACAAAAACCTGCACGTGGATTTCATAGCAGCTTCATTGTCCAAACTTAGAACCAAGCAAAATGCCCTTCAGCAGGTGAACAGATAAATAAATTGTGATACATCTACCAGGGACTAGTATACAGGATGAAAAAGAGGTAAAAAGACACCGTGGAAACTTAAGTAAAAGAAACCAATCTGCGAAGTTTTGTACTGTATGATTCCAACTATGTGACATTCCGGGAAAGACCAAATTATGTAGGGACGGGATGTGTGGCTGCCGGAGGTTAAAAGACAGAAACCATGAATGGGTGGAGTACTGGGGATATTTAATGCAGCAAAACTATGTTGCACAGAAGTGTCATGGTGGACACGTGTCATTATAGATTTGTCAAAATTTAAACTATGGACTTTGGGTGATGATGATGAGTCTGTACAAAATACAAGATGTTCAAAGTGAGGGAGGCTGTGCTTATTTATGTGTGGGCAGGGAGGAGGTAGGAAAGCCCTGCACCTTCCACTCAATTTTTCTATTAACCTAACACTACTCTAAATGGTTTCCATTTTAAAAGCGCACTCTGGATTATTTGCTGAAGCCATTGAAGCCTGTTATCTTAAAATTTTTCTGACAAGATTATTGAATAATTAAATATTTCTCCTCCCTTCCATGCACACCCTCTCACTTACGCATTTGGAGAAAGAGATGACAGAAAATGGAAAGTAGAAATACCCTATACAGGTTCTTGTACTTTGTTCCAAAAACTTAAACTCCAAGATGGAGCAAGATCTGGGTTTAGGGTAGAGAAAAAAATATCTTAGAAACATTGCCTAGAAAAGCAATGAGTCCCTTCCTTACCTTCTTTTAGCCACTTCTCCAGTCTGGTTGGGGAAAGACACAGTGATGAGAAAGGAGAACAGAGTGGACACAGTGGGTTGCTGGATCCAGCTGAAACCAACACTCAAGAGCTAATTTTGCACATTTCTGGTTCATGGACTAAGGTGGGAGTATTCACCCAACAGACATTGACAGATGCTATAAGTGAGGACTTTTCTTTTTAGTGATCTGTTTACTATTAAGCTACATGTTCTCTCTCTAGTATCCCACTGAGGAAACGGCAAAGTTTTGCACTATATTTAGACTAATATGACCTTGAGGAGCATCTCAAGCACGTTCCTCTGCTCATCATGGTACTCAGTGCAGTGTGAGAGGTGCTGGGCCCAAGGGCCATGTTCAAGTGGCAATCTATGTCCACACTGACTTGAGGGTGGTTGATTTTAAGACCTGTCCCTTAACACCTTGACAGCATATAAGCCCCTGCAGACCTTGAGAAAACCTGAGACATTAGAAATCAGGGCAAACCTTTTCTCCTCAAAGACTAAGATTAATGTCATATTAATCCAGTGAGATCCAACTCAAGATTAATTTGCGATAATAGAATCCTTAAGTTTACTTCACATCCAAGTCTTTTAACTGAGAGGTATACCTGCTATGCCTCTGACTGGTAGGAAAATTGAGAGAGGCTATTTTTTTTGTAAATTAAAATCACTATGTATTATCTATAGAATAATCATGGAAAATTGTACTGAAAGAATAGTATAAGCTCTGACAGAAGTACTCAGTGAGGTATATGGCATATGTGTGTGTGTGTGTGTGTGTGTCCGTGTGTGTGCATGTATGTATATATAAATATATATATCTCCATAAAAGTCTCAAAAAATAAAGTTTCTATTTTAAAAGAGCACTCTGGATTATTTGCTGAAGCCATTGACATCTTGAAGTGAACATTGAGGTTGATGTACTGACGCCATGTAATAATGTGGGGAATTCTGAAGGTTATCTCTAGTGCAGAAACAGATGCTTTCCTCCCTGGGAACCAAGTGTCTAATACATACAGCACATCTCTGACACTATGCAGAAGTACATTCCATTACAGGACAAGTTGAGCATCTGAATTTGAACCAACAAATGTCTAATGAATGAAAGAATGAGAATGGATGAACAAACTATCTCCACTAACTTCAAAAAGAGGAGTGTGAGGGTGGTGGCACATTCAATAAAGAAAGTAAAATCAGAATAGTGTGAGAAAGGAACGTACTCTCTCACACCCCAAAATGATAGCCCGTGAAGTAACACGTATGTTAATTAGCTCAATTTAGCCGTTTCACAATGTATACATATTTCCAAATAATATGTTGTAGATGATGCATATTACAGTTTTTATTTGTCAGTAATAAAATAAAAAGTTTTAAATAAGAATGGACTTACATGGTTATCACTTCTGTGGTGCAAACACACAGGACAGACTCTTAGCATTCTAAAATAACACAATACGTCATCACCAACTATAGGCACCGTGCTATAAAATAAGCCCTTCGTAATTATGTATCTAATTATAATTGTATGTGTTTTGGCCAACATTTCTCTGCTCCCACCACTCCAGTCTTAGTAATCACATTCTACTCTCTAATTCTATGAGATCAACTTTTAAAAATTCCACAGCATGAGATCATGCACTATTTGTCTTATACTTTAAAACATTTTGTTGCACATTTTAAATGCAGTATTTTATGCCAATTAAAAATAAATTTGAAAAGTAAGAATAGACTCTGCCGAAATATTTAAGTGATATAGAGTGTCAGTCTCTCACCATGTTTTTTGAATTTTTAATAATTCTTTTTTGTTTGTTTTATGTTCATCTCTACAAAGAAGGCACTTCAAGTGATTCTATGGTTTGGATGTTGGTCCCTTCCAAGCCTTGCATTGAAATTCACTCTCAGTATTGAAGTTGGGTCTATTGAGAAGCGTTTGGGTCATGGAGGTAGAATCGCCATGAATAGGTGAATGCTGTTCATCTATTAGTTCTCAGCAGAGTCGGTTGTTAGAACCTGGCATGTCCTCCACCTGCTCCCCCTCTGGCTTCCTGTCTTGCCCACTGTTCTCTGCACGTGTTGGCATCGGCCCATTCTTAGTGTATTCTCCCTTCACTTCCTGTCATGAACAGAAGCAGCCTGAAGTCCTCACAAAGTGCCCAATCTTGAACTTTTCCAGAAATCAGAATCATGAGCCAAATAACCTTTTTACATTTTTATAAATTTCCCAGACCCAGGTATTCTTTCATAGCAACACAAAGCAGACTAAGACAAATAATATCTCGATAATGAAATACCCAAGAGTTCTTGAAAACAATAACATTGTTTAATTGATGGGCAGTTCCCTTGTGTAAGAGTAGCATGCCAGGAGCTTTGGCGCTGGATGCCTGTGTAAGAGGTGATGGAGAAACAGGACTTGAAGCAACCGAGTGACCTTGACCTTCACTCCAAGGTCAGGACCTTTTACCAGGTCACTACCTAACACTAGCTGTCTACTGCAAATAAGAAATAATATCCAGTTTTATTTATACCTCCTAGGAAAAAGTAAAGCAAGAAAATAAAATGTTAAATTTTGTATTTTTATTAAAGAGGCAGTAGAGAAAAGGAATGGGATAAGATTAGAAGCTGGCCTTTTTAACTACTGAAAAAAGTTCTGAGCAAATATCCTAATTATAAATGATATTACTGTCATCAATCATAATTTAAATTATAGCAGATAATCTTTCAGATGTTCACATTTCTGTTTGTGTGCTGTGTGTTTATGTGTCTAAAATGCCCACAGACATACATGCTCCATTTTCTTAAGAATACGTTATTCACAAAGGTAGGCATTGGTCCTTGTGGAAGGATTCTCTGCAGTGATTCCCCTCAGAAAGGCAAATGATTCTAGAAGACTAAACACTGCATGCAAAACAGCAAGGGAAGAGCTTTCTAAAGGCATTTAAATGGTAATTATAAATAGAAAATTGATTTCCTAATGTGATCTGATGGGTTTTGAACATATTCATTCACTCTTTGGTGACTTTTACATTGAATGTTCTCAGTTTATAAATCAAAAGATCATTTTTAGCTGCCGGTGGTGTAAATTCCACCTGTAATCTATTCATCAAGCCATGCTCCTTTCTCTGACATCATCAGCAATAATAAAGACTCTGCAAATGGAACTTTGCTGACACTGTTGTAGTTGATGTATGAGACACAAAGAATCCAGGCTGCTTTTTCGTAACTGCATTGCTTCAGCAGGAGGTGATGGTGTTAAAAACTTGCTTTCTGTTAAACTGAGGTACATAGATACTGGGCCAAGACACCTAGGGAGAAAAAAATGGGTTGAGTGAAGCTCTGCAAAATTTGCCATCTGGCATCAGCCATTCTTAGCGTTTGCTTCAGTCTGTGTGGTCCCCTACCCATTAAATTATATTTTGTTTCATTATAAGTACAGATGGAAAGGCTGATAGGCAAAACAAAATCGCAGGATTCCCTTCAATGTGTAGATTCATAATGCCTTATAATGGTTTGTCTCTTGTCTATTGTAATTGAATAATCAACTAGCACAAAATCGTTCATTGCATGGCTCAAGAGAACAGCTCTACCTACACTCCGGTGGAATATTTACTCCTTCAAAGGCAAGAGTGTATTGTAAAGGAAAGGTAGGTAAAATGTCAACAGCTGTAAAATAGAATCGCAGACTGTTTTTAGGGAGCATTCCCAGTCTGACCTCTGCATTATACTCATGAATAAATAAGATTATTACACACCCAAGTTCAAAAGCTACATGAGAAGGGATCTGACTCTGAATTTCCTGACTCATGTCAGTATTCACTTTATCTCATATTGTAGTGAAGTAAACCTCAGTTTTAATCTTGATTGTACCATTTATTAGCTTTGTGACTGTGAGCAATTTCATTTTTTTCCCTCAGAATCAACTTCCTCATGTCTTGAGTGAAAATAACAATATATCATTTATAAGGTTGTGTTGAGGATTACATACGACTATTTATTCAAATCACCAGGAATAGTTCCTAAGACACTTCAGGTACCAAGTAACAGGTGCTATAATTGTGAACATCATCCATGTGGCTAATTTTATGTCAAACTGCCTCAGACCATAGTGCCCAGTTCTTTGGTCAAACACTAATCTAGATGTTACCCTGAAGGTATTTTGTAGAACTTAGCAAAAACTAGAGTCAATTAATCTTAAGTATGAGAGATTACCCTGGGTAGTGTAGGTAGACCTCATTCACTCAGTTGACAGCTCTAAAGGAAAAATCTCAGACTTTTCTGAGAAGAGCTAATTTGGCCTCAAGGGTGTTACTTACAAATCCTGTTGACATTTACAGTCCACCACCCTGCCCTACATAATTTGGACACGCCGAACACTACAATTGCATGAACCAATTCCTTAAAATAAATATCAATCTTTCTCTTCCCCCTCACCCCATTGGTCTGTTTCTATGAAGAAATTTGACTGATATGATTATAAAAGAGAATTTATTTATTTATTAAATTTACTGTTTTGAGATGGAGTCTCTTTCTGTCACCATGCGTAGAGTGCTGTGGCATTATAGCTCACAACAATCTCAAACTCTTGGGTTCAAGTCATCCTCTTGTCTCAGCTTCCCAAATAGTTGGAACTATAGGTGCTGGCCACACCCTCAGCTACTTTTTCTATTTTTAGTAGAGACAGGGTCTCTCTCTTGCTCAGGTTAGTCTCAAACTCATGAGCTGAGGCGATCCAACTGCCTCAGCCTCCCAAAGTGCTAGTATTACAGGCGTGAGCCACCACGCCTGGCCTCTAAAAGAGAATTTATAAAAGAATTAAGCTAATGGCCCTTCACCCCTACAATACAAAACATTTTATTAATCTGAAAGCAACATCTTACTTTGTATTCTGCAGTTCTACAGGCACATGAATTGGACCTAAACTCCACTGACATGCTTAAATGTAATAATTTTATCCTTACTTCAGCGTCTTAAAATATTAGAGTTGTATCAGGCATTGATTCCCTTAATCCATGCTCCTCGTTTACAGATCAAGAAAGAGATTGAGTGAGGTTACTACATTCTGTACTCTTACAGGAAGAGTTCAGCTTCAGGTCTCCTGACCAGTTTTTTAGTATGTTACCACTTTTCAAGAAAACTATTTAGTCCTAGGATTATTTTCTCAATGATTTGACATGGCAATCAAGTGTGTACTGTGTAGAATATTTTCTCTATACTTTAGCAAATTAGATAAAGAAATATTTTTGTACTTTTTAAACATTAGCATTATTTAGATCTCATAATAAACAAGGACAATTTTAAATAAGATTAGATAATTTAAAAAAACAACAGGCGACTCTAATGATTATTATTGTCATGGTATTCTATCACTTATCCCTCCATTATTGTCTTTCCTGAGAAAAATTGCTGACTCTTGAATGCTATTTCTGGATACTGAAATAGTGAAGAGATTTACAATAGCAAAGAGGGATTTCCATTCTGTATTTATCTTTAAAATCTTATGGTCATTTTACTTATCTTTATGGACTCATTAAAAATATACAGAACATATAGAAGGTAGAAATATTTAAATTTGTCTAAGGAGCATGAATGTGTATGAATTAATAACCTTCAGAAAGAAATGGAGTATGTTAAATTCACAAATACTTAAAAACCTTTATTCCCCTAGTGAGAGAGACAGAATTGTCTCATCCTTGGTCAGAGTCCTTTCTGAGGCCACCCACATGGATCCAGCAGAATGAGGCATCCCTTTTCTTGCCCTGTGAGTATCACAGGAGGCCTAGTGGAGAACCAGAACTTTCTATCACTGCAACCTAATCACAAAAAGGTCACTATCACCTCTTCCCACTTCTCTGTGCCCTGCATGTCAGTGGTGTCTCAATGAGCGCAGTAACAAGAGGCATTTCCAACCCTACCAGCCTGAGATGTATGAGAGGAAGCCAAGGGAGAAATCAGGAATTTTATCCCCATCTGGAAGAACAAAAATGATCTGAGCCCTCCTCTTATAGAAATGTCAGCAGAAGCCAGCTAAAGCTGAAAAGTTTAAAGAATCTTTTCACAGTATAATGCTCAAGATATCCGGCTATCTATCTAAAATAACTCATCAAGCCAAGAACCATAAACATCTCAGTTTGAGTGAAAAAAGTCGGTCAGCATGAACACTGAGTTTACAGAGGTATCAAAAGTGCTTGACAAAGTACTTAAAGCAACCATTTTAAGACGCTTTAATAAACTATTATGAACTTGCTTAAAAATATGAAAAATAAAGTTTTGGCTGAGAACTAGAAAGTCACAGCAAAGAAAATAGAAGATACAGAAGAAAACCAAACGAAAATTTCATAACTGATAAATTAATAAAACCTCAGTAAGTGGACCTAATATCAGGAGAGAAGGGATGAAAGAAAAATACTAATATAGTAACAATTATTGAGTCTGAACAACAGAGAAGGTAGACTGTCAAAAAAATAAAAATACTACCAGCCATGGTGGTTCGTGCCTATAATCGTAGCACTCTGGGAAGCTGAGGCAGGTGGATTGCTTGAGATCAGGAGTTCTAAGACAAGCGTGAGCAGGAGTGAGACCCCATCTCTCTAAAAACAGGTAAAAAAACAAAGGCAGCTGCTGTTGCAGGAGCCTATAGTCCTAGCTACTCTAGGGTCTAAGGCAAGAAGATCTCTTGAGCCCAAGTGTTTGAGATTACTGTGAGCTACAAAGCCACAGCACTCTAGCCTGGGCAACAGAGTGAAACTTTGTCTTAATAGTAATAATAATAATACTGATAATAAAAAACAGATAACCTGGGACCTATTGAAATATAAAATATATAAATATAAAATAGAAATATAAAAAAGAATTCTGATGGGTGGTGCCTGTGGCTCAAAGGGGTAGGGTGCTGGCCCCATATACTGGAGGTGGTGGGTTCAAACCTGGTCCCAGCCAAAAACAGCAAAAAAAAAAAAAAAGAATTCTGACAATCATGCATTAGATTATTAGATTATAGAAAGGGAAAGAAGAGAGGGCTATAAAGATACTGAAAGAAATAATGGCTGAAAATTTCCCAAAGTTATCAAAAGGTATAAAGATTTAAGAAGTTGAGCAAACTTCAAATAAGATTAAAAAAATACATGCCAGGATATATCATAGTCAAACTTCTAAAAATCAAAGACAAAGAAAAAAATCTAGTCTATATAAAGAACTCTCAAAACTCAACAGTAAAAAAAGTCCCTGCCAAGTGACAGAGAACTGTGAGGTTTGCCGGTAATTGTCTTTGCTGTTTGATGAAATTGGATCTTGGTGAAAAAATACATACCTTTATTTTAATCTCAACTACTTTTCTATTCAGACTTGGGATCTGATTAAATTATGGCAAGATTCTCTAATGAATGATAATTATTGGAACCAAGAAATTCCTGTAAAAATGACAGAAAAGAGCAAAGGAAGAAAGAGAAGGAAAGAAAGAAAAAGAAACTAGAGAAAAATAAGAGAGGAAAAAATGAGAGGAAGCGGAAAAGAGAGAGAAAAAGAGTAAAAAACTGAGAAAACAGAAGAATAGGAAAAAAGAAAAGACTTTTCCATGTAGAGGAACTGAGATGACAAGAACTTTTCTCTTTGAATCTTTAGACATCCATTTTCATGAGTGCCTAAAATTTGATTTAAATAATGAGAAAAAATTACAGTTCTACTATATATACAGGCATGCCTCTGAGAGATTGTGTTTGGTCCAGACCACTGTAATAAAGCTAATACTGTAATAAAATGAGTTACACAAATTTTGGGGTTTCCCAGTGCATAAAACTTTATGTTTATAAAATAACTATCATTTATTGCTTGCATTAGCATTATGTCCAAAATATGTGTGTGTATGAATTTTAAAATACTTCATTGATAAAATGTGCCAAGACTCATTTGAACCTTCAATAATTTGTTATCTTTATTAACAAGCTTGGACTATGGCAATGTCTAAAAAGAAAACAACAATGACGTTTACTGCATAGGTTGAATCTAACTTTCATGAACGATTTCTCTACAGCATGCAGTGATGTTTGAGAGCATTTTACCCACAGTAGAAATTCTTTCAAAATTGGACTCAATCCTCTCAAACCCTGCTGCTGCTTTATAACTAACTTTATGTAGTATTCTACATCCTCTGTTGTCATTTTGGCAATGTTCATAGCGTCTTCATCAGGAGCAGATTCCATCTCAAGGAATCTTTTTTTTTTTTTTTGCTCATAAATAAGAAGCAATTAGTCATCTGTTAAACTTTTATGATAAGATTGCAGGAAGTCCATCACATCTTCATGCTCTAATTCTAATTCTACTTCTTTTGCTACTTTGACCACACCTGGATTTACTTCCTCCATTGAAGTCTTGAACTTTTCAAAGTCATCTATGGGAGTTGGAATCAACTTCTTCTAAACTCCTGCTAATGTTGATATTTTGGTCTCCTCCCATGAATTCCGAATGAAGTTCTTAATGGAATCCAGAATGCTGAATTTTTTTCTAGAAGGGTTTCAATTTACTTTGCCCAGATCCACCGAAGAAAGGACTATAGCAGCCATAGCTTTATGGAAATTATTTCTTAATTAATCAGATTTGAAAGTCCCAATTATTTTTCAATCTCAGTTCTTAATGGATATTGTGTTAGCATGCTATAAAACATTAATCTTACTTCTATCTAAATTAGGTCTCTTGAGTGACCAGGTGCATTGTCAACAATCAGTAATATTTTGAAAAGAGTCTTTTATTCTGAGCAGCAGGTAGACTTAAAATAGCAGTAGGCTTAAAATATTTGATAAACCATGCTGTAAAGAGGATATACTGTCACCCAGGTTTTGTTATTCTATTTATAGAGCATATGCGGAGTAAATTTAGCAAACTTTAAGGCCTAGGATTTTCAGAATGATAAATGAACATTGGCTTCAACTTAACATCACCAGCTAAATTAGGCCCTAACAAGGGAGTTAGCCTGTACTTTGAAGTTTAAAGCCAGGCAATGACTTCTCTAGCTATGAAAGTCCTAGATGACATATTCTTCCAGTAGAAGGCTATTTTGCCTACACTGGCATTCTGTTGGTTAGTGTAGCCACCTTCATCAATGATCTGAGCTGGTCTTCTGATAACTTGCTGTAGCCTTTCCATCAGCACCTCATGCTTCACCTTCTACTTTTATGTTATGGAGATGACTTTCTTCCTTAAACCTCATGAATCAAATTCTGCTACCTACACACTTTTCTGCTTCAGCTTCCTGGTATTTCTTAGTCTTTGTAGACTTAAAGAGAGCTAGGGCCTTGCTTTGGATGAAGTGTTGGAATAAGGGGGTGTTGTGGCTGGTTCCACTTCTGTGCAGACCAGTAAAACTCTCTATATCAGCAATGAGGCTGATTTGCTTTCTTATCATTGGAATAGGACTTTGTGTTTCTTTCACCAGTTTTCCCTTTGTATTAGTCATAGTTTTTCTTTTGTATTCACAGCTTGGCTACCTATTTGGTGTAAGAGGCTTAGCTTTTGGCCTATCTTGGCTTCTGACTTGCCTTCCTCACTGAGCTTAATCATTTTTAGCTTCTTATTTAAATTGAAAAATGTGTGATTCTGCCTTTCACTTGATCACATAGAGGCCATTATTGTGTAATTAACTGGCCTAATTTCAATCTTGTTTCTCAGGGAAGAGGGAAGCCCAAAGAGAGGGAGAGCGACGACGTGAGAATCTCAGGTTGATGAAGCTGTCAGAAGATGCGTTTGTTGGTTGAAGTCTTATCTTTGTAGCATTCTAAAACCATTGCAATAATAACATAAAACATTACTGATCATCTTAACAAGTACGATGATAATGAACAAATTTAAGATTTTACATTATTACTAAAATGTGATGCAGAGACCCAAAGTGAGCGTATACTGTTGGAAAAAATGGTGCGATTAGACCTATTTGAGGTAGGATTGCAGGATCCTAGATTGCTAGGATCTAATATTGTAGCAAACAATTTGTAAATGATTTAATAAGGTGAAGCACAATAAAGAAGGTAAGGCTGTAGATCATTTCACCAAGATTTCCAAGTGAGTGCTGGGGCTCAAGTTTTAGAGCGAAAACTACCTTGGTTTTGACTTTCCTATGACCTGCACTCCAGCTGCCAGAGAGGCTGAGAAACTAGATCTCTTTACAGACACTGAAGATTACGGAGGTGAAGAAAGTCTGCATTGCTTCTCTCCCCACTAGTCTTCCAGGTTTATGGGAAGAGATTATGCTGGATCACTAATTTTAAAGTCTTCCCCAGAAGAAAATGAAGCAAACATAAAATAAACTGAGAAAATACTCATCCAAGATTTTCTGGAGAATTAATAGACACGCCGTGTTTTGTAATGGTGGGAACCTGACGGGAACTTTTCGCAGCTGTGTAAAGTGGTTGAAGGAAGAGTTCATGGAGAGTCTAATCATTGCCCAGTTTTACTCTGCGAGCATACGAGGGCAAAGACAACATGACAGGCAGCGAGGACCAGGAGGCCAGTGTGTAGGCCAAATGCAACTTCAAAAGAGGAGCAGCCGGAAGAAGCCGCCTGTGTGTCATGCACAAGCTGATGGGGTGATGGGAAAGGGCGGATGCCCTAGTGCAGACTGTCTGTCCTCTGGGCCCCTGACGGTCCTCTTGGCTTTCCTGAGGAGACAGAGAAACGCAAGCATTTTCAGGAGGGTGGGATGGAGGGATAGGGGATGGGGGTGGGTTGGAGGGTGGCAGGAGGGGGCACGAAAAAGGCTGCTTTAGAGGGTGACATTAACTGCAGTCTGGGAGGGAGGGAGGAGAGGCTGAGGGCTTGCTTCTGGGAGAAGAGAGAGGAAGATTGCTAACTGATAAGAAGAGCTCGGAGGAGTTGGGACCTGATCTAATAAGTGCTGGTGACTGTTAGAGGAAATGAAATAAGGCAAGTGCCAGCACCCTGTAAATGGGAAGGCCGCATGCTAATGAGAGGATTAATGCTATTACTCTCATCCTCTACAGCTTCCTGCGCAGGGAGCGCTATGATAAAAGCTCTGCTCTAGAAGATTAGTGTGGGAGTGACACGCGGAATGGCTGGTACAGGGAGAGTGTCGGCAAGGAGACCTGAGGGTTCTGCTGACGCAGGTGTAACTGCCAGTTCTAAAACATTCCTTAAAAAGGGAGTGTCCTCTGCTCTGCTCCCTCCCCTCTGTGCCCTGAGGAAAGCCTCCTTTCAGCCAGAAGACAATTAGATCCTGATCAGTTAAATAACTCAGGTAAACTGAGAGAATGGTGAAGGATGCCGCGCATTACACCCACTACACCCGCAGCTTCGGGCTCTCTGCACGGCTTCTTCTATATTTGGCTCGGAGTATCTAATCTTTCCTTCCTTCCCCTCTCTTCAAGAGAGAGAAATGCTGCAGAGATGATACAGATCTGTGTGAGGTTCTAGGAGGAGGAAACTGGATTAGGGCTGAGCTTCTGGCTGCTTTGTGTGGCTGGGCTCCTGGACACACACCTCACACTGCTTGGCCAATGTTAAGGTTAACTGAGCCTCTTGTTCCTGCTTCTCCAAAAATTAAGCCTCTAAATGAATCCCCTTGTGTACCTTGTAATAAACTTTAATACCACATTAACGACAGCAAGGAAGAAAATGAAGAAACATGCATTTTTAAACAAGGTAAGTCTGTAGGGAGGGAAAAGACCTAAGGTATATAGGAAAGAGAAACACCACGGCTTAGAATAAAGGATCAAGATCGATAATAGGAAACTTCAGAGGAAAAATGATGTGTCCCGCGAGGTGAATGATGAACTGCCAGTAACAACATTAGAAATCAATATGCTATATAAAAATTAGTCAGTGTAAGACCAATAGCAAAATACAGTAATCATTTTTAGAAATGGGATTGGGAATATAAACAGATGTACTTGGATCAGATTGAAAGCTGCTTCACATTTGTCAAGGGAAAAATAGCAAAGACTGTCAAAATAGCATAGCCTTTTCTTTTACCTTCTTTTTGGGAAAGTTGGAACAGACAAAAAGCCCCCAAACAATCAACCCTTATAAGTGAGCCAGGAGAAAACTACACTCAGAGTAACATTTGCTTGTAAATGACACTATTTGCACACATCATTTGGGAGTGACATCATCACAGGAGGCACCTGTTCACAGGTGTACTGGGATGTCAGAGTCTCCTTGTCGTGGTGGGATCACTGTGCTTACCAGGGAACTGGGGAGACTGGCCAACGGGTCTGGGTCTTTCAATGCAGAGCCTTTCAAACAAGAGCATGTGGATACTCTCTCTCTCCCTTTCTCCCTCTCTCTCCCTCTCTCTTTCTCTCTTTCTCTTGTTCTCTCTCTCGTGATCTCTCTCAACTACAGCTACTACTTGTTCTCACTCAAGGCAAGTATAAAAAGGATATTCCCTTCCAGACTTACTCCATAATGCCCCATAGCAACATACTTCTAACTCAGTATCATTATATTTGTGAAATAGCAAAAATAAGTAAGAAGTCACTAATGATTCCTTACTTTATCCAGAGGGATGTAACAGCTTTGGGAAATTGTACATCTCTGTTATAGGAAGCAAGAAAGAGCAAAAGGAAGAAAGATAAAGGAAAATAATTAATTACTGAGAGTGACTGGAAAGGATGCTCTCCAGAGCGTGCAGCGTGCATGCACTTCAGAACAGGAGTCCTCTCCTTTATAGACCTTAAGAGGGAACAGTTGATTCTTCTGATCGCTCCCTTGTTCTCTGTCCTGGATCCACTTGGTGGTGTGGTTTGAGCAGACAGAATGATGAAACCAGAGCATAAGAATAAGTTCTTCTTATACATAAAGTCAATCTATCTCATCTGGGAGGAAGAATCTTCTATGAAAAAAGAAATATATCCAGTTGGAGGTCATAACCCATCCCTCCTGATTATTTGAATATAATTTGCAATAATTTGAATGTAAAAGTAGGGCTTACTGTATGGCCAATGGGTATGGAGGAAATGAATTCAAACTGTGAAATGGCCTGGCCACTCAGCCAGTTTATCCAAATTTGGGGAGATGGACGAGAAACAAAAGTAAAGAGAAAAGCTGAAAGTGTACAGGAGGCTACGAACCTCCGTGCCGCAGTGTGGTGGAGTTGCTGAGTCCTCAAGGGAAACAGGGACTGTATTATGTGACAAAGTCAAGCCATTTTCTTAAAAAGGAGATGTGGGGTATAGACAGATGAAATTTCCCTACAAGAGGTAAAAAGCTTGGGAATGATGCTGAAAAGAGAGAAATGGTGGGTGGGATTTAGGGAAGTCGGAGGAGAAGACGATCATGTAAGCTGGTTAAAGCGTCCCTGCACACTTGCTTGAAACACAGCTTGCTATATGTGGCTGGTCTTGGGTTCGCAGTCATGTTTTATAGCCTGAAATGTAAAAGGATGCTATGTCCAAGCACTTGCTAATAAACAAGCATTTGGGGGCTTTCCTAGCTCAAACTGTGTGCTACAGTTACAATTAGACTCTAATATTATACATAGTTCAAGAAAAGTATGTTTGATGAGACTAGAGCATAAGAATACATTCTTATGTTTTTAAACTATTTTAGGGTTTAAAAAAAATTATATCCTGAAAATGGTCATGTTTTATCATCTATTTTTTAACCCAAACAGATTCACTAACAAAATGGACAAATTAAGTTTTGTGCATTTTATCACAGTTACTGATGATAACTGAGTAGGAGACAGCTGTTTTGGCTTTATGTATAGATCAAGGAGAGCAGTGGGAGAGTGTGAATGCTCTATAAGCCCCCCTCAAGTCCTATAGAGGCAGG
>NW_003852444.1:170492-241413 GCF_000181295.1 Otolemur garnettii | reverse complement strand
TTGGCTTTATGTATAGATCAAGGAGAGCAGTGGGAGAGTGTGAATGCTCTATAAGGCCCCTCCCCCAAGTCCTATAGAGGCAGGCTTGGCTTTATGTATAGATCAAGGAGAGCAGTGGGAGAGTGTGAATGCTCTATAAGCCCCCCTCAAGTCCTATAGAGGCAGGCTTGGCTTTATGTATAGATCAAAGGAGAGCAGTGGGAAAGAGTGTGAATGCTCTATAAGCCCCCCTCAAGTCCTATAGAGGCAGGCCAAAGCACAGGCCTGAATCAATAATACCATCTCTAAGAATTGAAGATGAACTTGAACTTTAAGAAGGATGAAAACTTGCATTCCTGTTTATAGTAACACCTCAATCTTTTGGAAAGGCCTCTCAGTATAACTTCAAATGTTTGGAGCACAACCAGTTAACCTGTAGGGAGCAAGGAAAGTCTTAATCAGAGCTAGAGGACATTATTAAAATAACTAAAGTTTATTTGATTTTGGTGGCAGCGTATATCTATAAAACTGCTGAAAAAGGGATTTGGCTGCATGTGTCTAGAATCAACATTTTTCACAATCTTAGAATTTCAATTCACAACTGGAAATTCAAGTCAAAATTTTTGATTGAGGTGTTTTTCATAGAATCATAGTCCAAAATAAAGCAATATTATGTGGAACAATAGGAAAATAGCTAAATAAAGTCTGGCATAGTCACATCACAAAGTTTATACAGAAATCAAATTCATGTCTTTGAAAATGATCTATTGATGTGGGAAAATATTGCTAAGTGAAAAAAAAAAGGAGGATAGAAGCTGTTGCATTTAAAAAAATAATATTAATAATGATAACCACATCAATAGTAATCATGTTAAAACATATCCACTAGAAAATACACTAACATATTGAATTGTTATCTGGTGGCCGAGATGAAGGGATGTACTTAATTCTGGCATATTTGAAACTTCCTACTTTTTTTAATGTTTACATTGATGAGTGTGTTAATTTTATTTTCAGAAAAATATTACAATGAACAAATAAATAAGTTTTATTAAATACAGGCTCATATACTTTACTTTTCAATGATCTCACACAGACAGCAGATTCTTATTTTAAACACATAATGATTGGATTTCAAGTGAATAGCAAATTGGGAGCAGAAATTTAAAAGGAGGGATAAGGGGTTAGTACTAGAACGAGGCACACTGACAAAAATATGAAAAGTAACTGACAACTTGCTACCCATGGGAGTAACAGGAATATTACAGGAAAATGTGCAAGTCCTCTAAAACCATAGCTTCCTGAGGCCATTTTTAGTAGAGGCTAATGAGCTCCCGATCTCAACAGCCTTTCCAAGCACCAGTGATATGTGGAGAAAGGACTTCTGTACTAAAAACTTAAATAACTTGATTTTACTCTCTGGTCCTGAAATTTCCTAGCTTGTGATTTTTAAGAACTTTATATCTTTAGGACTCAGAATTCTCACCTTCCAAATGGAGAAAAGCACGCATTCTTTTGTAGTTGATACGTTGTCTTTTTAATGATCTCCTGAGGTCACGTAAAAGCGCTTTAAAGATAATGATGCTAGTGGTATCTACTATATTAATGTTCAAGATAAATCCAAATCAGTGGATATTGAAAATCATGTATTTTCTATATAGCCTAAGAAAATAGAAATAGATCCATTATTTGGAAATACACACACAAAACACATATTTTGCTAGTAGGTTACAATGAACATGTGGGCTTTGTCTGGTGCATCTCCTGTTCTGGGCAGTAATGTGGCACAGCAGAAAGACTTGGGGTTTGGCACCAGGTAGATTTGACTTGGGTCCTGAGTTATTTTAACTCTTAGCTAAATAGTCTTAAGCAGGTTAATTTTCCCTGAGATATAGTGTCCTCATCTGAAATGTGCTGAACATATATAGACACCAGTCATTGCTCAGTGGATAGTGGTCACTACATTCTTTACATGATTTGAGAGTCAGTTATCATAAAACAACTTTTCATGCGGAACAGTTTGATCCCAGGCAGAAAACAGGAGGTGTATCTGCATTTCAAAGTTATAGGGGATTAACCTGAGGATGCATTGTTGTTTCTGGTAATAAAATATGACCCCTCTTACGAGATAATAATCAGATAATGCCCCTACCTGTGAATATTCAATGGTAATAACTATCCTGGGAAGAAGAACTTGTAATTACAGAGATTGAAACTATTGGTTATATCACATTTTAGAATATTTGTAACTTTCGATTATTCATTTGCAATCAGGTCCCCACAGGGGCAATGATGACTCTATCAGCAAAGATGCCTCATGTCTTAAAGTTGGAGAAGAGAACCAGGAGCCGTGGGGGAAAGTCTGAGCATTCCTACCCATTAGAATTAAGCCCAGGGAGCATCCCATAAACGTACCAGTACTGAAGTTGTCTTTTTGAGATGTGGATTTCCTACAGTATTTACAATATAAAACATTGCTTACAATAAATGTGTTCTCCTGGTTTGAATAGCTGTGCAAGACATGTTTCACAATTTTGAAAATTCAAAACTGGTGGTCTGTTTCATGGAAGAGTCAGAAAGAGAAATAGACTAGAAGAAACATCTGCTTCTATGAGGCGCACAGATGGCGCTCCAGGAACTCTCTTCTTTCTCCCGGCATTGTAGGTGTCTGATTCTGATATGTCAATATATTCTTCTTTTCTAAAATTAAAAAATAAAATTAAAATTATTTATTTATTTTTTTCCCTAAGGAGTCTTCTTTAGGATTCTGAAGTTAGGAAAGCCTCATTGGCACAAATCTGATGTGATGTTCTGTTCTCTTACTGAGCTATTGATTTCTCTCAAAGTCATATTAACTATGCATATCACAGAAAAATCTTCTACAAAGTTGGAATTCTTCATTTTGGCCCTAGAGAAATACTGGATTAAAGTGGACTTGGCTTGGTGATCTCTCTAAATTTGTAATGTGCCTCTCCACATGGCTATCTTAGTACACAGCTTTTCAGACTGCCTCTTTCTGGTATCCATAGCTTTTTGAAATACAGTTCTTTGAGTATGTACTGGACCCAGTAGCTTGCTTATAACAATAATTGCAGAAGTGATGGTGTGTCACAGACAAAAAAAAAGATTGTATTATGAAGTTTTGTGGCTTCCACCTTGAGTATTATTCACTCAGATGCCAGAGGCCATGTTGTGAGAATACCCAGAAAGACCATGGAGAGACCTACTGGCCCAGACATCAATGGAGAAATGAAAATGTGATAGTACAAGGTGAAAACCTGGAAACATTTAGGAAATGATCATTTCCTCTGCTTCTATTAACCATGATATAGTCTTCACACTTTTTACCTATCAGGGATCTTGCCACACTGTGTATTCAGGAAGTAAATCAGTAATAATAAGAGCAAAAAAAAAAAAAAAAAAGAAAAAAGAAAAAGAAAATGACATGAACAAGGTCAGGAACTCTTTTCCAGCTCTTGCTGAGGCTTGAGATGACTGAGGCAGCTTAACGGGCGTCTCTTCATGGGAGACCTTAAACTAGACCTGCCCAGCTAAATCACATCTAGGTTCTTGACCTTCAGAAAAAGTGTGAGATAATAAGTGTTTGTTGTATTAAGGTGCTAATTTTTAGTGATGGTTTGACATTGGTTCCCATTATTTCTTCCTTAAAATGGGAATAATAACTAAACCTACAAAAAGTTGTTATGAGGATTAAATTACAGTAACATGTATAGACTTCCTTTGCAAAGTATCAATTGCATTGTTGATTAAAATTTTTAGTACTGTAAAAGGCATGTCTGGTTTCAGAATAAAAAAAATTTAAAAAGTAAACTATTCAAATTTTGGTCATGATGAAGTAAGATCTTAAGAGCTATTTAAGTTAAAGTTTCACATACAACAGAGCCACCTGTGGAAAAAGTTGTTCATGTCTATACAGTATCACTAATGATGGTTACTGTTCTATTCACAGGGATATGTCTTTAAGAAAGCATGGTTATAAAATTGCAGGAAAGGGCAAGATGTTGAGATAAAAAAAAAATGAGTAATTATATTGGTTAAATGCAGCTAAACCAAAGAAAAGGTCAAAGGTGATCCCTGGATGTTCTTTCAGCTGGTGAAAAAGACAAGCAGAAAAGGATTAACATTAGTTAGCGAAGAAGTTGAAGGAAAATCAAACTGGGAGAACACTTACTGCTTGGGGTCAAGGAGTACCCTGAGTGCCATTTTATCTGAAATCAAAGCAGGGTAAGTTGGGACTATATACTTCTTTGTTAACTAAGAGAAAGAGATGCAGGCTGGGAGGTGAGGTAGCAGTGATGAAAAGATGCAGGCAGTGGAAATCGGATTTGAAGTAGGAGTAAAAACATTTTCAAGCAGGCTGAGTATCTACTACACCAGAAATAGCCACAGGTGAGGGCTGGTTGTCTGATTTGGCTTTACCTGAAGCCAAGAAGGTGCGGGCTTTACCTGAAGCCAAGAAGGTGCGAGCTTTGCTGAGTATGGGCTTAATTAGGAAGTCGGATATGCAGCTGAGAGTCACAAGAGGCAAGCCAGAGTTGTCTGACAGAAGTCTAGAAGGTCCAGACTTTTTTTTTTCTTTTTTTTTTTTTACTGAAGTCAGCAGCGTAGAGTTGAGTTGGAAAAGGAAATGAAGTGATCAAGAATGTGGAGGAATCACGAATATGGATAATGGGATCAAGACCTAGGTTAAGAATTAGAAGAAGTAAAATACACTCGAGCCAGCTGTCCGAGTTATGATGCCAAAGCAGGCTACAACATAGAATTTTATTTATTTTTTATTAATTTTAATTAAAATTATAACTGCATATATTTAGGGGGCACAATGTGATGACTTGATACACAATATGGAATGCTTACATCAAACTGATTAACATAGCCATTGTCTCACTTATTTTTTGCAGTAAGATATTTAAAATTGATTCTTAGTTATTTTGAAATATACCCTTGCATTGTGCACATTAGGCAAGATCCCATCAAATGCCCTCCTTCCTCCCATCATCATCCTGTCCCCTCCCCTCCTTCCCCTTTTTCTCCTCTCCCCCTTGCTCAACTATATTTGTGTTTTCTCATCTGTATGAGTGTGCAAGTGTTTATATATTGGTTTCAGAATAGCATTGAGTATATTAGATACTCTTTTTCCATTTTTGAGATGTTTAACTAAGAAAAATGTGTTCTAACTCCATCCAGGTAAACATAAAAGATGTAAAACCTCCATCTTTTTAATGGCTAAATAGTGTTCTATGGTGTACATATACCACGATTTGTTGATCCATTTTTACAACATAGAATTTTAAATGGCACCACTGGGAGCTATCTACATCTGAAAGGCCAATTAAACAAGAATGAGGGTCTAATTTCTCTGACCCAGAGGCTGTACTTCCTTCTATCATTAGCTTCTTGGATTTGTCTCTGAAATCAACATTCTGATTCTGATGTGTAGTCAGGAATCTGCCTCCTGGTAGACCCACTATCTAGTGAGATCCTTCCCAGGGAAAGTGAGTTGTAGCTGTCCTGACATCTACCTATGACACCTCATATTCAGAGGTGACAGATCATAGAAAAAAGCATTGTTAAAGTTAGACCCCACTGAATATTTACCTATTCTACACAGTAGAACCTCCATGTTGGCCACCTCCTTATGATGACCCCTTCCTTAAGTTGACTTCCTTTCATAGACTGGACATGCACCATATATACTCAATGGAAGTCCCTTATGTTGACCACGTATCAGTATAGTAGGCTGAGTTCCTTATTTGACAACCTCTTTATGTTTACCAGTTTGTCACTGTCCTTTGAGTGGTCACCTTACAGATTTATCTACAGTCATAACTGTCCTCCTTACCTCACAGGCTTGCAGTGAAGGACAAATGAGATAATGTGAATAGTCAGTGGTCAAACTATCAAAACTTTATTTAGCAGAGGAATGATAATCACCCATTGAAAGTCTTCTCACCTCTCCTCTGGTTATTTTGAGTTGCATACATGATTAAGCCGAGAGGCCGTATGAAGGTTGCTGGTGATGATAAAGGGAGTGATAAGGTTTGAAAGAGGGTGGGAAGCTGGAAACATCGACTTTCAAAGACATAGACTGCTTTCATTTTGCTGTAGTTCTCCTTTTCCATGGCAACCTGGAAATAACATCAAATATTCCTAATTACTGGTCAAAGGAGAGGAACTGTTTCTCTGGAAGGTATTTAGGAATGACACTTGACAAAAGAACATGTGGAGGGTGGACGTCAGAGCCTGGTGGACACAGGAGTTATGCTGCGTTGTAAGATTTATGAGTCAGCCAAACAGGGTATAATACACCAATCAGTAGGGTCTTTACGTCTGGCCCCAAAGATGGCTTAGAACAGAGTGTTAAGTCTTTGGTAACTTCTGAATGTACACTTAGAAATAAAAAAAAAAAAAAGTAGTGCTAAAGAATTTTTGATCATAACAATGCTGGAATTGTTTGCTAGTAATTGTGCTTTACAAAGTAACACGTCTTTATATTAAAGAATGATATGTGCACATGCACACACATATATGCCACCTAGTTCCAAATGAGATTCTATAATATAGATATATATATATATAAATAACTTAGAGTTTCTAATTTTTTTTTTTCCAGATTTTGGAAGGCAATGCCTTCTCATGTCACATATTATGTAACAACACAAAAGGCAACCTCATGCAGAACCTGTGGTCAAACATAAATTGTAAATTTATGACTCGATATTTAGGTACATTAATACTGTGGGAGTATATGTGTATAGTAATTTGTATATGAAATGCAAGGAAAATAAAGACATCTACGTTCTAGTACTACTTATTTTTATGGAAAACATTTTGTTTTTAATTTAGCCTAGTTGAGTGAGTTCGCTGTAAGCCGAATAGTCATCTATATAGTGTCATTTGATTGTCGGTAAGTCTCATGTCAGCTCGTACATCCTATCAACATCAGAATCTCCAGCAGCTTCTATTGGGCATTTGATGATGGGTCAAGCTTATGATTCTGAAGTGATAAAGTGACAATTAAAGCAGGGTTTATCACCAAATGAGTTTGGGCACTAGAATTAGGTGAGAAAATATTAGTTTTCACAAGTTATCTGATTGAGAACTTATGTATATAATGTATAATTAGATAAAATAAAGTAAAATAAAACTTTCACAAGTTTTCTGATGGAGAACTTATGTATATAATGTATAATTAGATAAAATAAAGCATTTTATTATAATTTCACCCTAGGTTGCTGGCATATAAACTCTTAAATTTGAAGTAATTAGATTTTTTGACTGTTTTTCTTACTAATGAAATCAGCCATAATGATATGAATTTTTTCATATTCCCTTTAATTTTCTATCGTTATTTTAACTGAGCAAAACTCCTGCACATGTGGACCAGAGTAGCTGAGAACAGAATTAGATTTTGATATTTAATTATCTTCATTAATCATCTTGATCCAAACATCTGGACAAGTTTTCACCTAATTTTTTATGTTTATATTTAATATGTTTATCTACAAAGGATGGATATGTAAAATTAGTTTGTTTAGATGTTTCTGTGACAATCATGTGTCTTTATACTTATGGCATAAATGTTAAAAATATATTTTAATTAAACAAATACCCATTAAGCATGCACTAAGGCCTTAAAAAGAACTGTGGTTATAAAATGAAAACTAAAATGGCATATCTGGTAGTGTGAAATTAGGGAACAATTTTCTTTTTAGTTGGTATCTGAAGATGGCAGCACAAACAGATATTTGAATAGCTTGGTTGAGATTAGGTTTAGCTAACTACTAATGCAAACTCTTGTTATTCTAAAGAAATAAATATTATCTGCTATTCTATTAATATAATAAAAATATGATGTTATATTAGGAATTTCCATTTATTTACCAGAAAACACTGTGGTATATGCCATACCCTTCATCTAGGAAGTATCTTAGTCTCAGAAAATTCATTTACAAATTCAAGCATTTGAAACTCTGTACTCATGGCATCCATAATAAATTTCAAAAGTGAGAAGAAAGAAGAATTCCAAATGTCTCAACCAAACTAGATGCAAAGTTTGAAATTAAATCAGTGAATCTTATTAATGAAACTAATCTCAATAATTTTCTAAGGTTTTATGAAATGCTAAGTAGTATTAGCTCTTATGAAGCTGATGAAAAAAATTAATTCAAAGGTTACCAAATTTAGAGAGCGGTTTCAAAAAACTAATGTGTTCACCTACTTATTTCAATTAAAAAAAAATCTTAATCAGAGAGGACACGTCCATGCTAGATATTTTTGAACTGTCTAGAGCCAGAATTTTCTAAAGCTAAGGAAAGAGCCCTTAATTAGCTTTACAAATTTGATGTGAAATTTGATTACATAAAAGAGAATTTGAAAGAATTCAAATTGCCTCATGAAGCTGCCTTTAATTTACAAATGAATTTTTTTATATTCAACAAGGCTCCACTAGGCTCCTCCAAAGGCAAAAACCCTGCTTTCCTAGCTACGGGCTCTTGTTTCGATTTATTTTATCCGGGCCAAACATACTGACTGATTAGTTAGTCTCGAAATGAGTGTCCAAGCTGTCAGGCTTTATGTACCATTGGCAAACTGGGTAAGTTACTGTGATGCCCGTTAGCAGAGGAAGAGGAGTGAAGTATAATGTTTACAAAACATGCCTCTTTGGGATTAGACAAGTGTGCATTAAGATCTTTGCTCTTCTCTGTGAATGGGGAAAGATAGTTAACCTCTTCATGCCTTGATTTTCTCAGCTGTAAAATGGGATCATACATGTAGCATCACCTTATACAGATATTTTGAGTATTACATTGGATAATATAAAATACTTAAAAAAATACCTAGAATATTTAAGTGCTTAGTAAGTAGTAGTACTTTTTATTGTAATTATATGCATGGTTGGCCTCAATCCAGGTTCTGAAGTTGTGTCCTGGTAGTCAGCCAAGTGACAGAAAATAGTGACTAAACTGGAATAGTTTATATATAATACAGGACAAAGAGGGTCTGTGAGTCTCATTCCAGTCTGACTATGACAAAATACCACACACTGGCTGGCTAATTAAATCGAATCTCACCCTTCTGGAGGCTGGTTAAGTACAAAATCAAGGTGCTGGCAGATTCTGTGAGTGGTATCAGAGATTAGGACCCACTTTCTTTCTCAGAGATGTCACCTTCCTTCTGTGTCTTCGCGTGGCACAAGGAGACCAGCTGCCTCTCCAGAGTCTCTCTATAAAGGCACTAAACCCACCCGGGATGCTTTCCTCTCCTGACCTTACGGCGGCTAAGGAACCTCCCCGCCTGATACCATTACCTGGGGAGAGTTAGGATTCCAACAGGGGGATTTTGCAGGGACAGACATTCAGACCATAGTGCTGTGCAGATAGTTTAGATAGGTAGCAAGACACTGTTCCAGTTGTGGGTGCTCTCCCTGACGACAGCATCATTGCTAATCTATCTTTCTGGTCATGAAGCAGCCTCCTTTGACCTTGAGCTTCTCTGCAGAACATGAAAGAAATGGTGAGCCCTGTGGGAGGTGCCCCTTGGTTTCCAGTTACCCAAACCATTTTATTCTACTTAAAGATGTTTGAAGCAACCAAAGTCACAACAATCTGAATGTCCGTGTTGGCTTTTGAAAATTATCATATCATAGATAAACTTGGCAAAGTTCGTTTGTTCTTTCCGAATTCCAGGGAACAGAGCCCCCTGTAGGCAGAGGGTGGAAGTGAACGGCTTGCTCTCCTGTTTCTCATTCTTTCTGCCGGCTGTGAGGGTGTTTAGTGATGGATGGTACAGCTGCATTTTTCAAAAGGAAGCAGATGAGATCAGAAATAAAATTTAAAAAAAAAAACAACTTTTGAAAGTTTCCTGGAAGGAAACTCTAGTAGCAACGAACTTTCCAGCTTCACAGTATCTTTCCTCACAGAAAGCACCTACAAGCAGCATTTCTGTGTGGGGGGGTGGGGGTGGGGAAGACTCTCTTAAAGGATCAATGAATTCACTTACCTATTTTTGACTGGAAATAAGCACAGATGAAACAAAATGATGTTGAAAGTACGTTGAATTGGATGAGTGAATATTATTGTGAGCATCTGATGCGCTTTCTGAGGTCTGTAGGAAAAGTTTTCTAGGAAATTCTGTGGCCAAGAAATGTGAACATCTACTCTATTTTATCCCCTGTGCCTGTGGCTAACATTCAGCTGGCATGCTGGTTCTGTCTGATTGTTAGATAGTATATAGTCTAGCCCCATAAGTTAAGACTGAATTGGTGAAACTTGGTTTGTGGTCTTTCAACTGGTGTTTCTCTAATCCAGCAAGTAATTGATTTTTATTAGAAACTTTTTTCTTTTTGTAGTCTGATATGCTAATGATGAGCAGAGGAATAACACTAAGCTGATGTTTTTAGTACACAGGCGACACTGAACACTTCAAATTTTATGTGTCTCAAGTTTCAGGATGAGATAACATTTTCAAAAGTCGTATGGTGATTGAATTTGATATTTACACTCGATAATTTATTGGTAGAAAAAGTATTTCAAGAATTGGATGAGAAGATAATAAAAGTGCATAGATAATGATGGTGGAGAAAGAAATAGTTGTGTTTTCTTGAGGGTGGGTTGTGGCTTTGGGATTAACTGAATGTTTTCAAAAATCAATGAACAAAATAATGGAGACGTAAATAGAATAAGAATGTATTTGTGGTGGGTCTGTGAGAATTTATTTGTTTCCTATCCAAAAAATTATCTGCATTCATAATTAATTTGGCTACTTTTCCTGCAGTCAAAATCAATTAGGCTTCTTGAAAATAAAGCTGTTGATGATCTATGACAAAGAAGATTCGAATGCGTTGTGGAATTTTAGTCCCTCTTTGCTTCATCTACAGAGTCGTTTAGAAGATGACTGAGTAGTTCTCACTTTCATGCTATGTTTTAAAATAAATCCAAGATTTCAGAGAATGTCCCAAATTAATAAATGTCATTTTATTATAATTATTCTTATAATTATAACCAACTAAAGATTTGAAGTTGAATCATTACCACAGAGAGCTCAGATATGAAGATTCTGCTGAGAGGTGCAGGGGATTATTTCTGCATTTTAAGAATAATATCTAGATCTTGCTTAGAGGTAGATTTCCAAACCATTCTTTGTCCAGGAGTTTATTAGAAAATGTAATTTGAAAGTAACATTGCCAGGAGCTTACCGAAAGTTATCTAATTGTAAATCCTTTCCGTTCACTGGAAGGGAGAGCTGGAGATTGGAATGCAAACCCACTGTGTTCGAACTGGTTAGCAGCACACAGTCTCAGCTCTGCCGCAGGAGCTGACGAACCCTGGAAGGGGAATGGAGACAAAGTCACTCTCTCTGTATGTTCTCCAGACAGAATCCTAGATCTCTAAGGGATTTTCTTGTGCAGTATATATTAAATGTATTACAACTTTGTATTTCTGATATGGCGATTAAAGTGCTTTGCAGCAGAAGGTGCTTTAACCAACTTCAAAAAGAGCAATATCATTATATAAATATCAGTTTTCAAGTATAGTATTCATTATCACTGAATAATGTAAATTTAAGATGAGGTTTGGCCAGTGCTTTGTGGGTGTAAATTGACAACTCTTTCATATTTAAAATAAAATTATAAAGGACACATACAGATACACAGTAGGGCAGCAGAGGATATGAGTAACCAAATGCAGAGGATGAACTTGGGATTGGGACAGACAGACCATGTGCACAAATGTGCACAGCTATAAGTTAGATTCTCACCTTGGTCATTTCTGTGTTTTAAATTCAAATTTTTTTTTTTTAGTTTCTCTGGAGCAATATTATAAAAGGCTAGCTCATCCTACTGTCTATTACTTCCTCCTAGAATGTGGGTACAAAAAAAAAGGAGAGAGTTATAACTCCTGTGACTGGTTGCCTACTTGATAATAAAATGAATGCATGAAAAGCAGCCTAAGGAAGAATATTTTATTAGATCAATTAATATTGCAGAGGAATTTTGTTCCTGGGTTAATCATTGGTATGAACTCTTAGCTTATAGTTAAGGTTTGGGGCTAGTCGTAAAAATGACTTGGAAAGGACACCTCTGTTCTTTATTCTCTATCAAGGACTTTAACTCAGAATTATTCAATTTGGCACCTGGAGATTTTTCAACTAACACATTTGCCAAAGGAATTGTAGGAAGGGTTACCTTTCAAGGGTGTTTCACTCCTTTCGGTTAGAAATTCTTGCAGATGAAGAAAATATGAGACCATTTAGATTCACTCTAAATTTTATTAATAATAGCTGTTTTCAATTAAAATGATATAGGAAAAATTTAATATAAAGGCAACCTGCATGCTTATTACTCCCTTTAACCCTCTTGTTTTCTCTCCAAGAGTCACCTTTGCTAACCCATGAGAAACTTATCTAGTTCCCATGCTTTAATCTCTGTCCTGTAGAATTCTGTCTACAGAATTGTGGGACTCTTTATTGATTTCAATGGTACTAGAAACTGTGATCAAGGCTACTCAGTGAACTCATACCTCTCTTTCTGGAGATCTAAATAAAAATGTGGTAGTTCTGATATCTTTTCCTTGTTTCTTTGCCTTGCTAACCTTTCTGTTGATGGGTTCATGAGATGTACAAGTGATTTAAGATATTAAAGTATGACTGGCTTGGCTAAGTGTTTAAGACTGTTATTATGGTCATATGTAATCAGAGAATAGACTCAATTTTATGGATTGTGACAAGGTTTAAAAAAATTAAAATTAAGGAATTAGAAAATAATAGAGTTAATCGTGCAGATCAAGGGTAATTATTGCTTTACAAGTCTTCTTGTTTAAATATGGATAAAATATATTTCTTACTGTGGGTTGGTGCTAGTTTGAAGAGTGTTCCCTCAAAATTCATGTCCACTTAGAATCTGTGAATGTGGACATTTTGGAAATAAGGTCTCTGTAGATATAATCGAGGTGAGATGATATACTGGTCAGGGTGGGCTCTAAAACTAGTATGACAGGAGTCCTTGTAAGAAGAGCAATTTTAGATACAAACACGCGGGGATGAAGCCCATACAGTGGTGAAGGCAGAGACTCAAATGATGCAGCCGGCAGCCGTAGTCCACCAGGCACGAGCTGCAGGGGACGGATGCTTCCTCAGAACCTCCAGCATTCTCAGGAAGGGAATGGAATTGATATTGTTTTAGATCATCCAGTTTGTAATATTTTGCTGTGGCAGCCAAGATAAAATAATACCAACTGGTTATCGAACTTTCATTCTCTGTCCCTTGCAGCTTGGACTTCCTTTGCAGCACACAGGGGAGGCCACTGCTGTTAAAGTTCCATGAACAGGAACCCTCGGAGTCTTTCCTACATATCCTGCCCTTAGTGGCGGAGCTTGGAACCAAATAAATCCCTTCTTCAATTTCTCTGTGCTGCAACCTCATACCCTCCCGAAGTAATAGGCAACACTTTCCAATTACACAGAAGGAAGATTCGTTCTTCCTTTTATAGAAGGGGATCTCTCCTCAATTATTTCAGTCTCTCACTTTCCTTCCTAATACCGCGGGTCCTTTAATACAGTTCCTGGGGGTCGCGACCCACAGGTTGGGAACCGCTGTGCTGGTGCCTGGGACTTCAGCTCTGGGCACGGATTGACAACTTTCTTCCCCAGTTTCTCTGTACTACGAGAATATCCTTCACTCCTTGTTCAAGATTTTTGGTAGAGAAAGCCATAGAGTCACCAATTATTGTACTGATATTTGAAAGCAAGAACACATCTCAAAGGTAAATGTTATTTCTTTCTTTCAAAGACAATGAACACCTACATTGTTTGTTTGCTTTTTGTTTTTCTCCAGCTTATCTACAGGTTGGTGTCTTCACCCTAAGTATGACAGAACTTGACGTCTCCTCGCTCTGTTTCAACCAGAATCACATTATCTTGGATTACTGTGTTATTTTCCCACCTCATAATATTTCTGATGGAAGTCTGGGGAAGTGAGACAAAATACTAATTTTTTCCACAACATAAAAGTAGAATCCTATTAAAATTCTGGTTGTGTCTGGTTCAGTGAAATACACTCAGATCTGATAACATGTAGACGCATACTCTGAAGTTTACAATACCTGAGAGAAAATATATCTAACTAGTTTTCTGATGAATTAAAGCTGCCTTTGTTCAGAGGAAGAACAGAACACTTAACAGCCTTTGTAATTCAAAATATGGAGTTGATTGTTAAATACGCCAAATATGAAGCATTATTAATATTTTTTGAACTGAGCCTTGTAAAGCACAGCTGTTGTAGAAGAGCTTCTTAATGTTTTAATTTAACACAAGAAAGTAATGAGAACTTTGAAGAGAAATAGGTGGAGTAAGAGTTAAAAAAATGATTATTTGCTGTGTCCTAAGATGGCAATAGCGGGTTTCTGGAGCTTCTTTTATAAGGCGTTAAACCTCATTCTCAAAAGTGGAGCCCTCATGACCTAATCACTACCCAGAAGCCTTACTTTTTAAGGCTATCACCTTGGTGACTCCATTTCAACATATGGTTTTAGAGGAATACATGCAGTCAAGTCATATCCCTCATAGAACTTCAAAGATCTTGTCGGGTCTCTTCCTAAGAGTTCTAGAATGTGTTGGGAAATGGATTTCTGGGCGTTCATTTTTAGATTTGTGGTAGGTTGGGTGCTGAAATGCTATTTATGTTTTTCTGTTTATCTTGACATTTTCTTGAATGCATTCTAATAGCCATTTCTTTTCCTAGCAGCATTTCTGTAATAGTGTAAAGGATTGCGTAGATGGTGAATGTTTGGGGGTGAAGAAGGATTGTGTAGATGGTGAATGTTTGGGGTGAAATGTGTTCTACTTCTTCTTTACCAGGTTCTTAATCTCAATCTTTATAGACAGATTTACATTTGTAAGACATCGTCTTTGTTAAGAATACGTTTGCATTGTAAATGCAGCTTGAACTTCAGGTGAAAGTGGAGCACTGGGTCTTTCCCCCAGGATGAGAAGAGTTTTAGAATTACACACTGCTCCTGGGGCGCAAAGATGCATGGGGAGGACTCTTGCCTCCATGAGTTTAGGAACAGGAACTGGGGGAGCACGCATGCTTTGCTTGAGAAGAGGCACATCTACCCAAGAAAACAAGAGCTAGGAGGAGGACCTACAAGTGAAAAAGGAAACTGGATAAATTAATTCTGCCCAGTGGGTCACAGTGAATTTCAGGCTCATCCACGTTGATCTTGTGGTGGAGGAGTGAGTGGTCTGAGAGTAAGGTCCTCCCTGGGAGGCTGAGATGAGCTGATGGGCATCCCCCCTCGTCTGTGCAAGCTCATACCTCCTGCAGTTAGGTGCAGTATGAAGCATGCATATTTGTGTGTATTCCTCACATCTTTATCTTGTGACACTCTGTTTGGTAGGAACTCCAGGATAATAACCACTAGTCTTGCTCATGAATTTAAGGCAGCGGTTCTCAACCTTTAGGTCACGACCCACAGGAACTATATGAAAGCGCCCTGGTATTAGGAAGGTTGAGAACCACTGCTTTAAGGGAATGTGATCACGTATGTTTGCGTCTCACGTAGACAGCCTATATTAAATCTGGATATTTGTTTCTCTTCCAAACTTTCTAAAGTTTTTCATCTTTATTTAAAATTAGACATTGTTGCTCTATTTTATTGAAAGGCTTTCACCATCTGTAGTGAAATGTGATTTTTGCCTTGACCATATCAATATTTTAATTATATTACTGTATTTCTTAAAATATTCTGAGATAAATTCACCTAGATCATTTTCACTAAACTGTCAACTTTGATTTGTCATTTTAGTTAGTTTTATTACTTCTAATTCTATAAATTAGGGGATTAATCAAGTATTCTTTAGTTTATAATTTTCTTGCATTGAAATCATGTTTGCACTAATCATATTTATATACTGAGTTATCCAATACTATATGTTTCTGTACATACTGATTTATATTAAAAACAATTTAAATTAACCTATAATTAATATATAGGTTGCACAAAGACAAGATGGTTTCAGAGAATTTCTGTGGAATGGGCTGGGTTGGGTGACGTCAGGAAGTACAGCATAGATTTTAATTTTTTATGTATTTTTGGGCAGGGCAGGAGAGAGATTAAGTGGGAAAGAGTTAAAAGTGTAAAAGATTTCAGGGACTTTGGGGCTCTTGTGTGACACTGTGGAGGTGTCTCGTAGTAGCTGGAATCACATCTCACTGAACCTTCCTTGCCTGACCTCACAGCCTCCTGTCCCTTGTCTGATATGATTCTCCTCCTTTGTGTGAAGATGACACTGTCGGCACCTTGTCAAAGGAGTTTACCTTTCCAGAGGAAGTTAATTTTCCATATGTCCCTTCTCCATCACTCCTCATTATCTCCAGACCTATAATTAGAATCCAATCCAGTATATGCAGGGGACCAATTATGAAATCAAACATGTAAGGGAAAGACTTGCACACCGAAGAACTTTAAAAACTTGCACATTTAAGGAATGTGGAGTATGGGAGAAAAATGGAGAATGCATGTGGAATTATACCTTAGGGAATTTTGTCGTGTAGGGAGGAAGGTAATTTTAGGTTAGATTTAATTTATTGATATTAATTTATTCTGGTAATGGACTTACCAGAATTTTGTAAGCTGGTATTTAACATGTAATTTTTATTTATTTATTTATTTATTTATTGCCTGGTGAGTAAAAGCTAGACCCCAATTTTTTTGAATGAGGGTGATTTGTCAATACTTCCTTGATATAAATTGAGAAGAAGGTATTGGATTTAGATAGATTCTCTCCAGATTAGAGATGCAAATGAGCTATTTCACAGTTGAAGTGGGCTCTGATTCTGAATTTAAATAGGGACAGTAAGATCCTCAGGTGGATCTAGTTAAATAGCAGTTTAACAGAAAAATAATTTGAAGTCCCACAAGAGACAGCTGCATTCGCCTGCCTATTTCCCATAACCAGAGTCCTTGGAAGTTGTGACCAAGCACTTCGGAGGAAGGACCCTGCCTTAACTTTGCAGCTGTGTGCTGCCAATCTTCTCCTGATCTAACATAAAACAATCCATAGTTATCAGGGTAGTTACTAATAGAACAAAGGAAAAGTGCCAAGCATTTCAATAACATTAGTTCTAAACATTGTCTTGGAAGACACCTCATCACTCAGAACACAGCTCATAGCATTTTCGTGCACATCACATATGGGATTTTATATATTTTAGTAATCACTTCAAAAATGTTTTAAAAAGAAGCAGGTAAATTATTTTTTTCCACCAAAGAAGCAGGTGGCTAACTTAGAAGGGGAATCATAGCACTTGCCTATTGGGAATCATAGCACAGAGCAAAGTCACGTTCTCAGTTTCCACTTGGCCTGAGAGGTAACTTTGACCCTGACAGGTGGCCCCTGACTTTGGACACATAGGTGATCATGATCATTCAGTCCGTTAAGAGCTGAATGTTATCTATTCAACCTTGTCACAAAACTGCTTGTCAGTATTCCACAAGGTATGTGTGGCACTGAACATATCCCAAAGTCACAGGTAAACTTCTCAAGTAGATGGTTTAGAATCTCACAATGCCTACATTGCTCCAGTGTATGTCTTCCTTTTCTATGGTTTAATGGGAAGCTTTTTATTATACCACCAGATGACTAAGGAAGAAATAATTCTGAGTTTGGTTTGCTCAGTATGTTGATAACCATTTAAAGAGTGAAATGCTACTAGATTCAAATCTCAGATGATGTGGGAACCATAGAAAAAGGAATCCTCCTGTAGGGAGACCTTAGACCAGACTCGATTCTTATTATCTGTCTGGATCCAGATGAGAGATGATGTAAGCTAGTGGCATATATTAATTCATGGACTATGTGATAGGAGATAGCCTATGTATTTGAAGAAGGAGTAAAAAATGAGGTTTAAGTAATATATATGCATATAACCCTCTGGGATGCACTAAGAACATGTGCTCTCTGTGACTGGTCACTTGTACAGAGGAAGCGTTTATTTCCAGGTGAGCAAGATGATCTGTTCCATGGGTCTATTTCTATCTAATAGAGGAACCTTACAGTACAGGAAAAAAGGGCAATGGAGTGGCAAGCTGTTCTTCAAGTCTATCTCATCTCCCCCAAATAGTGGTAAAAGGGTGAGATCTCCTTATAGGTTTGGAAAGCAGTTGCTGTTACGCATAACACAGAGTATTTTCTGAGCTACTCAAAAATATCCAGCACTATTTCTTATAGATAAGCTACCTAGGACTGAGAAGCCAATAGGTAAAACTGAGTGCTGTCCTCTCACTGTTATTTCTAAATGAATTTTGCTCTCTGTTCTCACACTACTCAGAGTTGCTGGTTAGAAATTGCATTACCCAAGGAATGAAGGTTTCTATTAGATGACTCCATTCTTCCCCTCTTGGGATTGAAGGTTGTAATTGCTTTCCAAATATTTTAAGCTCCATATGAAAAAGACAAAGAAAATGGTCAGAGTTTCTACTGGGTTATTAATTCTGACTATAATAGAAAAAGTTAAAGGAGTATGATGGGGCTGAGATGGAGTAAGAGTGGAACTGAGGGGATTCGCCGTGTCCAGAGGTAACATCGGCAACAACTATAACCCTGTGTAAGTAGGACCAGTACGATATCAGATTTCTCAGCAGTAAATGTTGTTGCCATTTTGTCTGGAAGAAAACTCCCAATTTCTGTGGTGCTGTATTAAAGTAGAAAATGGAATGGAAGGAAATTATAAATTATAAATACCAGTTATGGTCTTGACACTAGCTGCCAGGAAAAGTGACATGCTATATATTTGATATACTACCTAGTAATTTCTTTTTTTCTGTAACATGAATGGACTTATATTTTAAAATTAGTTTTCCTTCTTTTATTTTTTTCTTCCTTGTATTATTATATGTAGGATCTGTTTTTGAAGGTTAATTATAAATGTTGATTTATAGATAGCTGACTATTGAGATAGAAGTATGAAAGAAGCAGAGGGATAAAATAAATTATTCAGATATTCTTGACTTTGAGATGGTAATTAAGAGAAAAGAAATTGAGTCATCTTTTGGGGGAGAAGTGTGTTTTGGGCTATATGATGCAGAATTGCATTAAATTCATTGAAAGCTTTAATTTTTTTTTTTTTTATTATTGAAGAAGGGTAGGTGTGGATACTGTATTGCATGAGTCTTGGTGAGAGGTTGTACATGTCTGCAATGAAGCTTTCATTTTGATCTTTGAATATCAGTCTTTCACAAATAAAATTTGATCATTTTAAGTGATTAATAAAATGGATAAATCAGTTTGTGAAAAAAAATGGATCAATAATTTATTTGTGTTTACAACTAAATTAATTTGTGTTTTATTTCACAAATTATGACCATCAGGGATGACAGCAGAGGGGATATCACTACTTAGCTAACTGGTTTCAAGAATAATAAGGGATATCATGAGCAACTTCGGTTAATACATCCAATGAAACATTGAAGTGGTTACAAAGTCCTTGAAATACACATCTTACTAAAGTGGTAGGAGGAGAAATGGAAACTCTGATGAAGAAGCTGAATTATGTACTTCTAGGTTTTCCATGAAGAGAACTTCAGACCCATATGGCTGAAGTTCACTGTGAGTTGTGGCAAATTTTAATGAAGAATTGATTCCAGTTTTATATAAACCCTTTTGAAGTCCAGCAGAAATATCCTTGCCAAAATTTGTATTAATTTGCATTATTGTATATTGAGATAATTCATTTTTAAAAATTATTCCTCTTGGGGCAGTGCCTGTGGCTCAAGGAGTAGGGCACTGGCCCCATATACTGGGGGTGGTGGGTTCAAACCTGGCCCCAGCCAAAAAAAAAAATTACTCCTCTTTCTTAAAACATTCTTAAAAGCAACACAGCTAGTTTCTTCCTTCTAATGAAATCACACATTGATCACTTCTTAATCCTCTCTTTCTTATTCTTTTATTCACTTGAACAATTTTTCTAAGATAGTTCATTAATTCTAATAACTTTAGGATGATTCTGGCCCCATTTTTTTATTGTCTCACATTTTCATCTGACTTTTAAGCTTACATCCCCAGTCTAGCTTCATGATGCTTCTATAAAGGTGTAAACTTTGAACTTCCAATTGGAAAGTTCTAATTAATTCATTCAGTAAAGATCTAGCAAGTGCCCATTTTAGGGTCTTTGTAAATAGACAAGAAGAACTAAGTTTATAGTTAGAGGATGTACAATAAAGTAGTAGTTAAAATAAATAAATAAGTAGTAGTTAAAATAAATATGAACCTGTGGTTCAAAGGAGTAGGGCGCCGGTCCCCATATACTGGAGGTGGCAGGTTCAAACCCAGCCCTGGCCAAAACCTGAAAATAAATAAATAAATAAATATGGCAGTTAGAAACTACAGCAGTATATACAATTAATTTCTCATCTCATTTTTCTAACTTTTAATGTTATTAACACCACCATTGAAACCTATAAAAGTCCAGATTTGTATCTGTCTCTCCTTGTGTTTCACTGTGCTTTATACGTAACTGTTACTGAGTCCATTAAGTTCTTTCTTTGTGATGACTTAAATTTCTCTCTTTTACGATAACCATTTTCTTTATTATATAATGAAAATGTTCTATTATTTAATATTTTTATTATTAAATTAACACATATTTTGTATAAATATTTTTCAACAATCACAAGTAGAGAAAGTGAAAATTGTCTCTGTAAAACTCAATATTTGAGAGTCACTGTTAAATTTTATTTTTATCTTTCTAATTATTTTTAATATATAATGAAATATAATTATATATATATGTATATGTAAATCTGATACATTGGCCCAGTGCCTGTGGCTCAAGTGGCTAAGGTGCCAGTCACATACACTGGAACTGGCAAGTTCTAATCTGGCCTGGGCCCGCCAAACAACAGTGACAGCTGCAACCAAAAAATAGCCAGGCATTGTGGCTGATCCCTGTAGTCCCAGCTACTTGGGAGGCAGAGGCAGGAGAATTACTTGAGCCCAGGAGTTGGAAGTTACTGTGAGCTGTGATGCTACTGCACTCTACCCAGGGTGACAGCTTGAGGCTCTATCTCAAAATAAACAAATAAATAAATAAATCTGCTACATCTACTGGTTTTATTCTGCTTTTATCACAAGTTTGGGTATAGTAGATATGTAAATACATATGAATCTCTTTTTTCCTGTTGAAAGTTTCAGGTACATTTTATGCATCTGTTATATTTAAGTAGAATGTACTCAGCCAGTTTCTAATTGATAGATATTGATATTTATTTTCAATATTGCAAAGTTACAAATAATAAACATTCTTGCATGTACCTCTTTGCATATTTGATTTCAGTTCTAAAGGTTACTGTTCTAGAAGTAGAAGAGCAGGTCAAAGGGATTACATATGGAACATTTTGATGTTTATTATTTGTTAAAGTCGAAAAACGTTGTGCAATTTTATTCTTTTCCCAAGTATGTAGATTTTTCTATTACTCTACGACTTCATCCTCTAATCTTTAAATAGTTTCAATCTTATTGAAAACAAAGCTTATCCTATTGAGATGATTGCTTTAATGTGTATTTTAGTCAATAGTCGGTGGAGGTTCTTCCCATAAGTCCTGTGAACTCCAACATGTAAACCTGATTTAGCAATAATGAGCTCTGCGTGTGTAAGACTAGGAGCCACGAAGTTAACAATCTATACTAATCTATACTCATTCTCCAAAACACTCCTCTAGCAAGGCTGAGGGGTTGCATATCTAAGTTCTCTGAGGAGTTTTCCAATGTATACGGTAAGGTCCGTAGTATATTCCAGGCCAGACACTTGTTTCTTCCTTCTAATATTTTTTCAAGCCTGAGCTACACAAAATCCATGAAAACATAGCAGCTCAGCTTTAGGAACACAACTGTGTCTATATATCAGATTTCTCTCTGTCTAATGAAAAGCATGCCCTCTTTCCCCCTAGTTTTATTAAGAAATGGGTGATTTTATGAAAATCTGTCATCTGCATTGGTTTTTCTGTCCGAAGTTCAGTAACACTTCTGGACCATCTCCTGTCAGCAATCAAAGCACGGCTCCAATATTTCCTTGATGCCCTTTCTTTCTCTGATACATCCTTTTCCTCTTTTCCTTCTCTTCAGCTTCATCTGCTTTTTATTAGTTTTCGGTGAAAGGCTAATACCCGAGGCTGTGTCCAGGTGACAGAAGTTTCTCCCTGTCCATTTTTATAGGACACTTGGTTTCATGTGCTGCTTTGGGACATTTTTCATATTTTATACTAAATGGTAATTTTCTCTATGTTATGAAGGATTTTAGAATCTGACAATAGTATTTAAGCCTAGATACAGCACCTTCACTGTATGAAGCGATAGGATTTCTTTGTTTTAAAGTAATTTTAAGTGGGTCTTGTCCACTTGTATTCAACAAAATCCTTCCAGTACATCTTTTCTCTTTCATGTGTCTCTAACCACACATCCTTTAGTGGTTCATTTCCAAAGTATATAATTGTTCCTGAGCACCTCTCACTGTGAAATAACCATCAAAAGCTCACTCTGGGCTTGTTGGTCCTCTTTTTCCTTCTGTCTTCATTAAAACTTCTTGAGAGCACATTTAGAGCTCACTATATTATGCGTCCTCCGCTCTCCATTCACAGTAGTGCTGATCTGGCTTCTGTCTCTTCGGCTTTGAAAGTGCTGTTGCTGAAATCACTAATGCTTTCACTTGGATGGGCCATTAATTACTTACTGCATTATTTATTCCTCTTGCTACGTTTAACATTTCATATTCTCTTACTCATATACTCAACTTTCCTCTTACCTCTTCTGATACTGATTTTTCTTCTGATTTTATTCCAAATATTTTATTGCATTATCTTACTTTCCTGGACTTGTCTGCCCAATATTTTGACAATTTCAAAGATTTGTCCTCAAACTCATCTTTTTACTCTATTTGCATATTTGCCTTATTTAGACCCCTGACTTTAGTACATATCCACTTGCTAAATACTTTCAAACTCAGAATTCTAGTTTCTCGTAATAGAGGGCTAGGTAACTTAAACCAACTTCAATATCCCATTGAAAGCTATTAAAGATGCCAGAGAATAATAAAAATTGCCTTCCTTAAATCATCAAAGTCCTGATGATATTTTAAATAATTACCAGGTAAAAATTCAAGCAAAGACAATACAGGAATTCAGAAAACTCAGCAGAGCACAGTAACTGTTACTGCACTAGGAAGACGAGACATTTGCGGAATGGCTAAGTCAAAGGCTCTGTGCAAGATGGGCTTCTAGTATGTGTAACCTGAGGATTCACAGGGTTAAATCAGAAGTTAATTGGCACTGTGTGGATTGGAAACTGTAGTTTGCACTATGTAAGTGGGCTGTGGCATCTCAAGCCAGAATTTGAGCCCTCCACACACTTCTACATGCATTTCACAGAAAGTAATATGAAACCTTTCTGGAAGAGATTCCCTTTATCCGAGGCCTTAAATTATTTCTAAATGTAATTTTCAAACATTTTGAGATGCATGACATCAAGGATCACCAAGCAAGGCTTCACGAGTGAGAATCAATAGAAAGAGCAGAATACAACAGAAGCCCTCAGATATCAAAATACCAAGTGTAGATTCAAAAACAGCTCTGCCTGACGTATTCAAAGAATAAAATACATGTCTGAAGGTATCTGCAGGAAACTAGAAACTATAACCATAACCAGTCAGATGTGGGAAACACACCACATTAAACATCTATGAGTTTAAAAAGATCATAACAAACATGAAATGCTCACTGGACATGTTCAACAGCAGATTGTGTAGCTGAGAGAGATTAACACCTTGACCATAAATGATTATTCAGAATACAGGAGCACATACTTGCAGGTTTGTCCCTCTAACCCAGACGAACGTGTGCAATTGCTTTCCTAAGTGCACCCAGTTTGCTGCCCCCAAACTGTCTTAGAGCCACACATCCAAAATGGGGTTTGTATCTTTTAAACTCATGGCCTAAATCTTCGAATTTCTTCCCTCTCTTTTCATCCTTGACTAATAATCTTGGCAGCAGCATCCTAATTATTTCCACCTCCCTCAGCTCCATCGTCCAATCACTTACTAGGTCCTGTGATTTCTTGTGCCTGTCATCTGCTGTCTAGTCCTAGTCATGGTTCAAATATGGCGGGCCTCTCCTTTCTTTACCTACGAGACCGAAGTAGCCTTATCTAGTCACTGTTGCTTAAATTACAAATCTACTCATTTCATTTCTTACCTCAAGTGGTTCTAGCAATCTTGATGAAAAGATTTAACTTTTATTTAGCTGATCTAACCCTGCCTGCCTCTTGTTTTACCCATTGCCCCCCCCCACATGCTTACTTACTTTAAATGTACTGAAATATTTATATTCCCCAGAAAGATGTTACTTTTTTTATTTCTATGTGATTTTTATTCCTTTTTCCTGAAACAGACTTCTTTATTCCTATTTCTATTTCTGACTCATCTTGCTTGATTTAAATGCTCAAATATTGTGCCTCTGTAATTATTTTCATACTACATAGTAATCAGTGACTTACGTGTTTGTTGTTGACTAGATCGTAAGGTCCAAAAAGGAAGAATCTCTCACTTTGTATTACTAACTCCATGCTTAATGCCTTGCATTTAATAGGCACTCGATAAATACTGAAAATATATATGTATATATTTATTATAGTAATCTGCAAATTATATCCTTTATTTCTTTGCAGGTAGACTTTCGAATCATGGTTATAGCTGGTTTATACTAACGTTTTTATTCTCTACACTTCAGAATATACGGAACTGCTAGTGATACATGGTGTGAAGCAAAATGCCAAGGAGTGCTAAAGTTTGGAACATACCTTTCCCTCCAGAATCCATATATTGGAATCTCACACCCAGTGTGGTAGTATTGAGAGGTAGGACCTGGGCGCAGTGGTTCTCAACCTTTCTAATGCCTCCTAATGCCAGGACCCTTTAGTTCCTCATGTTGTGGTGACCCCAAACCATAAAATTATTTTCATTGCTACTTCATAACTATAATTTTGCTATGGTTATGAATCGTAATGTGCATATCTGATATGCAGGATGTATTTTCATTGTTACAAAGGGGTTGAGACCCACAGGTTGAGGACCTCTGCTCTAGGGAATGGTTAAGTCAGGAGTGCTCCATCGTGCCCTCATGAATGGTATTAGTTAGTCCTCTAATTAAAGAGATTGAACGGAAAGTCTGGCTCCCTTTTTCCCTTCCTTCTTCTGCCACTTGAAAATCCAGCAGCAGCAGCAACAGGGCAGTGTTTTGGACGTGGAGAGTGAGCCTTCCCCAGATACTGAACCTGCCAAGGCATTTATCTTAGAGTCTCAGTCTCCAGAACCATGAAAAATAAATTGTTGTCATTTATAAATTACCCACCCTAAGGTGTTTTGTTAGAGCAGCAGGAATAGACTAAGAAAGAAAGTTCTCAAGAAAAGATCCAGCATCAAGGCTTGAGAATGATCTTTCAGGATCTCATCACTCCTATAATAAGGCATTTGTGGACCCAGAAATGTTAGAAGCCCTCTAGGTTCCAGAAAATAATCTGTCTCTGATTAGTTTTGCATATTTATAGAGTTTTGGAGAGAAAAGGAACAAATGCCTAGCAATGCAAAATGAGACTTTCCTGGTTGGTGTGAGCTGGATTGTGTCTCCCTGAAATTCATATGTTGAACTCCTGCCCCAATATCTTAGAATGAGACCATGTTTGGTGACAAGGTGTTTAAAGAGATAGTAAGGTAAATATGAGGTCATCAGGGCAGGCCCTAATCCACTGTGACTGGTATTGTTGTAAGATGAGGAGCTGGGAATACAGATAAACAGAGGGAAGGCCACGTGAAGACAGAGGAGGAGACGGCCATCTACAACACAAGGAGAGGCCTCAGAAGACACCCAACCTGCTCACACACTGATATTGTATTTCTAGCCTCTGGAATCATGAAGAGATAGATTTCTGTTGTTTGAGCCATCCAGTACATGGTACTTGGTTATGGCAGTCTCAGCAAACTAATACTGGCCCAGGAAATGACCTTATTATTCAATGAAAGGTTGGGCTTTTAGTTAGAGACCTATAAGCCATTCTGGTAAGTCTATTTTTCTGAGATTACTCTTTGCTAGGCTACCTACAAAAGAAAGAGAGCACCTGAGGCTGGTAGAATAGACAATTAGTTTCTCTTCTTACTAGAGTTATAGGAAACATGTAAATTTAAAGGGGGTATGCTTATAAACAACTTTATATATGAGTATTACAGTATATATACTTATATCTAACAAATAGGTATTATATAAGAGAAAAATGTGTTCGAATTTTTCCATTCTGTAAGAAAATATTTAATCCTTTTTTCTCATTATATAAATTTTAAAAATTGTGGTTGAATAACAAATAACAGTTGTACATATTTATGAGGTAAATATGATATTTAGAATGCAAGCATACAATGTGAAATAATCAAATCGGAGTAATTGGTCTATACATCCTTAAACTTTCATTGTTTCTTTGTTTTAGAACATTCCAATTCAACTCCTCTAATTATTTTGAAATACACAATAAATTATTAATTGTAAGTGTCCTATTGACATCCTCAACATGAGATCTTATTCTTCTATCTAATTGTACTGTCTGTGCCCCTTAACCAAGCTCTGTTAATGCCCCCTCTTCAATTCCTCTCCCAGTTTCTGGTAACCATCATTCTACTCTCTATCTCCATGAGACCAATTCTTTTAGCTCTCACATATGCTGGGAATATGTGATGTTTGTTTTTATTTCTGTGCCTAGCTCATTTTATTTACAATAGTGTTCTCTAGTTTCCACTTACATTGTTAAAAAATGATAGGATTTCATTTTTTTATGGCTGAATAATACTCCATTCTGTATATTTACCATATTTTCCTTATCTGTTCATCCATGGCTGGGCACTTAGATTGATTCCACATCTTAGCTATTGTGAACAGTGCTATGATAAACTTGGGAGTGCATATATCCTTTAATATACTATTTCCCTTTCTTTGGGGTTTATATGTAGTAACGGGATTTCTGGATCCTCTGGTAGCTCTATAACCAGTCTTCTGAGAAACCACCATACCATTCACCATAGTGGCTGGACTAAATTACATTCCTGTAAACAGTGTATGCTCCTTCCCTTTTCTCCACATCCTGGACAGTATCCATTGTTTTTTCTTTTTGACAAAAGCCATTTTCACTGGACTGAGATGATACCTCACTATGGTTCTGATTTTCATTTCCCTGATAATTAGTGATGTTGAGCATTTTTTCATACATCTGCCTTCTTTTAAGAAATATTTATTCAGATCTTTTGCTCAATTTTAACTAGATTATTTGGGTGGATTTTGGGGGGAGGCTGTTGACTTCTTTGAGTTCCTTAGATTTCTTGTCAGTTGAATAGTTTGAAAATATTTTATCCCATTCTCTAGGTTGTCTCTTCACTTTGTAAATCATTTTGTTTTCTGTGCAGAAAGAAGCTTTCTAGCTTGATGTGATCCCATTTGTCCATTTTTGTTTTGGTTGCCTGTGCTTTCGAGGTCTCACACAGGAAATCTTCACCTAGTTCATGTCCTGGAGTATCTCTCTAGGGTTTTCTTCTGGTGGTTTCATAGTTTCAGGTCTTACATTAAGTCTTTTATCTATTTTGATTTGATATTTGTACATGGCAAGAGATGAGGTATAGTTTCATCCTCCTGCATATGAGGATCCAGTTTCTCTAGCACCATTTGTCAAAGAGAGTGTCATTTTGCCAGTGTATATTCTTAGGGCCATTGTCAAAAATATGTTGACTATAGATGTGTGGATTTATTTCCATTCTATAAATAATAAATATTATTTATTATTCTCTATTATGTTCCATGGCTTTATGTGACTGTTTTCATGTCAAAATATATTGTTACTATAGCTTTGTGGTATAATTTGAAGTCAGATATTGTGATGCTTCCAGTTTTGTTCTTTTTGCTCAGGATTGATTTGGTTATTCTAGGTTTTTTATGGTTTCATATAAATTTTTAGAATTGTTTTTCTATTTCTGTGCATAATGTCATTGATATTTTGATAGAGATTGCATTGACTCTGTACATCTCTTTGGGTAGTACAGTCATTATAATAATATTGATTATGCCAACTCATAATCATGGAATATCTTTCCATTTTTTGGTTTTACAGTTTTCATTGTAAAGAATTTTCACTTTTTTTGCTAAGTGTAATCCTGTCTATTTAATTTAATTTTTTTGTCATTGTAAATGGGATAAATTTCTTGATTTCTTTCTTAGACTGTTTACCGTTCACATGTAGAAATGCTACTGATTTATGTTTGTTGATGAGTTTATTATGAGTTTTAATTGTTTTTTGGTGCCATCTTTTGCTTCTTCTCAATGTAAGATTATAGCATCTGTAAACAAGGATAATTTGACTTCTTTCCAGCTCTGCCTAGGACTTTCAGTGCTGTGCTGAATAAAAGTGGTGAAGTAGATGCCTTTGTTTTTTTCCAGCTCTTAGAGGATAGGTTTTTGACTTTTGTTTGTTCAATATCATACCAGGTGTAGGTTTCCTGATTTTAAAAAATTTTTAATTATTATAAGTACATAATTTTTGCATATCTTTATAGGGTACATGTAATGTTTTGATATATACACACAATCAATTAATCCAATCAGGGTATTTGAGGTTTCATTTTAATATGAATTATCTATAATAGTTTGAAATGTTTACCATTTTTGTCCTTTTGAAATACTTGTAGTATTTTAATTAGTCTTCTTTGGCTGAAAAAAATCACTACTTGCTTTTAAAAAGAAAAAAATTAATTACAATTTTTATAAAGATTGGAAGTAGAAATCTTTACAGACCAGCCAATTTGCCTGTGTATCTGCCTGGTCCTGCTTTCTCTACAAACTTCTTATGCTTAATTTTTGCTCATAATTTTCCCTTGTACATGATGTTAATTTTCTATGACTACTTTTTATTTTATTTAAATTTCATTAAGAAATGTTGAAACTGACATATAAGTAGAGATGATTATATGAAAACTATTGTTTATCATCCGCTTGCTTCAGCAGTTACCAACTTTGCCAATGCTGTTTCACCTTTCTCTAGTTTTTTGGGTGTGTCTGCATGTGTGTATTTTTCTGTATTATTTAAAAGCTAATTCTAATTAATTTAACTGAGAACTTTTCTCTGGACCTAAGTGCCATGTTGTTATGAATCCTTAAGAGTTAACAATAGTTCCTTCATCTTGTCAAATGCTTAGTTTATATTTAAATCAACGTATCAGAGATTCTTTGAATTTTTTGGGCACTTCCTCGTGGAGTTGCTTATTTTTCTTCTCTCTTCTCTTTTGTTTCTGTGAATTAGTAGTAGAGCTCCAGGCTTGGTATTTAGGTAAGAATTTTTTATGAGGGACTCAGCATAATCTTCTAGGATTACATTATTGAGATAATGATAAGTAGTTTTAGCATGTCTTTACTTATTTTCAAATTGTAATGAATTATTTTCAAATGTTAGCTCAATCTTCCTTCTGTCTTTATTTGTGGAAATTCCATAAGAAGGCAATATACAACACCAACCTTTTGGTGCCCTGCATTAAGACAGAAGGGAAAGGTAAAATAAATGCTTAGGAGCAGTAAGTTTATGTCCTAGCATCTTCAGTAGCATCCAGTGATATTTGTTAGTGGAGTAATTCTGTTCTGAATTTTTGTGTACATGTATTTCAGTTCATCTTAGTCATTGTTACTTTTTTCTGCTCTTTGAGTTGCCTAGGGGGAGCGCTTGCCAAATTTTCTTTCTCCTTTTATCATAATCTTATTAGACTTTTATTGCTTTCTTGATTTCTAACACAGCAGAATTTGTATAAGCTCATTTTTTTTACTTCTAATTATCTTCAGTTGGTATAGCAGGCTACTACTATTTTTAAGAGCAAAATCACTGTTGTATTTTTTCTGGAATTAAACATTTAAATATAAGATTTCAGATTTTACTTAAATTATTTGATTATATACTTATGACCTTTTTTCTTTTTTAATAAATACCATGGTTCATAACAATATTAACAGAATTCCTCATTTACTTTTTCCTACAGTATACCTATTGCAAAACATCTACTTGCTGTAAGACTAATCAATGGCTTCAAGAATTCTTTGGTTATTTGCATCATTAGGCTATGTTATTTTAGGTATATATAGGAAAAATATTTTACTTTAAATTGATTTTAAATAATTTCCTCCCTGTGACTTAAAATCATTGTTACTTTATTAGACATAGTGTGTACCCTCTGGTACACACACACATATACTGTTTAGAGAGTGTATTTATGGGGTTTGATTTTTAACATATATAAAGTATTTACACTGTTCCAAAGTTTAAATGGAACAATCAAGTATGATTCCAAACATCTTGCCTTGATCCCTATGCTCCCACTTGTATTCTCCTTTTAGCTGTAGGCAATCATCTTAATTATGTTTTTGTTAGGCTTCTATACTGATACTCAAAAAATATTCATAACTGTAGAAAATTAATTAGCAATTTGAAAACAAAAATGTTACATCTATTATGCACCTACATGAATGCCATAATTAGTGAATAGCTACAAGTAAAACTACAATTAATTAATTTTAATAAGTGGCATTTGATGTTGTTTCAAACTCTGAAAGAAGAAAAAAAATAATCTAACTATAGAAGCTTTAAGAGAAAACACCCAAACATTTTTATTTTAAAATAAATTGCTAAATTAATTATTAAACATTAGCATAGGACATTTTTGAAATAAATGTAACAAAAATAAATTATAAAAATTAACAGATATTGTTTACTTCTCAGGAACTTTTTGAATCATCTTATTTAATACTTGGCACTCATGGGGTTTATTTTAACATGCTACTTTATAAGGGGATAAAGTTTCAGTGAGACAAATTAACTTGCTGTTGTGTCCCATCCCAAATTCTTATGGTGAAGCCTCAATTCCCGGTAAGGTTATATTTGGGGCCTTTATGGAAGTAATTAAGGTTAATAAGAACCTAAGGATGGGACTACCAGGCTTCTAGTTTCACATGGTGGCCTGGCTCTATGTGCAAATCTAGTCCTAGTCATTGGAGGCCAGGGACCCTGTAAGGGGATAACTCATCTTTCTGTACGAGAAACTGGTTCTATGAGAGCTGGTCCTGCAAGTCTCATGGGTTTCACTTAAGCAAGGGGTTTTTTGGAATGGTCTGTCTCAGCGAGCCCATCTGCTGCAATGGAGGCTTTACATCCCACACCAAGGAGGCCTGGCTACCTGAATGCTCATCTGAACTACAGAATAAAGACTTTGGAGGGCTTTGTGACTATATAAGGAACCTCTGCCTCCTGCTGTTGAGCTCTTTGTGGTTGGCTCTGAAAGTCTGATAATTAAAAGCGACTTCTAGGAGTTACTTTCAAGAAACAAAGACTAAAGAGTTGCTAGTCTAGAAATATGTACCAGGTCACAGCTGGGGCTCTGATGCCAGCTGTCAGATGTGCCTACACCAGGCAAGCAGGAGGAAGTGTTGAGATGATGATACCGTTTGGTGAAAAGCCCTTAGGAAGCCAATGGTGGAGCTTAGAACCTGTCATCCTCCATAATTGTGTGAACAATTTTCTCCATTATTACACGTCTGTTTTTATTGGTTCTGTTTTTTGGAAGATCTGCTTGCCTGGAGTTGGACAACTAAAAAGTAAAACAGAAGAGAAGCAAGGTCTTATTCATATGGCTCCAAATTTCATGCATTTTTAAAAATTTACTTATAGTTTGCTTCAGGTTCATTGGGGGTCCAAAGAATTATCCTGTTTGCATTTGTTAGGTAAAGTCCCTCTCCCGAGAGGTGTTTCATATACCCTAACATTGTGCCCATTAAGTCAGAGCAGCCCCATCCCCCTCTCACCTCCCCTTTCTGCCCTACCTCATTCATCTGCCCCTCCTTCTTGAATTGGGAAAGGATACAGCAGAGCTTAAAGAATTGAAGCCGTCAATCAGGGAACTTAAAAATGCAGTAGAAAGTAGATAGACCATGCAAAGGAAAGAATCTCAGAGGTAGAGGACAGAGCTCTTGAGTTAACACAGGCAGGTAAAGAGAGAAAAAGGGAGAGAAAGCAGAATGTTCACTGAGAGAATTATGAAACTTCATGAAGTATTCAAACATACAAATTATATGTACCACGGAAGGGGGAAAAGAATGCCCCAGAGGTTTGGAAGCCCTACTAGAGGATATCAGAGATAAAAATTTGTCAAGTATCACCAAAGATTCAGACACACTCTTTTCAGAGGGATATCAAATCCCAGATCATCTCAACTCAGACCTTCTCCAAGACATCGTCATGAACCTGTCCAAAGTCAAGCATTTTTATATTGTACCTTTTATGAAGTATTTATTACATATAATTATAAAAATGATAGATAGTGAAATAAACATCAGAAGAACATGTCACAAATAGTGAAAAAGAAGAAATACACCCAGGGGAATTTAAGATATTGTGGTGCCAGTAAAGTGGCACCACATGGTTCTCAAAATTCTGTAAATATTATTTGTTGGAGTCTGAATTACTTTTAGGAAGTTAGAAATGTATTGTTGCCTTCCTATGGATTGCTTCTTTGCTTCTGGGACATAAGAATAATAAAGGAAGAATAAAACCACATTTTCCCCTTAAATGGGTTAATTGCTGTTTAATTATAAAACATTCTCTCCCAGACTTGATGGCTGCCTTCCTGTCATTGAAATGATTTATAATTCAGACACTTGAGAGCTGATGGGAAAAAGTAAAATACATGGAATACATAAACAATAAAAGTACATTTTAAAAATTCCTAATACTACAGCAGATAGATTGCAAAAATAAATTATCTATATCATAGTTTAGCAATTAGGTCCATTTACTGCCCTTTGATTGTTTTTATTTAATGAAAGTGTATGAAGAGGTACATTTATGTCTAGCCTTTCCTATTGAATTTAAGAAGAAATTTCTGTATTTTAGCAACACATCTCCCTCTCCTCGGCCTATGACTCATGCAGAGTGATTTGGCAATTTGATTTGGTTTGTGCATTTCCAATCTTTTCTTAGAATCCAGGTTTCAAATCGTACTTCTTCCAACATATAATTTCTACTAGAATATCTTAATCTCTATTTTTGTTCACAGAACAACTAGGAATTTAAGAAGCTGTTAGCTTTTTTTTCTGACAAACTTCCCACTTTCTGGGGAAGAGTGAAGCACTCTTGTGTGAACTTACATACTGGGGTGTGTATATATTGATGAAATATCTGTGTACTAGCAAGTTATGGTGTCAGGACAACTCTCATCTGCATAGTGGTGGACTGAGTAGGAAGACTCAGATACAGGTTATCTTAAATATGGAATTCCTGTACTGATTCTATTGCTTGTATCAGCTAGGGTAAGAGGTTCTTTGGGAGGTTAGTGAAGCTGATTTTTATTCCCTTCAAGACTGTTACAGGGCAGGTGCCCTACATGGATGAACTCTTCATTCAAAACTGCTTTGATTTAATTGCGATACCATAAGAATGTACTGTAGGCAGGCAGGAGAAAAAAGGTTTGCACTCTGGTTTTGAATGTTTCTGCACAGAGGTGACAGATGCTATTTCTGTTCATATTTACTGACATGTCTCACTTCAAGAAGTTCAACACTTACACCTAATTTAAAGAACCCAGTTGTTCAAGTGGAAAATCTTTCAGCAGTCCCTGGAAAAGCACCAAACGAAAACCCAACCTTCATGGTTTGTTTACATGTAAGTTCAATATGATATAACAATGCCCATGTAAGAAAATACTAGTAATAACTTAGGTAATTAACTGCTACCCAAAAGGGAGTTATTAATATTGCACATATATTTTTGAATCAGTAAACCACTACTCAGCTTGAGGATTACAATGCAAGCCATTATGCGGTTAGCAATAGGTTAAAATAAACAAAAGCAACAACAACAAAAAAAGCAAAGCAAAAAAAAAAATACAAGAATGTTCGACTAAGAAATAATCAAACTTTGAGATCATTTCTTTTAAAAAAACATGGAATAAGAATTTATCTTGAGAAGGACAACATAGTTAAATTCAGACTGATGAATGGTTATATTATTCCAAATTAAAGAAGTGGTGTCCAATAAAGCATAAGCATCCTAAAAAATGTTTTCTTTTCCAGTGTGTTTATGCAGCAGTTCCGTGACTATGTCTCAGGGTGACTATACAGAGGGTTCGTATATGAGAGAGCTTACTTTATAGATGATACGTGACTTATGTCATCATTTGAAGTCATTCTCAGGGCCATATTATTTTCTACTGCATATTCTTGAGTGAATTGTTTCATTTAGCTTAAAATATTTCATTCTGACATTGTCTGGCAGAATACAATCTTTTCCTTTAACTCGGTTTACGACTGTTAGTATTTATTTACCCTATGTTCTCTGTTCCCTCCTTTCATCTCTCAATGCCCTGTCTTCCCGGGCCATCTGTCATTTCTCCATTCCAAGGGAAAACACATTTTCATTTTACAGATATAAAGACTAGGGTATAATAGGACTGTTGAAAGTGAATGAGACAGATATTTTTTAATAGCCGTTTCTATGCTAGAGAAAGGACTTGGTTACTCTCTTTCGCCCTGTAGATGTTTCTTTCACTTAACTGACTTGATATTGTATATATATTTCATCTGGGCGAACATTAGAAGGACCAGGAGACAGAACAGGAATGATACTGCTGCCAATTCCTCTTCACTTGCACTTTTTTCATTGAGCCTGTCAGATGCGACTGGAAAAAAAGAGACAAAACTCTGGTGTGACAAATAGGCCCCGTGATTATTTTCAACAAGTCACCAAAAAAGTAGGACAAAATATCTTAATGTTTTCCTCTTTGCCTTCATCTTTCATTCAGCAGAGATTTGCTGTCATTTATAAAGGTCACTGGGCCTGTGAAGAGGCAGACAGAGAAAAAGTTTGTTCCATTCCTCAACAGACTTTTAAATAGCAACTATATTGAAATACTATGAAATAGGAGTTTGGAACTCGAATGTGTCTGAGTCTTTTGGGGGAGTAGATTTGATTAGGCCGCCCTCAGTCTCCCATCTACTTGGGGTTGTTGCGAGCATTGGTTAATGCAGCATTTTCATGTGGAAACGACTAGATTGTTAAAAAACACATTTTTCCCTTCTTTCTCTGTAGAAACAGTTGATTAGTTTTGGACATGAAGTCCTAAAGAAAAAAAGAAGTTCAGACGGGGTACTCTTTGGCGCTTACTATATATACTGATTTATTTAGTAACTTTCGCCTCCTCCTGGGAGGCATTTGAAGTAATAGACTCCTCAAACTGTAAATGGGACTGGAGCGAACATGAATAAAAGATCGAGGGAAATGAGTATCTATGGCCACTTAGCCGCAGCCACTTTAGTCTTAGAAGTGGGCATTGTACCTGAAGGATTTACGCTAATTGAAGGACTTTTAGAGCATGTGTGGGATATAGTGCCTCCAATTTACTCCCGAGATAAGCGAGGACTGTACTTTTACTAGGAAACTTGTCATGATAAATTCTTACCTGACAGCGTGATGCAGCGGTGACAAGGGGAAACAGCTAATGATTGTTTATGGAACGTCTCCTCTATGAAAGGAACCAAAGGGGCTGGGAACTTCCAGCCATCATTGTATTCGTCATCCTCTTGCCCCATGTGGCAGCATTTGAAACATGTCCGTATTTCTCCTCCTTGAAAAACTCCAATTGCTTCTCATACAACTCTCTTCATTCTCCTCAGACTTCACCCAGATGAATATTTTTCTACTTCCAACCCCACCGTGGCTTAGCTTGCTGGTTTATTGTAATGAAGGCAAACTCATTCTCTCTCTCCTAGGGTCAGATTAAACATCTTAAACTATGACTTTCATAATGTCTTCTACTCAAAAGTTTTCCTAGGCCCCTCCCTGCTGAGATGATAAAATGTGCTTGTTTGTTTTTTTTTTTAATTTTGAAGGCTATCCATGATTTGGCCCTGACGTGTATTTCTGACATTAATTTCCCCTCGTTAATACATTGTAATCATTTGTCAATTCACTATCCTCATTATTTCTGCCCTCTCTGTCCCAATGACTCAGCTCATGTTTTCTTCACATCCATCCTCAGAATACTCTGCTCCTTCCTCTAGAACAGCGGTTCTCAACCTGTGGGTCATGACCTCTTTTTAACAATGACCTACATACAGAGAACACGTCGAAAGTCATGTGTTCTCAGACATCAGTCTCCATGGCTCAGTTATTGCAACAAGAGGGTGATAGTCATAAATCTCTCCTTAGATCATTCACTTCATCACAACCTTCAGTAAATAAATACTTTGACACCATCTTTGTGTTCTGGAAACAGAGTAGTGAGAGATGATGTCTTACCCTTGTGGAAATTACCTTAACAATAAGGAAATAAAAGCATATTTAGTCAAATCAACCTCTACTGATAAAAACAACAGTAACAAGTGGTATTCCTAAAATTAGAAAGGGTGGGTTTCTAGGCTGAGATCTGAAGAATATGAGGAACTGGACCTTGCAGACCACCAGGAAGGGACAGAGGAAGACAGGAACTAATGGTGCTGCTGCCGGGCTGGCAGGGAGAGAGAAATCTTAGGACTTGAAATGTGATATTGAAGGCGGAGCTTGTAGGATTTTAGGATGGGTTGAATTACAGTAGGAGGTCAAGAAAGAGGAGTTTCAAATTTTTAAGGATTTTTCCCTGAGAAATTAGTACAATAAAGTCTCAATTAAAAGAGATTGGAAACACAGATAGAAGTGCTATTATTTGAGGAAAATCATAAATTCTTTTTTAAAAAATATTAATTATAGCCTGTGATATAGCCACATGGGTATGGGATGAATGAAAAAAAATGGAACGAGAAGAAAAGAGTGGCAAAGGAAGAATCACAAAAGAGAAAAGATGATGTGTGTGACGACACAAAAAGTTGGAAGGATTTTCAAGAAAGAAGGGATTAATGAACTCTAAGAAATGGTTAGACATTCAAAAATAATAAATGCTTTTCAAAAGTATTTGTGGCCTATGAGATCAATGCCTATATTTCACTTTTGAAATTTTCAAAATTAAGGAAATGGGTTTAATATAACATCAGAGAAAGTGGATGGCCCATGAGAAAACAAGTGCAACTGAAGTGATAAAATTTACAAGACAAATTTGTCATTGAAAAAGGACTCTACTGATTTTAAAGACACTTTTCCAATTTTAAAAGCAGAAAAAGCATGGATGATTTTTAAAATTTAATCTTCAGCATTGCCTAACAAACCCATCTATAGGTTATCTGGTCCTAGGGAAATTTATTTCACTTAATACTTATCACTAATTACGCATATCTTCTGATAGTATTCTTTGGTTAATACATATCATTTCTATCTTAAAACTCTGTAATATTAGATACAAATTTATAAATAACTAACAATCATTTTCTTTACTGTCCAATAGAAAAGATAAGTAGAAAATTATGTGCTCTTGTTTCCCCTGTAGACATTTACCTGGGTTGTGCCTAACCTGGCTGCCTTACTTAGCATTTTTCTCCCACTGGATATAAAATACAATTTTTCCAAAATTCTATTTGAACTGAATTTGTTTTCCTGTTGTACTCTAGCTGATAAGTTAATGCAAGTTTGCCATGTTCTCACTATCCATTTGCTTGACAATGTTGTTTTTAAAATTTGAAAATTATACTTTGACAGTGGCATAGGTTTTATTTTGATTTCATTTCTTTGTCTTATAAGACTGGGAGATCTGAGCACATTGAAACATGAGGCAGAAAGCCAAGAGGCAGCAGGACGTTGTGTATGGAACCTGCCTCCTGGCAGCCAGAGAGAGTGTGAGTTATATTCGGTTAACAAGTATTTGAAATAGGTGGTACAAAAACAAGCAAGTCTGGGCAAAAGTATCCTGTGGTTTAAACTCAAAAAATAAAATAAAATAAAATAAACAGCACTTTAAGAAATCCAGAGGAGTACAAACACAGTTTTAGGTTTAGAAATAAAATATCTAGAAATAAAAATTGGGCCTGAGACTTGGTGTAACCATTGAAATAAAGGAATTCAACCCTCTAAAGTTCCTCTTATCTCCTATATTCTGGCCTTTTACTCTTCTTTATCAGTCTTTATTTCAGATTGTTTGTATGGAGAAGAATCAAGAAGAAAGCAGAAAGATAACAGATTAAGGTCTTGAAGAACCCAAAAGAGATAAGATAAAATTTTTAGTGTGAAGCTTCTTTCTATGTCAGTATTTCAGTAAGTCACATGCCTGGGCTCTGGTTTCCATCGCCAATTCCAGGGACTGGCATTATTGTAATACTGTTTCACCTGCAAGTTTATTCCATTTATTATATGTAAAACATATGTATGTCAGTTTTTTAATTCAACAAATGGATGTGCTATATCTATCGTTTCATACATTTCAGAAATATAATATTATACAGAGGAAGTTTCCCAGAATCTCAAAAATCTATATTTCTAGATGAGAGAGTTTATGTATGAACCGCTTTATTAGCATCTTATAGGTTGAAAACTGCTCTTTTCAGGCAAAGATTGGAGGCTGGAGCCCTGAGGATAAAATGTGACACTGTTCCTATGCTGAAAGTGCTCTTCTATTATCTAGACTGACAGAAAACAGAGCTGGCACCTGGTAGGCACTCAATACATATCAGCTGAGTGAACAGTTGCATAAATGAACAAATGGAGGAATGTGAGTTAGGAGCGAATATTTATTGTGCATCCTATAACCCTAGTTGAGGAAGCATAAAATATATAGGCAAGAAAGAAGCAAGATACAGATTATGGTAAGTACTATGAAGGAAATAGTACGAATTGCATCACTGGAGAAAACTTTACCTCCCCAACTCCAGCCACCACCCTTTTTAACACGACCAATAATATATTGTCAGAAACACAAGAAGACAGGTTCTCATAATTTCTGCTCGAGTTAGTATTGGCTAAAGGCCTGAGACGGGGCTGCAGCAGATTCAAGTTCCACCTGCAGGTCTTTGCAAGGGCCTGAGAACATGAAAGAGCTACACAGAAATTCTAAAGGGATCCCAATGGACAGTGTCCATCAAAATGGGCAAAGTTATCTCCAAGTGTCCTTTACTGTCACGTATGCTAAGACAATTCCAGTTCAGTTTGTGAGATTTTCTCTGATTGATTTTAACTGTCAGAGGTATCCTTCTAATTTACCACTAAGATTCCAAGAATCGATCTAATCATTTAATCTAATCATGAAATGAAAATGATAAATTTTTCTCTGCCGTAACTTCACTGTTGCTATTCTGTGCTGCAAAGCAAAATTGGCCAAAGGCTAGAGGTGGCATTTTCTCAGATGTTTAATTTACTGGATGTAAATATTTTGTGGGGCTTCCTAGAGCTGCAGGCTATCTTCAACATTTTTGCTTGGCCTTACTATTTTGTTTTTCATTATTAAATATAGGACACTTAACATTTAGATAAGACAGAAAGTAAAATTTGTTTTAATGAAACATGTTTCAGTCTCAAGATGTAAGCTAGCATTGGGGTGTATCAGTTTTTGAGGGTGAGGATGTTTTTACTAAAGTCAGTATTTATATTCAGAGTAAATCAGGACTCTGTTGGCCAATGTTGCCTTAAGCAAAGGTCTTCGAAAGGCGTTTCTTGACATTGGTTTCAAGGTTTTTAAATAAAGTTGTAAACATCATAAAATATTGTCTTGCTATTAATCTTCAACAATATGGCAATATGAAAATTTATAAGATGTTGAATAAATGCCTAAAATATCTCTGACTCTTAGTTTTCACATACATAAAATGCAAATAATAACAGTACCAATTTCCCAGGATTATCGTGAGTATTAAATATGTAAAGCATAAGTTAACAGTGCTTGGGAAGGTAAAAGATATTCCAAATGATAGTTACAATTTATGTCATTGTGAGCAGTGTCAGCAGCAACAGGAACAGTTGTAATAAAAATGATATGACACGGACGGTAGCAGAAACAATAGTAATCGTAATACTAGCAATAATAACCAATAATATGAAAATTTAAAAAGTCTCATCTGCATGTCCATAAATGTTCAAAAGTTCAAACTGCAATTTATCCAAACATCTTCTGACATCATATCCTCCCTTGAAAACTGTACCTAATATTTTTTGAAATATCTATCTTTCTCTAACATATTCCATCATTTACCTATTTTTAATGTCTACTCCTTAATTTTTGTGTTTTTCCCACTCCCATGCCATCTGAGAATGAGAGATGGATCTTGTTGAAAAACAAAATGTATTGAATCATTCAGTGAACAAAGGAGAATTGTTTGAGAGCTTTTTGTTGAATTGAGGGTGTATTTTTTGATGGTCTTCTGGGAGAAGAAAATTGAAAAGTATTTTAATTTCGACTTTCTTAATTTTGATTAATATTTCAAGTGGCTTAGAGGTATAACTTCAAGAACTTTTCCTCCGAGAGGGAATATGAGAGGTATGTTTCGAGTCTTACAGATACGAAGATTTTTTTTTTTTTTTCTGCCTTCTCATGGTCCATGATGGGGAAAAAAAGTTGGGTCTGAAATTATGAAGACACCAACTTTTTTCCAAAAAATTTGCTGGCAAATACCTATAAATGTTCTATTGCTTTTGGAATTCGGTTTTGATGAGGCATCCAAGGCTGGTCTTCATTCGCCTCCTTTTATATGTGATCTGTCACAGATATGTGATCTGTTTATGCTGCCTTTGCTTCCGTGATTCAAACGTATTTAATGTATTCCAATGAAAATTTTCAACCATTATGTCTGTATGTTACTAATTGTTTCATTATTTCCCACTCAAACATATGAATAAATCTTGGGCTAGATTTGTATTTTACCTATACCACATTTTTCTGTCACCTTTGTAAAACATGTTGTAATCATTTCATTTTCTTTGAATTTCTTTATTTATTAATGATGACCTTCCCTGTTCTTTATTGTTTTAAAAAATAATTTTATACTTAGTAACTTTGTATTTTTTTATCACAAACTCTGCTGTAAATTCTACTAATTAATTTTCTGTTTCTTTGTATTTTTTTAATTGCCTTGATCTCAATTTTAAAGTCATGTTAATACAATTTTTCCCTTGCATTTTATAAAGGTTATGTATTGTCTTTCCTTGCGTTGTACTGAAAATGTTTAATAATTTTCTAAATAATTAATGTGGGCTCTGGCTCGGTGCTTGTAGCTCAGTGGTTAGGGTACTGAGTGGTTAGTGGCCAATACACCAGGGCTAGCAGGTTCCAACCTGGCCCGAGTCGGCTATACAACAATGACAACTACAAGAACAACAACAAAAATAGCCAGGCATTGTAGCAGGGGCCTGTAGTTCCAGCTACTTGGGAGGCTGAGACAAGAGAATTGTTTAAGCCCCAGAGTTTGAGTTTGCTGTGAGCTGTGACACCATGGCACTCTACTGAGGGCAACATAATGAGTCTTTGTCTCAAAAAAATAATAATAACGTGGGCTTTGTAGTAAGTTATATATATGCATACATATAATAATTTCATGTGTAAACTATATATGATGTATGATATGAAATAGAATGTATAATAGATATATACCTTATGTATGTTCTTTTTAGATTTAAAGCATTTATATTTATGGTATTAGAAACATATACTTTTGGTTTCTTTTGTTTGTTATTTTTGTTTCAGTTTTAATAAGTCACGTATAGTTTGTTTAGGTTTTCTTATCCATTGATGAGCATAGATCTGTGTGGCAGGTGTTTGTCAATAAGCCAATTATAGGCTTGTTGGTTTTTCATTACAAGAATTTTAGCTATAAGCTGGGTAAGTGTGCTTAGCTATTAATCCTTTTCCCAGAGAATAGCAGCATTTAATTGAGAAGGGCTATGCCATAATGAGAACGATTCTTTTCTTAGTACCACTTCCTAGCTTCTTTATACTCCAAATACAAGGAAGGCAATGAAACTTGTCTTCAGTGTGCATTGCTGCCAGGGAGCTTTCCTGTCTCGTGAACCCCTCTAGTCTTTGAATATTATACCTTAAGGGAAGCAATGACAAACAGGGGCCCATTGCCCTAGAGACTGTGTGTGTGTGTGTGTGTGTGTGTGTTGGAGGAGTGTTGATGAAGGTGTTACCAACTGGATATTGATAAATGAGTGTCATTAGCAGAGATTGGAGATCTGGAAATGACACTTAGGCTGCCTTAAACAGTAACACCACTAGAGTTGGAAATGGGGGATTACTCAATTTTCTGATGAAAACAAGAACCTCAAATTTATAAACCAGGATGACTATTGCAGGAGGGATATAGTATATTGCTTTCTATTGTCATAGGAATATAACACTTTCTCGATTTTGTTACAATAGTCTACATTGCAGAGAAAATATCACATGGTATTTGAAACACAGTGATGTATGTTTAGTGGTGTGTTCTGTGCTTCAAGTTTATGATTCCCCATCACACACACAGGTTATGCCGCAACTTCACTCTCCAACGTGATAGTATTGGGGGGTCCTTGGGAGGCAATTAGGATTAGGTGAAGGCATGAGACTGGAACCCTCATCAGTGGGATTAGTGCACTTGTAAGTCACCAGCTAGCTTGCTTCCCTTGTCTGCTACCAACCACGTGTGCAGATATGATGGGAAATGTGCTGCCTGCAACCAAAAATGGGCCCTCACCAGAACTCCACCATTGCCGGCACCCTAATCTCAGACTTCAGCCTCTAGGGCTGTGAGAAATAATTTTCAGTTGTTTATAAAACATTTGGCTTATGGTATTTTATTGCAACCCCTCAAAACACAGAGTTGTAAGTTTCTGTATTTTCTTTACTACATGTTTATTTTAGTAGGAAATCATGAAGATTGAATCAAGCCAATATTACCAAATCAATTTTAAATCAGAAGCTACATTTGTTTTCATCTTACAATGTGATTCCAAGATTTATGAAGAACTAGCAAGCTATTCAAAGATTAAAATCTAGTTAAAAAATGACTAGGAAAAAATCAGATAAATATTTTAGTGTTTTTTCTCTCTATAGAAAGTACTTTCCCTTTATACAAGTTGTAAATATAAGATATGCTTATTGTAAAAATATAAAACATAAAGACATATGTACAATAAAACACTAAAGGCCCCTGACCTCTCTCAAACCATCGTACCAATGTAAACCGTATGAATACTTTTTAACTTACTGAAATGCTTACAAATTTTTATATGTGTAATTTTGTTCTTTAATGACTGTTGAATAGCAAATAAATTAATAAATAAATAAAAAGAAAGAAAGATAAAAGAACAAAAATCTATCAAGAGTTGTTTACAAACTTTTAACTGTAAATGTGGAAGAGGATATCTAGAAGAGCCATGGGATAGATTAAAATTTCCATGCAGAATGGAGGAGAAATTAGGAGCATCCATATCACTTTGAAGTAGCATGAACGTGAAGGGCATGGAGGTCCATTTTCCTATAGGCGAAAGTATTCTGATTTGTTTTAGTCTGTATCTTAGGTTTCACTTTTCATGATGTCTTTCCAATTTATTTATCGAATAACTACTTACGAGTGCTTTTACTGCACCAGGCATTATTATGCTGAGATATCACATTAGATAATGAAGAGACCCTAACTGGGTCACTATGAAAGTTTTGAGACAGACTGTTTTAGAGTCTATTATTCCAGTTTCAAGAAACACACTGGGCAGCATCCATTCTGATTCTCTGGTTCAGGTTTTAACTTGCCCAGATAGTCACTGTTGTTTCCATCCTTGTGGATGTTACGTTTCTTGATTTCTGTGTGTCTCAAAACTTTCATAATTACTGCTCTGGTCTTGGAACTTAAGTTCAAGTTGAGGAGACAGAAAATAAAACAAATCTGTGCATAATCGTCTCACCGTAGTGCTGTCAAGAAGTAAAGTAAGGTAATGGGAGATGCTGTTTTCATTGGGGTGGCCAAGGAAAGCCCTCTGAGGAAGAGATATTAAAATAGAGACCAGTGGAGAGATGGAGTGAGTTGTCGTCATGGATAAAGGAGCTTTTAGACAGACCTTTAGCCTCTAGCGTGGCCGGTTGATTTGAGGAACAGAAAGAAGGAGGTGGAGAGTTATAAGGAAAAGAATTAGAGAAGTAGCAAACAGTTAAGAGTACATCATTTCAGAGACATGGGATTTGGGATATTGCTCTTAATATGCTAAGGAATAATTAAAGGACCTTGAGGAAGAAAATTAGACTATCTTAAATCACTGTGACTGCAATTTGGACAGTAGACTACCTGGCTGGAAAGTGGGCAAGAATATCAGGAGGAAGAGAAGTGAAGTTACTGATTTAGGTCAGAGGGTAAAGAAGCCTTTTAATACTGTTCGCCTTTCTCATCCAAAAATCCCCAACAAAAGGCATTATCTAACTTTTTAAAAAAATAATGCCACAGCTTAAGCCAATAGCTTGTCGATAAAATAGGAATATTGAGAACACCACACAAAATGTGTTTCCCAGGAATGAAGCACAAAGAGAAACAACATTTTGTTTCCTACAACACTCGTTTTTGTAATCCAAATTAGTTGTGAGTGGGAAAAAAGGTGACAGTGACAGCGTGCCCCAGAAATCACATCCCTTCATCGGCCAGTTATTACTGAACTCTGACGCTTGGTGTTCCTAAGTAACGACACCAGCTAAATGACAATTACACTAACAGCTGAATGGAGCAAGTTCAGGAGGAATTCTGTGCTGTATATGATGAACCCCGCCCGAGCTCTTCTTGGTGCAGTGCATTATGTGGTCTGAGCCGCGCTGGCAGCATGGATATCCTCAATCCTTTTCATATTGCCCTTGCCTTTGAAACGGACTAGCTTTTTAAAATTTGCATCTTATTTATTATAAATTTAATACAGCTTTTTAAAAATTGGGAAGGTGCCATTTCTGAGTGTTACAGCCTTGTGGTTAGTACACAAGCTTCCCAGTTGCCCACTGTGTACTTGGTCCTGTCCCACCCTTATTTATACTACAAACCCTGGCCCTGTGGTTTTAGAGCGTAGTAAGGCCTTTCAGAAACAAATACATGAAAATGAATTTATTCAAAATAAAAATACAAATATATTTAATGTAGTCAAAGTAAAAATACACTTGTACGAAAAAATGCAGCCACGTGTTTATACATTATAGCATAAACACTTTTGTCAGTTAGGGTTCCGTCTGGAAAATAGAAACTACTTCAGGTTTTTTAATATAGGAAATTTCATGCTTTCGAAAATACTGTAATGTCAAGAGAACAAATGTCAGGATACGCTGTTGGCTTTCTGGAAATCAGTTGCAGCAATCTCAGGAAACTGTCCTCAATGATCTCAGTTGCCTGTTGGAGGAAAACACCCAGGAGCATTTTGCAAAGGCTTATGGAGGGGCACTCTCTGTTTCTCCTTGCCTCTGTCTTCTGAATCTCACACCGTGACTATTACCCATGAAATCTCAACTGGGATCCAGCTGGCAAGTGGATCTGGAAGATGTGGTTCCTGTGATTCTAGTCCCTGGAATATGGACAGGATCAATGAAGAAAGAATTAATGGAAGCTGATTGGAAAAACAAAACAGAGCAATATTCAGTACTAATCCAATCCCTAAAACCCTGAGGTGGGTGCTACCCTCTGGCACTCTCACCCTTCTTTAGAATGAGGGGTTTCTCTTCCCAGCTGCCAGAAGTGCTGTTGGCAGAGAACCATGCTACAGACACTCCTGGGGAAGGGCTGCAGCTGGAGAGCATCACCTGCCCCAAGCCCATACCCCTTTCCAGGGCAGCCTGTATCTACTCCCTGGTAAATGGAGGGCTTACTGGCCTGGCCTCCTCACTCAAACTTCCCACTCATTCCTTATCAGAATTCATAGAGTCTATCGAGCCTCCTGAGACTGAGTCACAGTTCCATAACTCCCTTTGGCCAATTCTCCTTACTTCCCAGCCCTTCCAGAGGTGTTGATATCAAAATCATCACCTAATTAACCTGCTACACATTAGTTTCCATCATGAGGTCTGCTACTGTGACACACCCTTCCTCCAACTTTGGTACACAGAATTTACTCTTCTATTTAAACTTAAAAGCAAAAGCATCAATGGCAAGCTTCTTCTAAAGATAACCCAACTATCCTTCGTACAAATGACATAATCTTTATCTAAAAGAGAGAAAAGAAGAAACTTTCGTTCATTTAATTATTCATCCTGCAATGATGAATTTTTCTTGCATGAAGAATTGAATTCATTCTTCTATTTTGTTCACAATGCCTTTTTTTTTTTGGCTGGGGCTGGGTTAGAACCTGCCACCTCCGGCATATGGGGCCAGCGCCCTACTCCTTTGAGTCACAGAGGCCTCCCCCACAATGCCTTTTTGCTGCCCTTAGCATAAAGATAGAATTGCATATTTAACAACATTTACACTGTAGGTAAATCAGTAACAGAAAGGGGGAGAAATTATAACGTATTCAAGTATATTACATAGCTACTATAGTTTTTATTTCTGCAAATAATTGCAAAGCCATAGTTGATATTTATGATTTCCCTCTTCCACTCTTTATGTTCTTTTCTGCTCTCAGAATCATCACAAGGAATATTATTTACATTTTAAAAGATGGAAAGACCCAACCCTCCATTCCTGCAGCATCTTATCTTCTGTTTGTCATATTGATTCTCATCAATACCTCATTATGCTGTACATTGAAGTACTAAGGGGTAGACCAGAAAATCCATACATTTCAGTATTGTATTTCCTTGTTCATGCTATGAAGAAATTCCCTACATTTTCACTATATCTATCTATCTATCTATCTATCTATCTATCTATCTATCTATCTATCTCTGGTTATTCTAGCCAATGTAAGTACCAGAACACTTTTGCAACCCTCAACCCTCCATGACTTACTTTTGAATTTTGCTTCTGGTTTGGGGAGTCAGCTTCAGTTCTACCTGGCTGGGCTTTGCTTGTGTCAACCTGTGACCTATGTGTTATCTTAAGGCCCAGACTGATGGGTTAACCCCTATTGTTTCCATAAAGGTGTGTAGAAGCAAGTGGGCCTTAGCCCATCCCTGCATTCTCATTAGCTTCTGATCAATCATGAAAAATCTCACATACTTGTATCTCTTTTTAGTTAAGCCATTATCATATAGCCAAGACTCATATTTATGAGTTTTATAACATGGAGTTTGAAAAGTCTCATTATCTTTGTTTCATTGAAATGTAATTTCCCTATAAAAACTAAGTCCTTTTCTTTTCAATAGAGAATTTTGAAATCATTAATATTATGAGTTCAGTCAATTCATAATTATCATTTCTGTTGTCTTCAGTCTCTTTTTAGCCTCTTAGTTTATCTTCCCTTCTTCTTTTTATCTGCCTCCTTTTCTTCCTTCCTTCTTTGCCTCAACTGAAATGCTAGTAAATGGCTACATAGCCAAATTGATGCCATAGTGTGCCCCAGAAGCCAAGGTCTCGTCAGAGGAGCCAAAAGTCATCCCTGGAGTGCACAGCAGGTTAGAGATGCAGACATCCCAGGGCAGAACCCAGCCTTGTGTTATATATGTAAAACCACACTAATTTCATTAAATTATGTTAATTACTTATTCATCATGCCTAATAACCATGTGGAGCAATGATATTCATCCCTATGCCATTAAATAGTGATATTTGTGATTTGTGCTTGTTACAGTACTAAATTGGGCTCACAAAACTCACTATGACAGATTTTTACCTTATCACAGAGAAATAAATGGATGGGCAAAGGGTCGTTATTTTTGCAAATTATTGCCAGTTAAATAAAGATCCCTGGGAAAGGCACACAGGCATAAATATTTTGTAAAGCTTCCCAAATATTTCAATGAACAGCCTATTTGGCAATCACAGAGCTAGGTCAGGAACCAGCTCAGCCTATTCTCCATCCTTCACTCACAACTCTCCACAAGCATGACTGATTGGCTAGGTGGGTGAGTTGCAATAAGAAACCAGCTGCAGCAGCTCCTTCTTTGCTGTGTCTTCTGGGCGCTATGTCTCTGATCCATCATTGCCTCTGGTAAAGAGCCCACCTCCCTGGAATTCTGCCTTCCCTGTTATGAGTGGATCCATCTAATTGAAGTACAAATTAGTAACTAATAATGTTTTACATCTTCCTGATTTCTCTGTATAGCTCTTAGCCAGATCCAAACTGTGCCCTAATGAGGTTTTATTTAATTATTTGCATATAATTTCAACAACAATCATTATAGAATCATGAAAAATAAATAATAATAGGCATTTGCAGTACTATTACTTCCTTAAGGCCCTGGTGTTCTTGAGGTTTCTTTTCCTGTTTACTCAGGTCTTTCCCTCTCTCCCTTATGCCTTGGTTTTTCTACCATATCATTGAATTGTTCTTTTTCAAATTTAAAAGTATTGGATGTTGACAGTTTATTTAAAACTTTTAGGTTTTGTGTATTCATAAATAATAAAATTAATGTGTTAAAATATTTTAATAAAAATTTGGTAATTGGCCCAACACACTGGAGAAGTTTAAACTAAGTCCAAACTTGCCTCCTCTCCGTTTTGTGCTCTTTATGAAGGGAGAAAGATAAGTAAGAACACAGCCCTCTTTTCCTCTCATAGAACAATAAAAGTTGGTTTTTTGTTTGTTTTTTTAAGAGACAGAGTCTCACTTTGTGGCCCTCTGGGGTCACAGCTCACAGCAACCTCTAATTCCTGGGCTTAGGCGATTCTCTTGCTTCAGCCTCCCAGTAGCTGGGACTACAGGCACCTGCTGCCACAGTGCCCAGCTATTTTTTTGCTGCAATTTGGCTGGGCCGAGTTTGAACCCACCACCCTTGATATATGGGGCTGACGCCCTACCCACTGAGCCACAGGTACTGCCCAGAGCAATAAAAGTTTTAAACCCATTAGAATGTGCATGCGTTCATTAGAACTGCTCCCAAGTGAGGAGCACATGATAAGAAACACATTATTTGATATGCCCTTATGATTTCCTTCAGATAAGCCATATTATACACATGTGTTTAGAACAAGAATCGGCTACTACCTTGATGGTTTGGACTTGTCATGGTAGTAACACAAATGTAATATAATTAAAACTGAAATACAAGGGGAAAGTAACTGCTTGGAAGTAACCGCTATGCATCTTGCTTAATATTTACTTAAACATGAGGTCAGCTGCAGAAGGACCCTTTGAAGAATGGTTTTATTAAAGGTTCATACTCACAGTGGTTTATATTTTCATTCTCATTTTATTTTATAAAAAGAGAAATGCATATTCATAAGAAATTAGGACTAAAGCCTGGGAGTCAGATATTCAAATAGCTCTTTTCATTGGGAACTCCCTCAGGCTATCATGATTGATTACTTCTAATTTCCTTTTGAAATAAAATGTCAGGCAGAGATTCTTAACAGAATTTGAGCTTTTTAAGTGTTTTGCAGAATCAGTGACTGGAGTTAGAATAAGGCTGTAGAAAAACATAGTAGAATCCAGTAAGTATTTTTCCAAACACTTTGGAGGAAGTTATGCTAAAAATTGTTTATTGAAACTTTAAGGATTTAAGCTTATGTGTATATTGATGTTATGGATAGTTTTATGTGGATGTGTGTAGGGTAGGGTGACCAGACGTCCTGCTTTTGGCGGGACAGTCCCGCTTTTCAACAATTTGTCCCGCATCCTGCGGCGTTTTAAAAAAGTCCCAATTTTTGGAAAGAAGGCACGAATGGGTGGGAGAACAAGAAGGAAATATATGGTTTCGGCTGCTATGTGGCTATTTCGCCAGAATATGAGTTTTATATTATTTTTGTTAATTTTATAATGTTAAACTGTAATAATAACAAGTAATTGCTGATAAGTGATTATCGAAAACTGCTTATCAAAGTTTGCATTGTTGTCAGGCCCTGCCCTGCCCCGTCCCCTGCCCCGCCCCGCCCCCCCATGTTGTCCCGCCTTACTGGTGTTGCAATCTGGTCATCCTAGTGTAGTAGGGGCAAGAATGGAAAAGAAGGAGAAATGAATGCGCTCAAACTATATGGCTAATTAATGGCATTATCACAAGAGCTGCTACAATGCCAAATGATTATTGGAAAAATATTGAGGGCATGTTAAAACAATGAATGAAATATGGACTTCAATAAACCTAAAAAGTTTCAAATGGGAGCTTATTTCACAATTAAGAAAAAATTTTAAAATAATTTTGTTTTTGAAAATTTCTGCCTTAATTGGTTAAAATTTCTTCCCTATATAATAGTTTTATTTTTTCTCCAGTAGGTATTAGCTCATTAATTTTTCATCAGAATTAATTTCCTTAGACCTGTGTTCTCACTGGCTCTCAGAACTTGTCAAATTGCTTACCTGTCCCTTGCTTTTGATTCTGACCTCTCCTGGCCTATCCAATTATATCCAACACTGTTACAATGTATACAAATAAAAGGTGGGCTGCCTTCTGCCTTTTAGGTACCGACATTACTGGGTTTTGACAAGTTGTGTCTATAACATTAGATTTCCAATATCTTCAAATACATTTTTTATAAATATTTCAACGTTGGGCTTGCTAGTATAGACAAGAAATTATCATCCTCATCTTCATCATCATCCTTCCTATACCTGCTTGAAATCTCACTATATGGAAAATACTTTTAAAAACTCAATATATGTATTACTTAATCCTTAATTGTTAACACTTTCCAAGAAGTATTATCCCTGTTTTACATAAGAATGGAGACATGAAGGGATAAGGGTATGTTATTTCCAAATATTTCATATCAAATGGCTAAGTGAGGCCTCAATTCAAATCTAGGCTGCTTTTTTCTAGAGTACAGACTATCGCCCAGGCAGGTCTAAGGCACTGTTTTAGACATTAGAGCTGGGCAGTGTCGGGTGGTTTGACCTATGTTTGGGCTGACACAGCTGTAGTCCTGTCCAGATGAGGAGGGACAGGAAGACCAATTTCCTTTAAGCACACTTAGAATGTACCTGTACCTGTTACTGCTGCTACCAATGACAACACAAACCACATGAATCACAATGAGTGGTTCCATCACTGTTACTGACAACCCCCACATCACACTAGCTGCTTGATGCCTGAAAACACACTCACACATCTGACCCTCCACTCCAACTACTAACTTCTGAGCTTAATCTGCTAGAATAAGCTGCTCTAGAGCCTAAAATCAAGCATACTTAGCTGTTCCTGCCACCACTGGGGCCTGAAGAGTGGATCAGCTGGCATGCAAATCCCCAGCTAAACTTCATCATAGTCTCAGCTAATAGCTATACCCTAAGCTACCAAGGGAATCACAATTATCCCTGAGGACTGATTAAAAAATCACATGTAGTTTGAGCTACTACAGGCACCCCAAATCAAAACCAAGGTGGTGTACTCAACCCACAACATATATACATTAATCTTCAGGAAAATTTGGAAGCAATTTTTAAAAAATTGGAGCAAGCAACTGTTACATCAGATGCTCAGATATCAGTGGAAAGATGTGGAAAACATGTAAAAGCAAGGGAATATGACACCACCAAAGAACCAAAATGATTGTCCAGAGGCAGATCGCTATCAAAAAGAATTCCTCAAAATACCAGTTACAAAAAAACACTGATTCTACAGAAGCACAAGGAGATTCAAGAGAAATCTGAAAACCAATACAAAGAACTCATAAAATAACTTAGGATCAAAATGAGAAATTTACCAGGTAAGATATCTTTACAAAAATCAAGCATATATTCTGGAACTGAAAAATTAATTAAAGAAAATTAAAAAATACATTCAAAATCTTCCAAAATAGAATAGTTGAAGCAGAAGAAGAAAACTCATAACTTGAAGAAAGGTCTTTTGAAATAATCCAGTAAGGCAAAAATAAGGAACAAAGAATGAAACAAAGCCTTAGAGATGTCTGGCACTGCATAAAACAATCAAAGTTATGAATTATCCATATTCCCAAAGGAGACTAAAGACTAAAATGTTTTGAAAGCCTGTTTAAGGAAATGATCAATGAAAACTTTCCATGACTATCAAGGCAGGTAGATATTCCAATAAAGACGGTCTAAGATCCCCAGCCAAAAACACTGCAAAAAGGACTTCAATGCAGCATATTATAATCATAGTGACTGAAGTTGAAGTGAAAAAAATTTAAAATTCACAAGAGAAAAGTATCTAGCCACCTTCAGTGAAACCCTTCACATGAATGGCCAGGGACCTCTCAGCAAAAACCTTACAGCCCATAATAGTATGGGATGGTATTTTCAAAGTGTTGAAAGAAAAAGGTACCAGCTAATAATTGTATATGCTAAACATATGAATAAGCTTTATAAATGAAAAAGAAATATAGTCTTTCTCAGGCAAGTGAATACTGAGACAATTTGTTACCACTAGACTAGCCCTACAGGGAATAATCAAAGTCGTCTTAAACATGGAAACAATAGGTCAATATTCATCAGCATGGACAAACACAAAAATATAAAACTCAATGGTATAATACAACAATCACACAGAAGAGGAAAAGGAATGAAATGGCAACTTGACAGAAGTTCAGCAAACCACAAAGACAAAAGGAGAAAAGAAATGAAGAACTTATAAAACAAGTAGAAGGCAACTAACAATATGGAGCATTTAATCTATTTACCTTCAAGGTTAATATTTATATGTGAGGTTTCATTTCTGTCACGTTATTAGTTGACTACAAATACATGTATACATATAGCAGACTGGAGAAAAAAACATGATCCAACTTTATTCTGCTTACAAGAAATTCCCATTACCCATGTAAAGATATCTATTAAACACTTGGCTAGAACAAGATATTTCACACAAATAGAAACAAAAAACAAGCAAGAATTCCTATATTTACATAATAAAAATTAACTTAAAATCAAATACAGTGAAAAAAATAAAAGAACATTATTATACAATGATAAAGGGATCAATTCAGCAAAAGGATATAATGATTCAACATATATATGCACCTGGCATCAGAGCACTCACAAAACAAAACAAACATAACTATACCTGAAAAAAGTAATAGCGATAGACATCAGTAATAGTCAGGGACTTCGACACGCTGTTCACAGCTCTAGACAGATCATAAAGATAGGAAGTAAAGAAACATTGTTCTTAAATTGGACTTCAGAGCAAATGAAATTAACATTTATAGAACATTCCACCCAACTACAGAATATCATCACTGCATGGGACATTCTCCAAAATAGACCACATGTTAAGCCTAAAAACAAATCTAAACTAATTTTTAAAAATTAAAATCATATTAAGTATCTTATCAGACCACATTGGAATACATCTAGAAATCAATACAAAGAGAAGCCAGAAATTAAACAAACCCCTGAAAATTAAAATGCATTCTCCTGTATCATTACTGGGTGATAAATAAATAAAGACAAAATTTTTAAAAAGTTGAAATGAATTAAAAAGGTAAATATGACATACTAAAACCTATGGGATACAGAGAAAGCAGTGCTAAGATGGAAGTGTATAGCATTAAATGTCTATGTCAAAAAGGTAAAAAGATCACAACTTAACAAGCTAAAAGAGCGCCTCAAAGAACCTGGAAAACAAGAACAAACTAAACCCAAAGTTAGCAGAGGAAAATTAATAACAAAATGTCAGAGTATAATTATGTGAAATAAAGACCAAAGAAACAATATGAAGGATCAAAACAACATCAAAAGTTGATTATTCACCGAGATAAACAAAACTGATAAACTACTAACTAGACTAACTGAGAAATGAACAGAGAAGATCCAAATAAACCCAATAAAAATTAAGTTTTATCAACATAACTTGTCTGAAGCATTTTCCCCAAGAGATGTATGAATTGCTATAAATTATCCTGAGGTATATTAATACACATTTGACATTTATTTAGTTTGGAGAAGGGAAGATTATGACTATAATTTGTCTTTGATAACCAGAAATAGAAATTAATGATATCAATGAAAATAGTGATATTAAAATCCTCTGAAAATAATAAAATGTAATTTGTATGTACCTGACAAGTGAAGTAAAAAGCATACTTACTAATAGTTTTCCTCTTGTTTTTACTCCAAAAAGATCAAGAAGCTATTTTTTGAAGTTTGGATTGTTTATAAGTACCATAGTGTTTTATGAAAAGCTTTGTCAATATTTCAGAAAAAATATTGTCATCTCTTGGTTGGGAATATAAATCAGATAAGGTAGTTTTAGGAATATAAAAATTCCAAATCTTGATTGAAAGTTCCTATTTTTGTCAATCTATTGTATCACAAAGCAAAAGGAGTTTAAGATTCAAATCTTACTCTCCGGGAAAGAAATAGATTAAAAGACTCTAACATGGCAATATTTTATGTTATTTGTTGGGATGATAATGGATAAGTAAACAGAAAACTCTCAGACTTGAGAGAGGAGAGACTTCGTTGTTGAATGGTCGTAAGTGAAAGGGAGGTCCTAATGGCATTGCTGGTTCTTAAAATCTTTGTAAGATTTGAGCAGGAGTTGAAGAGCTATGGAAGATGTTGGACAGTATTATGAAAAAAGAAAATAGCAGAACTAAAACAGCACCTGTCCCTGAAATGTTTGCAGGTCAAAGGAAGCATCTGTCTAACTATAGGGGCTTTCTATTGAATTATAGTAACTGTGGAAATGGAAAATGAGGTCAGATGTGACCAGTTAGACACTGAATATAGAGACCATGGCCAGACCTTATTGTAAATTAGACTCTGGACCCCAAACCTTAAGCTATCAGCCTGTGGAAGCTAAAACACAACCTCTGCAGCCCCAAATGGCCAAGACTTTATTACTACCTGTTAGCTTCCCTAACTTTTGCCTCTCCTTCCAACTTTAGATCCATTAGAGAAAGTGGATTATACTCTGCTCACTAATTACATAAGAGTACCCTCTTCTAGTCCAACTCCAGCTTCCCCTGCCAACAAACTCCACTCAAGCACATGTGAACTCTTCCCTTTTCTACACCATGAAAATCTCCATTCCTCGGCCTGCCTTTGAGTCTCTGTCAAACACAAACAATAGTGACTAACTCCCTTCCTAAAAGAGGCTCTGAATTAGTAACTGCTGCCTGTCCTCATATAGATAGTCTCAGTTTATTTCCACATTGATTATGCTGGGTGGAAGACAGTAGAGACATATGGACATATTTAACAAATACAATGACCTTCAAGATTGTTATTGCAGGACAATTGCAGGAAGGTGAGAAGTTGACACTAGTGATGAGCAGGGAAGAGATTAGTGCAAGATTAGGTTTTAGATGAGTGTCCAAGAATTGGTAAAGGGAAATGGAAATGGTAAAGAAAAGGTGAAAGGAGAATAAATTATGGGCAATTTATTTGTTTGTCTCTACTAATGTCTACTGTGCCGTCATTTGGTCATTTAATTAGATTTTATTTCCATGAAAAGTGTATTTTTCCATAATAATAGACATCTCTACATTACTCCTGTGCCCTTTCTCTAGTCTTTATTCCTGCTAGAGAAGAAAGCATAGTTGGTTGATAGTGCAGGACAGCTACTGGTCCTTCTTTTTCAATTAAATGAATAAAAACTGTATCCAGGGCACTGGATATTTACCTTTCTCTTTTCCTTTCCTCTCTAGTTAAACTAATGAGTGGCAGAGACTTGGGAAGACTTATTAGTTGTGTACACTGTTGGGGAAGTATAATTTAAAATATTTCTTCCCAGCACAGACAATCTCTCCACAAAGGTAGGAGAGGAAGAAAACAATTTTATTACTAAATATTCACTAAACCAGAATGTGATGTGCATCACAGGAATTTTATTAGGAGAGTTGAAAGGTGAAAGATATTTTTTATACACCCAAGTAGATCTAATCATTGCATATATGTTCTCCAATAACTATTCCTAAAGTAAGAGGAGTTGACGGCGCTGTTTGTCACACTGTACTGCTAAATTCACTTGACAGTTGAGGTAACCATCTGTATTAGTTAATTGGCTTGAGAGAAGAGAAATATAAACTTTTCAGTTGAGTTAGGCTGGCAACCTGGAGCAAAGTGCCTACTCTAAGTTGTTAGGCTCTGAGATTAGCCCCCTACCTAAAGTAAGTTAGGCTCCCAAGTTAGACTCCTGCAGAAACTCAGAGCTAGGAATACTATCTTCCTTGAATTTTACATTTCAAAGAAATGGTTTGCAAGTCTTTAAGAAAAATATACTCAAGATGTAAGAGGGTTATTTAGCCTTTGTAGCAATTTACTTGTATATCAAAGGGACAAAAAGAGAACTTACCATCACAGGTAAATGCTCCAAGGAAAGGCAGAAGGAAAGTCTTTCCACAAGGAGAAGAAAACATCTTTTAAAAAAATTTTAAATTTCAAATTTTAAAGTTGCATTTCTCCTTAAAAAGACCCAAACCTTTGCCTGCCTAGGTGTTCTAAGCAAAATGCTAACAAGTTCATATTATCTTGCCCACAATGCTGCATCATCCTATCTGTCTTCCTAAGTGATGATGTTCCATCTCCCCCCACCCCACAGTGGTTTAGTCATTTCAGACCTGAGTGGGAGAAAATTTGATACTGAAAGATTTCTCAAAACCCTCCCACTCCCAAATATGTCATATATGGCTTTTCTACTGATTTATGTAAAGAGGTAGCCTTAGGATCTGCCTGACCAGGATTGGGAAGAGGTCAAATCACACACTTGTTGGAGTCCCTTTCCTTACACTCTGGGTAGCAGATGAGTTCTTGTCTTATTTTTTTCTTGTGATGATATTTAAATAACTCACATATAGTCCCTTATATCTGTCAGTAAACTATGGTTTCTTCCTCTTTATCTTTTCACAAGGAGCTCAACAAAACCTTTAGCATACTTGCAAGTATTCATTCTCTTCTAATTTGCAAAACAATTCCAAAATACAATTGTATGGTACCCCATGAGAAAGTAGGAGTTGAGTGAGATGCCAAAGCTAAGGGGGCATGGAGTTGAAGCCATTAAGGGATCATTGAACAATGCCACAAATAATTTTGCTATTTGAAATAAGATAGTGGGAATAGAAGATAGAGGAAAAAAGTTCAGAGGACAAACTTTTAAAACCCAAGGAAATTAATAGGAAATTAAAGGAAAAATCCAAATGCTGGGAATAAAATCTGGAAAGCATCAGGTTCAATAAATGAGTAAATTGCAAGAACACAGGACTAGACATCAGTGCCATACTCTGGAGACTAGTCTGGAAGAAACATAAGTATTAATTCATTTTTAGACAAGAAAGAAATTATCAGCAGAATGTGATATTTTAATTTTTGTGGAGAAAAGTCAAACAAAAGGACATTTAGAGAGACAATCTATAAAATTTGATAAATTAATTTGGGAGTGAAAAGAAGTAGAAAAATTACACTCAGGTTGTATCCAGGATACAGGAAGCTATTGCCATTGTCAAGACCTGGGTTTAACTAGTTGTGGAACAGCTAGATTTGAGAGAAATTAAAGATCATAAAACCTTAATTAAGCTTGTATAATTCATGGAAATTTCATTGATTTCATAGAGTATCCTGGATTGAATAGGTCAAACAAGGGATGTTAGTGACTTATCTTCAGGATGGGAATTTGAACAAGAATAGACATGCTTAAAGTATTGAATTTCTAATGCTTGAAGACAGGCCCTCTTTCAATCTGCTCATGTTATGCCTCAGGGTTTTCGATAAAATTATATAATTTTGCCCATTGTAAAGAATATTTTGCAGTTAGTTTGTAGAAACTTTTCTAGTAAGGTATAATTTATATATTAGAAAGTGCATAAATAGTAGATGGGTAACTTGATAAATTTTTATAGTTATTTATAGTAATTTAGACGTCCCTATAAGTGGTATATTTAAAATTTGGGGTTTCTATTTTTGACATGCAAAAATACATTTTACTTTTGCATTTTTCTATTGGCTCCAGAAATTTTTCTGAAATGTCTCATTAGAATGTATTATCTGCAGCATGGGATTATAATTTAAGACCCACACCTTTCACCATTAGCTAAAATAGACTCTTGCTGGATTGAAGATTTAAACTTAAGACATGAAACCATAAAAATACTAGAAGAAAGTGTAGGAAAAACACTTGAAGAAATCGGCCTGGGCAAATATTTTATGAGGAGGGCACCCTGGGCAATTGAAGCAACATCAAAAATACACTATTGGGACCTGATCAAACTAAAGAGCTTCTGCACAGCCAAGAACACAGTAAGTAAAGCAAGCAGACAGCCCTCAGAATGGGAGAAGATTTTTGCAGGTTATGTCTCTGACAAAGGTTTAATAACCAGAATCCATAGAGAACTCAAACGTATTAGCAAAAAGAGAATGAGTGATCCCATCTCAGGGTGGGCAAGGGACTTGAAGAGAAATTTCTCTGAAGAAGACAGGTGCATGGCCTACAGATATATGAAAAAATGCTCACCATCCTTAATCATCAGAGAAATGCAAATCAAAATTACTTTGAGATATCACCTCACTCCAGTAAGATTAGCCCATATCACTGGCACTCTTTATTCATTTCATTTCTTTTTCCTTTTTTAAAATTGTACTTATGATGCTCTTCAGTATACCATTATGTATACTTGGAGATAGTGCAGGGAAACACAGCACAGGGCAGAATTCTATAGTGTCCATAAAGGGAGCATTTAGACCACTCCAGCCAGAGAAAAATCCTGGGCCCCAAAACTTGAGTTTTGGCTAGCCCCACCACTGGCTGATAAAGGCAGCCCAAGTGGCAGGAGTGTGTGTGTGTGTGGATAGATTAAATTTGTAAGGCTATCAGGCCACAAAGACTGAAATCCTTGGAAATTCTTGTAGTCATGATGGCTGATAGCCAGTGGATTTGGGGTGCATGTAATTCAGTGAGACATCAGAAATTATAGCAAACCCAGTGCCTTTGCCACCTCTCCCTTAAATACAGTCAGCATAGCTCAGAGATAATCTTCTTCCGCTTGGGAAATGGGAAGGGAGAGTTCATAGGTCTTTGTTTTGCAATTTGGGTTATCAGCTCAGCCATGGTAAAATAAATTACCAATCGGAATCCTGAATCCAGAATCATAAAGCTAAGTTTTAGTTTCCGGATGGTATTTCTGTATCCACCATGGGGCAGAAGGAAACATGCTCCTCTGAAGGAAAAGACCAACTCCTGCAGAAAATTCTCTACCTGCTTGACTACATAGCTGCTGGGCTTTGAATAAACATCAGAGGTATCCAGCCAGCAGTCATCCTGAGCTTAGAGTGAGACTATTCTGCCTTCAGGTGTGACCTGGCACTACTGGCTATGAGGAAATGCCATGTCACACCTCCCCCATCTGCAGCAGCCCAGCACAGAGAGTAAAGAAAGAGAATGAGAGACTTGGCCTGGTAATCCGGGGAATTCTGCCATACCTACACCAAGCCCCCCAAGGCAGGCCCTCCAGAGTCATCATAACATTACTGGGCTTTGGGTGTAGGGGGGGAGCTTTTATACAGCTGCAGTGACTGAAGACTTAGATCACAACACTTAATTCCCTTTGAATATCTGGAGAGGCTTCTTGGCAAGGACAAGTTTAATGAGCCTAGACTGTGGAGATTAAAATAAATACCTATGTACACAGTTACCATTGAATAAAAAAATAAAAAATAAATAAATAAATAAATAAATACCTAAATCCTCAATGCCCAGACATCAAAGAACTTCCACAAGCGTCAAGAACATCCAGAAAGAGACCATCTCACCAAACCAACTAAATTATGTACTAGTGAACAATCCTAAAGTGATGGAGATAAGTGACCTTGTAGACAAAGAATTTATAATAGCCATCCTGAAAAAGTTCAGTGAAGATAGTACAAAAAGATATGGATGGAAATAAAAAATTAAAAAATAGGGGAGGAAAGGAGTTAAAAGGTAGAATTTCTGTTAGATTTCTCTTTGCTTACTGAATCTGTTTATAAGCAGAATTGTCATATGTTTAAAATAACTGGTTCTAAATTTTTTTTTTGCAATCCTCATGGTAATCTCAAATCAAAAAAACCAACAACAGATATGCAAGAAGTAAACTAGTAAAAAATCAAAACTCACTGGAGAAAATCACTTTTTACAAAGGAAGATAGGAAGGAAGAAAAACAGGACTACCAAATCACCGGAAAACAAATTACAACATGACATTGAATGTGAATGGCCTAATCTCTTCAATCAAAAGATACAAAAATGACTGAATAGGTTAAAAAATAGAAACAACCATATGTAAAGGCACACATTGATGGAAAATAAAGTGATGGCAAAAGACATTCCATTCAAATGGATACCAAAAAAATAGAGCAGGAGTGGCTGTAATTCTATCTGATAAACTGTAAAAAGACACAAAGGAGGACATATCATTTATCAGTATAAATGAGTCAATTCAATAGGAAAATATAACAATTATATATATATACCCAATACTGGAGCATCCATATATGTATAATATATAAAGCAGATATTATCAAAGTTAAAGAGAGTGAAAGATTCCAATACAATAATCACTGAAGATCTAACACTCTGCTTTCAGACCCTTATGCAAAAATGAAATCAAAATCCAAGACTTAAGCCTAAGATTGACAACTATAAAACCACTAAAAGAAAAATTGGGGGAAATTATTCAGGACATTGGTCAAGCAAAGGATTTTTGAGCAATGTCCTGAAAGCAGAGGAAACCAAAGCAAAATCGGACAAACTGGATCACTTCAAACCAAAACAATTCTGTGCAGCAAAGGCAATAATCAACAAAGTGACGAGACAACCCACTGGATTGGAGCAAATAAAAAACAGAGAAAATATTTGTAAACTACCTATCTGACAATGGATTAATAACTAAAATTTATAGGAATCTCCAATAACTCAATGAGGGGAGGAAAAAAAAAACAAATTGTATGATTACAAAATGGGCAAAGGATCTGTATAAACATTTCTTAAAAGAAGACATACAAATGGCCAACATATAATTGAAAAAATTCTCAATATCATACGTCATCAGAGAAGTGAAAATCAAAACTACAGGGAGATACCATCTCATCCCACTAAAAATGGCTTTCATCAAAAGGCAATAATGAATGCTGTTAAGGATGTGAAGAAAGGGAAACTCTTGTTGGTGGAAATGTAAATTAAGAAAACCATGATGGAAAACAATATGGAGAGTCTTCAGAAAACTGAAAACAGACCTACCATATTACTCTGTAACCGTATTACTAGGCATATATCCAAAAGAAGGGAATTCAATGTGTTGAAATGCACACCCATGTTTATTGCGGCACTATTTGCAAAAGCCAAGATTTGGAATCAGCCTAACTGTCCATCAACAGGTGAATAGATAAAGATATTATAGTAAATATATACAATAGAATATTGCATATCCACAAAAATTGAAATTCTGCCATTTTCAACAACATGGGTGGATCTGGAGAACATGATGTTAGTGATATAACCAAGCACAGAAAGACGTATCTCACATGTCTTTACTCATATGTGGAAGATAGATATTAAAATGATTGATCTCATGGAGACAGAGAGTTGAATGATGATTACCAGAGGCTGGGAAATGTAGTAGGGAGGGGCAGAGAAAGTGGGGATGGTTAATGAATCTGTGCAAAAGTATATTGTTAGATAATTTGATAGAATAAACAATGTTCTTTAGCATAACAAAGTGACTATAATTAACAAATTAGGGTATACATTTGTGCCTTTTATTAAGTCATATGCACATAGATTATGAATACATTTATGCATTTGTGGGGTACAATGTGTTGGTTTTTTGTACAATTTGGAGTGCTTACATCAAACTAATCAATATAGCTTTCACCTCATTTACTTAATTATTGTGTTAAGACATTTCTGTTCTATTCTTGATAAACTTGAGTTATACCCTTGCAATATGCTCCATAGGTGTGGTCCCCAGCTTACCCTCTCTCAGTCAAACCTTTCTGCTCCTCTACAATCCCCCTCACTTCTCTCTTTCATCCTGGGCTATAGTTATGATCTATCTTTCATAAGAAAGTATGAGTAATTATAAATTGGTCTGATAAAAGTACTGAATACATTGGATACTTTTTCTTCCATTCTTGAGATACTTTACTAAGAAGAATATGTCCAGCTCCATCCATGTAAACATAAAAGAAGTAAAGTCTCCATCTTTTTAAAGAATACATAGTATTTCATGTTATACATATACCACAATTTATAAATCCATGCACAGGTCAATGGGCATTTGAGCTTCTTCCATGACTTGGCAATTATGAATTGAGCTGCAACTAACTTCTCATAAGACCAAAACTCCAAAAGACCAAAAATCACTTTTCAACAAAAATATTTGCACCAGATTGTTCAGTTAGGGTGCAAATATCAACTAAAACAATGGGATTGGAATGTTCTTAAAACAAAGAACTGTTAAGTGTCTGGAGCAATAAATTCTTAGGGTTCCAACAGGCCATTCCTGTTGAGGTTGATGCAACTTTTTCCACAGTGTTTGCTGGGAATGGGTGGTTATTCTCTAAGAGGGTTTTTTTGTTGTTGTTTGCTTTTTGTTTGTCTTACTAGGCTTCCCCTTCCTGTCCTTTAGTTAGAAACAGAGGCCTTTCATAGACTGTTTCTGTTTGTTCCATTGGCATCTTGGGTTGATGACTTCACTAACAGCCAGGGGCATGTGATGCAAAAGGAAACCCCAACAATCTCACAGGCATACAGTTTTTCAGGTGCCAAAGTCATTTGTCACCTTGCCTTTTTCGTTCCACCTTCCAGAGCCTTTAGATGTAAGTTTTACACACACCATACAGGATTTTTAGCTGCACTTTGCAGGAATAGGGGAAAGTGTGTCTACTCCATCTTGGTCTGGATGTTACTTTAAATATTAAAAACATACATTTTATGCTTTTCCCTATACTTAGATGTTTATTTGGGGGTGTTTCTAGAGGTTTAGATTGGTTTCTAGGTATGCCATTCCTTATAATTACTGTTTGAAATCTCTCTGAAGGATGACATTCTCTACGCTGTCCACTTGCTGGTGATTCTAAGAACAGAAATGAAAATTTAATGAACCACTTTCAGTTAGAAAACTTCTCTTGGTTTTTATTATAATTGATAAGACTTAAGTCAAGATACTGACAATTCTAGGCTATCAGAAGTTTGAGTGAGTTTGAGTGATATTCTTTTTTTTTTTTTTTTTTTTTTTTTTTTGTGGTTTTTGGCCGGGGCTGGGTTTGAACCTGCCACCTCCTGCATATGGGGCCAGGGCCTAACTCCTTTGAGCCACAGGTGCCACCCCTGAGCGATATTCTTCATGAAAAGTGTTTAAAACAACATCAAGAGTTGAAGCAAGTTTAGGACAATGAGCCTGAGCTCTGAGAGCCTGGTATTTTACCATACAGTAGTATCTGAGAGCCTGGCATATGGTTGGTCCACAATGGAGAAAAATGCCTGTAGTGCGGCAGAAGTTAGAACACTGTTAGACAAAACTGTGAAATGCTATGATAATAGAAATCTTGAAAACGTCTTCAGTTTATAGAGAATGGAGAAAAAATATGGATCAAAGTTTATACCATTTTTCTTGGATGTGTATTAAGTATCAAATATTACTGAAGATTATTTCCCTTCCTTAAGTGTAAAGAGTGGGAGATATTGAAAATTTTATAGGAGTCTTAAAAGAGGATAAAGGTGAAAATTTGTGTAGGTTACATGGACTTCTTCTCCTGATAATGTTAAGCGTGTTCCACAGAGAAAAGAAAATGATAGAGTGGAATATTTAGCAAAACAGAGAGGAAAAACCAGGGGAATGAAATGACTCAGGCATTTCACCAGCAGGGGCCTCATGTGGATAAAGGGTGGAGCCTCTGCTCAAACTCTCTTATCTCCACTCTTAGTAGATCAACCCCAAATACACAATTTTGTTTCTGGAATGCTGACATGTGTATAATATTTACCTGTTGGATTTGGAAAGATACACTCTTAGGTTGGAATAAAAGTATTAATAAAAGTATTGCATTTTTGAAGATGTAGTCACCAAACATACTGTAAAGAAAGCATTTTTTTTCTTTTCTATGCATTTTTAAAGCTGTATTTCCCTATGTAATGATAACTTCATTTTGAATATTTCTAGTTTTATTGAATCTTCACTTGGGATGATAAATTATTTATTGCAAAAATACTGACATTAAACCAAATGTTATTAATATATTTGGATTCTCCCCCATTTTGTCTGTCCCCTCTTAAGGTGTTTTTCTTTTTATTCACTTTCACTCGATATCAGACTATTTGTCATTTATCATGCTACATTTACTGTGAACTGAATTTTACTAGCCAGTTCTCAATGATTCCTTCCACCTGCAAGATAATGCAATAAATCACAGAGAAAGCATCTTTATTAAATATATATTTTGATGAAATCTTTGAAAGCCATAAATTAAATTTTTCTGAGTTTTAAAATTATGGGCACAAGAGTTGCATTCTCAGATAAAATGCCATCAGCACACCTCATCCCTCTCTTACTGAGTACACAGTAAAGTCCTGATATCATGCACGCAGCAGCTGTTCACAGATGAGATATTACCAAATGTCTGCGAGTTTACCATTGCATCTCCTGGCTTGAACTCAAGGCGACCCAGCATCAGGAAGTTGGAATTGACAGGAAATAGAGGGCTCCAGGAGGAACCTTCTAGTTCTGATTTAAGGAAAGTGCTCTCCTCCCTCCATGTTTTTCCTATTTTTTTTCACACCTGCGTAGGTCCTGAGGCAGTTCTATTATAGGGATTGTGGTGGTAGCAGCAGTTACAAGAGAAAGAGTTTATATTCCCTAAACTTCAGGGGAGGAGGACCTCTTCTACTCTAATCAGAAAAGCTGGAGGGTCTAGCTTGAAGAGGGTAAGTCCAGCCTTAATTGTTTTCATTCTTTCTCTGTCCGGCCACTTGGCCTTGAATGTGGTTGCATTTTAAGGAAGTACACAGCAGAGTGAATGAATGAGACCACAGCTTTCTGGCTGGAATTCAGAAAAGCGAGTCCTAGCAAATTAGAATGTGTTTGGGATATCACAGAAAATAAGAGTGTAGAAAAGAAGCCCCAAAAGCAGTTTGTGAATTTCTGGGATCCCTTCTGAGCTGCGTACACCTCATCTTACACAACATGCAGAAGATTTGAGAACTGAAGTGAGACATAGACTGCTTCCCAGGTTCCAGACTGTCCAGGGGGTAGTGTACAATCAGGGCACATCCAAAAAGTGACACAGAGATTTTATGTTAGATTGTTATTATTATTATTATTGTGTAATGTTTTTTATTCTGTCCCACTAATCATTTGCCGTAGAATTTTTAAAAATGTAAATGACTTTGAAACTACAACCCAAAAAAGACTGGTTGCAACTTGTAAAACAAATCCAAGCAAGTAGACAGCCTGCTACAACAAAATAATCTTAACTTTCTGTATGAAATTCAAACAACATCCAGGCTGCTGGCATTCTTCTTTTCTTTCTTTGGGATGCTACACTTTTCTCTCATTCCTTTCCTCTCTTCCCCTGTCTCCCTTCTCTCACTCTTTGCTCTCTAAGCTTTTCTCTCTTTTTCTCATCTCCTTCCCCTATTCTCTTCCTTTTCTCTAATATAAAATAAGTTTATACATTTAAATTTTAAAATAATAATGATTCAGGTTACAATCTAAAATAACTCAGCATATGCAGGAAACTTAAAACACAAATCAATCAATCCCAATACTGAGAAGACACCAAAATTAGAATCAACTCACAGACTTTAAGACAACAATTATGAAGATGCTTCCAGAAGTAAGTACAAACACACCTGAAATGAATGGAAAGACAGAACATGTTAGTAACAATTTACATGATATAAGGAAGACCCAAGTGAAAAATAAAATACCCAAATTAAAAAAAAAAATAGAAAGAAAACAACCCTCAGCAAACTGATTCAGTCACGTAATGGAGACAGTGGAGGAAAGAGGCAGTGACTTTGAAGATCCATCAGTAGAAATTATCCAATCTGAAAAAGAGAGAAAAATGATTGAAAAAAATTAACAGATACTCACAGGCCTGTGAGTAGATTAAAGTAGATTAAAATGGAAAGCAGGCTTGGAGTATTCCTGAATAGACAGTATCAGTTAGGTCTCATAAAGGATCTAAACTTCGCTTGATTTGTAAGAATAAATGAAACTTAACTTGAGCTATTTCTTATAAATGCTTTAAGGAAAAATAGAACTTGAGCTTGGCTGATCGGAAACAGCAAACAGACTTGAAGTCATATAACCAAAGCCTTTCTAACGTGATAGGCCAATAAAGCAACTGTCTTCCTGCAACCAACCCTAGGGATTTTCATCCTGCATCAGGATCATCCTCATAAACACTTGCCTCTCGTGCTCTGTCATCAGAACATTAAAACCTCTGGAGATCTGGTGATCCCCATTTCATAAGCTGCTTCTTACTCAAATTCTCTCAAGTGTTATTGCACCTCAATTTACCTTTCCTAACAGATCAAAATATCTAACATTATATAATCAAAATCACACTAGAGAGTCTGGGAAAAAATGTATGTATTTGAAACAACAATGGCTGAAAACTAACAAAATTTGATGAAGGACATAAACCTGTAGATTTTCAAAAGCAAAGCAAACCATAAACAACTCAAATAAATCTGTGCCTACACTCATCATAACCAAAAAATGAAAATTAAAGCTGAAAAGATATTCTTGAGAACAAAACACCAGTGAAAATTGACACAGAGACCAATTAGAATTATCACTGATTTCTCATTAGAAACCACAAAGATAAGAGAGACGTAAAATACCACTTTTAAGGTACTGAAAAAAATTTCACGCAGAAACCTATATCCAACAAAAATATCCTTCAAATACGAAGGTAAAACTGAAGACAATGGAAAGAAAACTAAGAGGATAGTTAGCCAGGATACCTGCTCTAAAAAATTGTGAAAGCCTATTAATCAGCAGAAGGAAAATGATACCAGTTAAAAATTTGGAATGTCAACAATAAAACAGCAATACAAATTGTGACTATCTGCGTGTATTCATTTTTATTTCTGCTATAACAAATAATCATAAACTTCATGGCTTTCCCAACGCGTATTTACTGTCTCACACTAGGTCAGAAGTGGCACAATGTGGCTAAATTCTCTGCTCAGTTTCACTGGGCTATAATCAAGCTATCAGCTGGGACTGTGACTAACCCAGGCCCAGGCCTTTTCTTTCAAGTTTACTGGGTAGTGCCAGAAGCGATCTTCTGAGGTTTTTCCTGTGGACTCCTGCATCTTCCAGCCAGCAGTGCGTTCAGTTTCACTTACGCTTCTAATCTCCTGCCTTCTCTTTCTGCCACCAGCCAGAGCAAGATTTCTGCTAGTTTGGGCTTTAATGATTACTTTGCACCCAACTGTATAATCTCTTCCTTAACAACAACTGATTACTAACTTAATTACGTCTACAAATCCCTTTTGCCATGGAGCATAACATAAACACACGTGTGACATCAGGTGGTAGAGATGATAAGGACTGACACTCTGCATACCACAGTGGGCAAATAGAATCGTAGACTGTTTTCCTTTGAGTTACTGTAAGCGTACTGTGGAGTTAACATCTAACTGTAGGCACAAATTTGTGTCTCTTTCTCCTAGCTACTACACTTCTATTATCCTTCATCTGGTGCAAACAGGATTCTTCTGGCTCGGCGCCTGTGGCTCAAGCAGCTAAGGCGCCAGCCACATACACCTAAGGTGGCAGGTTTGAATCCAGCCTGGGCCCGCCAAACAACGATGGCTGCAACCAAAAAATAGCCGGGCGTTGTGGCGGGCGCCTGTGGTCCCAGCTACTTGGGAGGCTGAGGCAGGAGACTCGCTTGAGCCCAGGAGTTGGAGGTTGCTGTGAGTGTGATGCCAGGGCACTCTACCCAGGGGGATAGCTTGAGGCTCCTCTCAAAAAAACAAAAAAAACAAAAAAAAACAAAAAAAAAACCCCAAAACCCAGAAAAACAGGATTCTTCTCTGACTTAACTGCTGTCCTGAAAGTTTATGAAGACTCTCAGTTAGGATGGTTTTTCTGTGGCAAGTAGCAGAAATCCACATTGAAAATATAATAGTGGATATGAAAATTGAATACACCTAGTCATAATTTAGAAGGCAGAATTGTTTCCCCATGAATGGATTAATAAATTGTGGTATATGTACACCAGGCAATATTATTCAGCCTTAAATAAAGATGGAGACTTTACCTCGTTTATGTTTACATGGACGGATCCGGAACATATTCTTCTTAGTAAAGTATCCCACGAATGGAAGAAAAAGTATCCAATGTGCTCAGATCTACTATGAAACCAATATATAATTACCCACACTTCCATATGAAAGTTATAACCCAACTATAGCCCAAGATGAAGGGGAAAGAGGAGGGAAAGGGGAGAGAAGGGGGGAGAATGGGTGGAGGGAGGGTAATTGGTTGGACCATACCTGTGGTGCATTTTACAAGGGTAGATGTCAAATCTACTAAGTGTGGAGTATAAATGTCTTAACACAATAATTGAGAAAGTGAACCTACATTAACCTGTTTGTTGTAAGTATTTCAAATTGTATATAAAACCAGCACATTGTAACCCATAAAAGCATTGATGTACACAGCTATGATTTAATTTAAAAATAAAGAAGAAGAAGTTAAACAATTCTGTGAGTTAACAAGGTGAAAAATCAGGGTCTATCTTTCTACCCTCCTAGTACAATAGTTATTTTATATATTTGTATGATGATTATTTTATATATTTGTTAGTAACTTTTTGTGGTTTCTCTTCCTAAAACATAAACTTCAAGAGACCATGTTTATCTCCCTCACCCTTGAATCTATCCTAGCATAATATGTGGTGCAGAGTGGATATAATGTACAAATTTGTTGAATGAATAAATAAATAAACCTCTTACTTTCCCCTTTATTCTGCCAAATAACAGCTGAGAATTTCCATAAATGTTCTTGCCATTTTTAAAAATTTTAATGTGTACGATGCCTATAATCAATGTAGATTATTCTGTAGCTTGTTTTAATATAAATAATTTTCATATCTTAGTGGTAGGTAGGTTTATAAGTTTCAGGCTTTCTGAAATTTTTTTAAATTAAATCATAGCTGTGTACAACAATGTATTTATGGGGTACAATGTGCTGGTTTTATATACAATTTGAAATACTTAACAACAAACTAGTTAACATAGTCTTCACTGCACTTTCTTAATTATTGTGCTAAGACGTTTATATTTTACACTTAGTAGATTTGGCATATACCCTTGTAAAATGCATTATAGTTGTGGTCCGACCAATTAGCCTCCCACTGTCCATTCTCCCCTTTCCCTCCCCTCCTCCTCCTCTTTCCCCTTCATTTTAGGCTATAGTTGGGTTATAGTTTTCATATGGAAGTGTGGGTGATTATATATTGGTTTCATAGTAGGGCTGAATACATTGGATATTTTTTCTTCCATTCATGGGATACTTTACTAAGAAGAATATGTTCCAGCTCCATCCATGTAAACATAAAAGAGGTAAAGTCTCCATCTTTTTTAAGGCTGCATAATAGTCCATGGTGTACATATATCACAATTTATTAATCTATTTGTGGGGCGATGGGCACTTGGGCTTCTTCCATGACTTAGCAGTTATGAATTGGACTGCAATTAACATTCTGGTGCAAATACCTTTGTTATAAAGTGATTTTTGGTCTTTTGGATATATACTTAGTAGAGGAATTGCAAAATCAAACGGCATGTCTATTTTAAGATCCCTAAGTGATATCCAAACTTCTTTCCAAAAGGAACATATTAGTTTGCATTCTGTAGCAGTGCAGAAGTGTTCCCTTTTCTCTACAACCACACCAACATCTTTAGTTTTGGGAGTTTGTGATGTGGGCTAATCTTACTGGACTTAGATGATACCTCAAGGTGGTTTTGATTTGCATTTCTTTGATGATTAAGGATGATGAGCATTTTCTCATGTGTCTCATGTGTCTCATGTGTAGGCCATACACCTGTCTTCTCCAGAGAAGTTGCTATTCAAATCTCTTGTCCACAATGAGATAGGATCACTTGTTCTTTTCTTGCTAAAACATTTGAATTCTCTGTGGATTCTGGTTATCAAACCTTTGTCAGAGACATAACCCACTTTGAGGGCTGTCTGCTTGCATTACATACTATGTTCTTGGCTGTGTAGAAGATTTTTAGATCGATCAGGTCCCAGTTGTGTAATTTTGGTGTTGCTTCAATTGCCCAGGGGTCTGCCTCAAAAAGTATTCTCCCATACTGATTTCTTCAAGAGTTTCCCTACACTTTCTTCTAGTATTTTTACGGTTTCATGTCTTAAGTTTAAATCTTTAATCCAGTGAGAGTCTAACTTAGTTAATAGTGAAAGGTGTGGGTCCAGTTTCAGTCTTCTACAGGTTGACAGCCAGTTCGCCCAGCACCATTTGTTAAATAGGGAATGTTTCCCACACTGAATGTTTTTGATAGGCTTATCAAAGATCAAATGACGATAGGTAATATGGCTCATCTCTTGGTTCTCTATTCTGTTCCATATATCTACCTCTCTGTTTTTGCACCAGTACCATGCTGTTTTGATCACTATAGATTTATAGTATTGTCTGAAGTCTGGTAGCATGATTACTCCTGATTTGTTTTTATTTCTGAGTAATGTCTTGGCTATTTGAGTTTTTTCTGATTCCATGTAAAACAAGGTATTTTTTCCAGATCTTTAAAGTATGACAGTAGTGCTTTAATAGGGATTATGTTAAAATTGTATATTGCTTTGGGTAGCATGGACATTTTAACAATGTTGATTCTTCCCAGCCATGAGCATGGTATATTTTTCCATTTGTTAACATTTTAAGCTATTTCTTTTCTTAGAGTTTCATAGTTCTCTTTATAGAGATCTTTCACATCCTTTGTTAGGTAAACTCCCAAATATTTCATCTTCTTTGG
>NW_003852444.1:84969-170192 GCF_000181295.1 Otolemur garnettii | reverse complement strand
TTAAGTGTTCTGATCATGAAGGGATGCTGGATATTATCAAAGCTTTTTCTGCATCAATTGAGAGAATCATATGGTCTTTCTTTTTTGATTTGTTTATGTGATGAATTACATTTATAGATTTACATATGTTGAACCATCCTTGAGATCCTGGGATAAAACCCACTTGATCGTGATGTATAATTTTTTTGATGTGTTGCTGGATTCTGTTTGTTAGGATCTTGTTGAATATTTTCACATTAATATTCATTAGTGATATTGGTCTATAATTTTCTTTTCTTTTTGGGTCTTTTCCTGGTTTGAGGATCAAGGTGATGTTTGCTTCATAGAATGTGTTGGGTAGTATTCTGTCTTTTCCTATATTTTGGAAAAGGTTGAGTAATATAAGTACTAGTTCCTTTTTGAAGGTTTGGTAGAAATCTGACATGAAGCCATTTGGTCCCGGGCTTTTCTTTTGGGGGAGATTTTGTACAGTTGATGCTATTTCAGAACTTGGTATAGGTCTGTTCAACATTTCCACTTCATTATAGCTAAGTCTTGGGAGGTGGCGTGCTTCCAAGTATTGGTCGATTTCTTTCAGATTTTTATATTTCTGGGAATAAAGTTTCTTATAATATTCATTAAAGATTTTTTGAATTTCTAAGGGGTCTGTTGTATTTCATCTTTACTGTTTCTGATTGATGAGATTAGAGATTTTACTCTTTTTTTCTTGGTTAGGTTGGCCAAAGGTTTATCTATTTTATTGACCTTATCAAAAAACCAACTTTTTGATTTATTGATTTGTTGTATAATTCTTTTGTTTGCAGTTTCATTTAATTCTGCTTTAATTTTGGTTATTTCTTTTCTTCTGCTAGATTTGGGATTGGAATGTTCTTCCTTTTCCAGTTGCTTGAGATGTCCCATTAGGTTTTTAACTTCCTCTCTTTCTATTCTCTTGAGGAAGACTTGCAATGCTATAAATTTCCCCCTTAGGACTGCCTTTGCAGTATCCCCGAGGTTCTGACAACTTGTGTCTTCATTATCATTTTGTTCTAAAAATTTGGTAATTTCCTTCTTGATCTTGTCTCTGACCCATCTATCATTCAGCATAAGGTTATTTAGCTTCCATGTTTTTGTATGAGACTGCAGATTCCTGTTGTTATGGAGTTCAACTTTTATTCCATGATGGTCTGAGAAGATGCATGGATTAATTTCTTTTAAATTTGCTGAGGTTAGCCTTTGACCTAAGATGTGATCAATTTTTGGAGGATGTTCCATAGGCTGATGAGAAAAATGTGTATTCAGTTTTGTTAAGATGAAATGTTCTGTAGATGTCTATTAAATTAAATTGTTGTACGGTAAAGTTTGAGTCCAAAATTTCTTTGCTTAGTTTATTATTGGAGGATCTATCCAGCACTGCCAAAGGGGTGTTAAAATCTATGACTATTATGGTGCTGGAAGATATCAAATTTTTCATATCTGTTAGGGTTTCCCTTATAAATTGTGGAGCATTCTGGTTGGGTGTATAAATGTTAATAATTAAAATCTCATCATGTTGAGCCTTTCCTTTAAAAAATATAAAGTGACCATCCTTGACTTTCCTTCCTTACTTTTGTTCATTTAAAGCCTAATGTATCCGCAAATAAAATTGCAATCCCTGCTTTTATCTGACTTCCATTTGCCTGGATTACAGATTTCCATACCTTCACCTTGACCCTTTAAGGTAAGATGAGATTCTTGTATGCAACAGATATCTGGCCTGAGTTTTTATATCCAGTCAGCCAACTTGAGCCTCTTTAGAGGACAATTTAAGCCATTCACATTAATTAAGAGTGTTGATAAGCCTGGTAGCATTTTGTGTGTCAAGTTTTTCTAAAGACCAGTGGACGTTTTTAATCTGTTTGCCACCGTGGAATTTGGGTTTTGATCAAAAATTTCTGAGTGAGTTCACTTTGGTGGTATAGCACTGGGCTAGTCATTGCGGAGGATGGATATGAGAATATCATGAAGAAACGATTTAGCTATGGCAAATTTCTTCAACGTGTGTATGTCATTAAAATATTTGACTTCTCCATCATGCATGAAACTCAGTTTAGCTGGGCACAGAAAGGTCCGCCCAGCAAGTTGGACTGAAAGTTGTTTTATTTTAGGAGATTGAAGGTTGATGACCATTCACTTCCAGCTTGAAAGTTTTCAGCAGAGAGATCTACAGTCATTCTAATATTCTTCTCCTTGTAGGCTATGATTTTCTTATATCTGGCTGCTTGCAGGATTTTCTCCTTCATATTAACTTTGGGGAAGTTAATTACAATGTGTCTAGGAGATGCTTTATTTGGGTTGAGTCATGCTGGGGTTCTGAAATTGTCAACTATCTGAATTTCAGTATTTCTTGCCATGCTTAGGAAGTTTCCCTCAATTATTTCTTGGAGTAGAGCATCTGGGCCTTTGGGATCATTCTTATCTCCTTCAGGAATTCCTATAAGGCAAAAGTTTGCTTTTTGGAATCGTCCTACAGGTCTCTGAGAGAATGATCTGTTTTTGCTCTCAACTTCTCTTCCTCTTTGAGCATTTGGGAGTGTTCAAAAGCTTTGTCTTCAATGTCAGAGATCCTTTCTTCTGCCTGCTCCATTCTGTTACTGAGGGATTCTACTGTATTTCTGACATTTTGTGGGGCTGCAAGTTCTTCCCTCAATGTGGCAAAATCTTTGATGAGTTTGTCTTTGAATTCATTGAATTCTTGAGACAACTTTTGAATACTCCTTGAATTTATACTTCCAATTTCACTTCCATTCTGTTAATCTTATTTGCCATCCAAATTCTGAACTCAATATCTGATATCTCAGCATTTATTTAAGAAAGGGATCTTCTGTTGTGTCTCCTTTGTCATACCTTCAGGGAGTTGATCTACTATGATTATTCTTGTTGCCAGAGTTTTTCTGCTGATTCCACCCTATGATTATATTTCACCATTTGTCTACAGAAGCTAGTAAGGTGAAGTTGAATTGAGGGCTCCTGGATTTGATATTAACCATCCCTTTACCAAAGAACTGGGACTGGTGATTGTGGCTTTTCCCCTAAAGCTTTGCAAAGGTCCCATTCAGTACTACAACCTGAGACTCTGGGGACCTGCTTGGTGATGTGGCTAGGAGGGTCTATCTTGTATTCAGCTAGTCCCTGTCCAATCCTGAAGAATCAATGGCTTTGGGCTGAAATCTCAACTGTAGAGAAATACAAGCAACTAAGACACCATGCTCTCCACAGGCAACAATGGGAAGAAGAGAATGCAACCCTCCCACAACAACACAATCAGGGTACAACCTTGGAGGGTTCCTGGGTGATTAGCCCAGGTCAAGGGTTCCAAACCAATTGTCCTACTCAGCACAAATGCAGATCAAATGGGAGAGTTCAAAAGGTCTCCAGCAACTAGACAGCAGGGATTTACTGGCAGCTCAAGTGTAACTCACTCAGGCACTCTGTGGAATCAGAAAGGTCCGCCCAGCAAAAGAGTTAGTCCTGGGGGGCTGGTGCCTCCATCCCCACCTTGCACCTCTGTCACACCCAGGCATTGGTAACCCTGCTGGGCTGTGGGCCAGTTGCCTCTAATGAACAAATGTGCCAGGGATGTGGGTCTGCCAGAGTCAGAGGGAAGTCAATCCCTCATCAGCCAGGCCACCACACTCTGCCACCAGCCAGCTGGGGGAGCTGAAGCCTGACTACCTCAGGTGCTCAATGGAAATTAGGGAGTGTTCCACCTGAGCTTGTTTCAAAATAAAGGCTAATATAGCAGCAAATGTTTTTCTTCCTCAGAGGCCATGTATCTGCTCCAGCCACTCTGCTCCTCTGGTATCCCTGCAGTGCAAGATATGGCTCCCTCTGGCAGTCCACAGAATTGGGGAGGTGTCTCTCTGAAATTTGACCCCAGCAGAATGACTCTATTAATACTGATGCTGAGTGAAGGGTGCCGCCACATGAGTTCCCATGCCTTGGTGGTTCCCGAACCTTGGCCAGTTAGGCAGAGACCAAGCCTCCAGCCACTGGTGATTTGCATTTTCTCAGAGACAGGACAGACACCTTTCCCTCTATGCCTTTCTGCACTGCTATTGGATTCACTGTTACAGCATAGCTGTACTGTCACAGTCCATGCAATGCTTGGACCTAGGAAAGAATCATGGACATTCTGGTCTCTGCAGAGGTTGGGCTTCTAGGAAAGTGGGAAGAGTGGACTAGGAGTTCAAAATGGCAGGGAAAATATTTGTTCAAATTTCATGCTAGAAAAGAGAATGCCCAGGCTCACAACAAGGTCTCTCTGGAGGAGTCCCAGCCTCCAGCAACTCTCTTCCATGGGGTGTGACAAGAGTTCCTTAGTTCATTGCTCACTTGTAGAGATCCTACAGCCAGCAAGAAACTCTCTTGGGGGAGGGGACAGACACTCGTCCTCTTTGGGATAAGATGGTTTCTGTACCTGAAATTTGCTTCCTTGGACTCACAGCTTGCCTCAACGGAGATGGTGTACAGTTACAATCTTCTCTATCCCCTTGGCTCCCACCCTTCAGCTTTGTTGGGTTCTTTCTGACCCTTATCTCTCCCTCTGGACAGGAGTTTCTATTGAAAGCTGGATCCCATCAGCCCTTTTCCCCCTCCTCCCCTTACTCTTGTTGAACACAAAAATTGGAGTTAGGGAAAACAGCCAATCTTATTTACACAAAACACATTGAAACAAAACAAATAAACAGCCAAAACACAGACATCCAAGCAAACAAAAACAAAAAATTTCAAATAGCTCGATGTAAGCACTCTCAGCAATCATAAGAGGAAGGGAAAAAGAGAAAAAAAAAGAATTTAAAAACATTTATCAATCACTCCTACAAAAAAGAAAAACTGAAAAAAATACAAAAAAAAGTTTTAAAAAGGGCAAAAAGAAAAGGCCTAGGGATTGACTTTAGTAGGAATATATTTATGTTACAATATAATTTCTGGACACCAGGTAGTGCTATGAGTGGTTCCCAGGCTTATGCGGGTTTCCCAGCTTAGATTGTTCTTAGTGGTCACCTGATTACCTGCTTGATGCTTAGACCCTGCCAAACTGTTGATTCCACAGATCTCAAAAATTGTTCAGAGGCAGGTTTCACAAATTCTCCCCTCAATAGTTACTATGGATTGCAGGTAATCCTGGGCCTGTTCCAAGTGTAGAATGGCTGTCTGCAGGGGGAACTCAGATCGTACACCTGGCCCAGAGGAAAGATGCCTGTGCTGCGCTAGAGTATCCCGAATTTTATAACAATGGCCACCTCCTATCCAGGGAATTTCTCCATACGAATGTATTTCCTGCTGCCAAGCCACTCCAGATGGCACCCCACTCTGGCCTCCAAGTTCTCCTCTGGAGTCTACTCTTCCCCAATCTTTCCACACAACACCTAGTTTCCCCACAGACTGAGAAATGTAATTCTCCCTGGGGGGGCGGTTGTCGCCACCGCTGCCAGCTGCTGCAGCACAGAAACTTGCCTGGCCATCTAGCCCAGTAATCCACCACCTCGCTGCACACTCCAAACTGCCACTCTGCACCAATATTCCAGGCTGAGAAAGATCTAGCACACTCACTCTCACCTGTTGTTCCAGAAGAGCTGAGCTAAACGACTTTCCTGTCTGTCATCATACTCCATTCCCCCCCAAAATAATCTTAACTTGCACTCATGACCCTCAGAAATTTCTCTTGTCAGTCATGGTATTCTAACTAAAACAAAATGGAGGTAAATGTGCATAAATGCCTAGATTACCAAAGAGACAAACAATATAAAATCCTAAATTATAAGTGGTAGGGTAAAGGTATTTGCTTGGGAAATACTTACTGAATTTAGACTTAAAGAAGTCATAAAAAGCTTCTGAAAACAAGTAATGTTTGAACTAAATTTAAATAAATAGAGAAAATTATACCTTAATTTTTATTTGATATATTTAACTGTACGACATGACGGTTTTGCATACTTATTACTTAATATGGGGTGAAATGGTTATTTAGGTCAAACAAATTAATGTATCTATCATGTCATAGAGTTTGCACACCGTTTTTGTATGCCAAATGTATCTAAAATAGACTCTAGCAAATTTCTAGTATACAATGCAGTATTTTATGTATTCCAGTATACACTGCAGTATACAATGCAATAGACATAACAAATAACCTTCCTATGCAAAGTTTTTTATTTTCCTCTCTTCCAATACCATTTTCTTCTTATTTTCCCCAAAGATATTTTTATATCCATATTTGTTTCCATATTATCAAAGACATGTTTATTTACTACATAGGTATATGTAGCATACATAATATACATAAAATACATATGTTTTGAAATTTTAAAATCAAATATAATTCTATGTTTACTACATTTGCTATTTTCCTTTAATATTATTGATCTTGATATGTATATTAATTTATTTTAATTAAATTTTACTGCTACCTATCATACTATTAAGTAAATATACTACACTTTATTCTAGAACTGTTGAAATTTCAGATGTACAATTTAATATTTTTTTAAAATAATGCTTCTATGCATTTTTTTTTTTTTTTGCATATATCCAGGAAATTCCCTAGAAAACATGCCAGGTATGGAATGACTGAGATCTGGACAATAAGTATATGCAGTATTCAAATTTTCTAGACATTTCTAATTTGTTTTTCAAATTTGTTGTTGCAAATCCTATGACCTCTTAGAATGGATGAGAGTTGCCATTTTTTTAAATATTCTTGACAACAACTTGCATTATCAGAATCTTAAGATTTTAGGAATCAACAGGATATGAAACAGTATATCATTGCTCTTTTAATTTAAAAATTTCTGGTTATCAACTATGGGTCAACAATTCAATAGGGTGAATTCAATATTAAAACACTTAAGCAGGTAAATTGTACTTAACTTATAAATAGCCACAGAGAAATTTTATGCAGAGTGATTGGTTTTATCCTTAGACTATGAGAAAAAGCTAATTAGAAAGGAATCTGGGCTCGGTGCCTGTGGCTCAAGTGGCTAAGGCGCCAGCCACATACACCTAAGGTGGCGGATTCGAATCCAGCCCGGACCCGCCAAACAACAATGACGGCAGCAACCAAAAAATAGCCGGGCGTTGTGGCGGGCGCCTGTGGTCCCAGCTACTTGGGAGGCAGAGGCAGGAGACTCGCATGAGCCCAGGAGTTGGAGGTTGCTGTGAGCTGTGAAGCCACAGCACTCTACCCAGGGGGACAGCTTGAGGTGCTGTCTCAAAAAAAAAAAAAAGAAAGGAATCTGGAAATTCAAAGAAGGGAGAATTATAAAACCAAGATTTAGAGAGCCGAGGGGAGGACACAATTGCCACAGACATATACTGCCAAAGGCGGTGGTGACACAGACACTGGCTGCCACTAGGAAATCTCAGGCTGCTGCCAAAGTTGTGGGAATAAAACTTCACAACATTGTTGTGCTAGAAGGGTTTCAGCTGCTGAGCTGTGTCAGCCAAGAGAATCTGTCAGTGTGGTAACAAAGAAACTGGTTGAGTGGACATTCACGCTAAACTGCAAGATCAGTCTGCCTCTATAGTCATCTTGCAAGGACCTTGGCAGGCCTCACCACTGAGAGTTGCATGGAAAAGAGAACATTAAAAAAAAAAAAAGTCTGCTTTGTATTTTGCACTTTGGCAATGTCTTTCTAGAGTGCCCTATTTTCAGAGGCTAGTATTGATCCAGCTGGCAAAAGGGTAATGTAATTTTCAGAGGTCCAGTTTCAGCATCACAAAGCATGACAAAGATGGGTGGGTTTGAAGCAGAGAGGAAATAAAATGTAAATGGCAAAGTCCACCCCTTTGGCCACCCACCATCGCTGCATTCTTTTCTTCAGTACATGGACTTCTATGTGACATGAAAACATGTTTTTATTTCCACCTAGCAAGTTGTATTTCTTCTTTATAGACATGATGAAGAACTTCCCCTTTCCACAAAATCAGACAACACACAGTTTCAACAATTGTATTCATTGCTGCCTCAAATTTAATTGCAGATCCATTGAATATTATTTTACCAAAATACTGAATATACAGTTACTGACCAATACGTTTTTATAAAATAAAGGAAAACTAGGGGTAAGAGAAGATAATGGTTTATATATGCAAATAGATATAACTTACGGTAAGCAAGGATAAAATATGAAACTTGTAGTGTCTAGTCTATTTCTATAATTGATCCATACAGAACCCTCATTTTCCACAGACACTTAAACTATTATGTGGATCATAACGCCAAAGGGGAAGAGTAATTTGTCCTGTAGTCTGAATTTGCTGAACAGGCTTGTTTTGGTGTCAGCAGCACTCAAGCCTGGCACCCTTAAAGGTGATTCAAAAATAGCTGGGTCGATAGAGCACACTCGAATGTCGTATATGTTGCCTGAAAAAAAAAAATACCTGTTAGGCACATCCAGTGGTATAAGTTGCAATGACTTCTTTTTCATCTTTCTTGGATAATCTTGTCATTCCACGGACCATTAGACCCCCTCGCTCCCATTCAGTGAAGTAGCAGGTAGTCTAAATTTTGGTGATATCTTTGATCCTTTGTCTTGCTATACATATATCTAACTATGAAAGTATTGAAAATCTTTGTTATTTCTTCCTCAAACAATATGATCCTTAAATACCACCATATAAAGGACCAGTTAATGTTGTGTGGAATGTCAAGGTGGTCAACATCTTTGCACAATACCCTTCATGGCAGAGAGCAGAAATGATAAGATAGTCTTGAAACAATACCATGAAGTTGAACCCTTCACCTTGCCAGGCAATGGAAAACTAGTTGTAGTGATCCTTGTAAATTGTTGTGAAGAAAAAAGCATTAGGTGGGACAAAAACTGAATATCAGATACTAGGGGCTGCATTTATTCTCTCTAGTAAAATACTGCATCTATAACCTACACTGACAGAAAGAATAATTACCCAATTAAGTTTAGGAAAATTTGCACGTATTTTTAAGATATACTGAACCTTTGCACAGTCTTCAAAAGTGAGTGAAAAGGGAATGCCACGCGTGTCAGCACCCCTGAATCTTCTGAGTATTTGAGGGCAGTGCTGTCCTCTGTGCTTCCACCAGACGCATGGCCTTGTTCTTGGCTTACAATCCTGGTAGGGTGGAAAGTTACAAGCACTTCCACGAGCCTTTTTAAAATCATGTTATCTTTTAACCAATAGACCAGAGAGCCAATTGTGAGAAATATGCTAGTTATGTATTCAAGAACTGGGGAAATAATCTTAGGATAGATTCATAAAATAACAGGGTCCATTATGAGATGTGTTTCTGATGTTGGCTGTCACTTCGATTGTTGGATCATGGAGCATTCTGGATGCTCCCAGTTCAGACAGTGATGAGTAACCCTGGGAAGCTCTGGGTATTTCTCTTTCCTGAATGCATAGTCACTGTAGTAAATGGCCACACAACCATCCTGCGAAGGCTTAGGAAAAGAAGGCTGCAGGACTCCTCTTGAGGACCAGCCTTCCTTTGGGTTACTGGTTCTGGGTGTGTGATTTTACTCTCCTATGGTGGATCAGGTCAGGCTTTGACCACCTTCCTGTTAGCATCAGTTCCCATCCGTGTCGTTTTGGAGAATGTTATATATATGACCAATTATTTATCTATTCTAAAGACTCATGTATCTTCCCTAGCCTTTGTGGCGTAAGTTCACCTACTATTTGGTTAAAATTCCTGCCAGTCAGCCTCTAATGTTTGACTGTCTCATCATACCCACTGAAATCATCACTGCCCTGTAAAAGAGAGAGCCTTTCAAGTGTTCAGGTTCTTTTTTAACTGATGTATATCTCAGCATATTCATCTGAGCTTTCTCTTAGAATATAAACTGAATAAAACCATTTTTCTCTAATTATTACTAATGTCTCTCTTTTTTTATAAAACTGTTCTTATGTATATTTGATCTATTTATACTTGCTTTTAAATTCCATTTGTCTGTTTCACTTTCCGTGCCATATCTCCATTTTTAATTACTGCACCTTTTTAAAAGTCAAACATGTAACAATTTAAATTGGCACATACTATTCTTCCTCTCCTCAATTTTAAATATCGTCCTGGTCCTTTGTCATTTTATATAAATTCTAGGAATAGATTTTTCAGTAAAAAATAAAAACCTGTGGGAATATTAGTTAAAATGATATTTAATCTGAGAATTAATTGGGGGATAATTAATGCCATTTTAGTGTTTAGCATTCCCATCCATATCTCTCCTCACTCGGGTCTAAAGCAACCCTTCAAAATATTCAGCTATTCATAGTCATCTCAATAAAGGTCTTTGTACCTATTTTGAATAAAGTCAAAGATATACCACCCATTCTATTTACAATAATAAGGAAGAATATAAAGTGTTCCTTTTCTCTTATCAGCTTTCTGGTGGTAGACAGGTCTTAATGTTGTCCTTTTCCCTTGCCCTTCCTTCCATCTGCTCATATCTGGGAATTTATGGAATAAAGCTGCATGTAATGCATTTGCAGATGGTGTCCGTAGGTCTTTCGTTTTTCTATGTTAGTGGTATATCTGGAGGCAGGAGTTAGGAAGATGGAAAAACAGCACAGCACCCCCATCTTCTCTGGGTTTCCCAAACGGTGTTAGTTGGGGGGGGGGCACATACTGGGTGAGGACATGCATGCCACCCTCTCTATGCCACTCTTCTTTATGATTTTAATGAATTTTGCAGCAGTTTTCAGCCCTCCAAAGGGAGCCCTACTTCGAGTAGCATTAAGGCAACTTTACAGAAAAAACAGGGGCCGTTATCCTTCACACTGATCCAATGTTAATTCAGTGACTTCCCTGGGACACAAGGTTATTTTATTACTTACCCAATAGTATCAACTTGTGGAGTTAAGTGAGAAATTCAAGAGCCAAATTATTGGAAGAAATCGGTATATCTAAAAGTAGACTTGTCACCATATCTTGAATTTGCCAAAAAGAAAAATTCTTCTTTTATTATTTTTATTTTTTTCATTGGTAAAAGACCTATCTGTTAATTATACCCCAGTCATTGTCACAGAGCCTATTTATAAGTAAATAAAATTTGATCTGACACATGTTTTCTGTAATGCCAGTATTCTAGAAAGCACTCTGAAAAGTGCTTCAGATAAAACAGTGAATAGAAATAATGTGGTGAGTCTTACTTGATCAAAGAAAATACCAATAGATGAAATATGAAAATCTACCAAACATCAGCCCCACAAGTATCAATGCACATCTATAGTCTGCCCTCACCCTAATCAGAGTTACAAATTTATTACACAATGCCATCAATTCCTGCTCTAATTTAGGCTTTTGTGTTTAATGCCTTACCCTTAACCCAAACCCACAATATTGTAAGCTAATTGTACACAAAGCAATGGACTTGCTCAATTTTTCTTTTAATAGTCAAAGCACAGGAATAAAAGATTCAATGTTTGCTAGACTATTCACTTCACACAAGGGACGTAGCAACATAGAGCAGAAAAATACTATCAGGAATCTAAAGTAATAGGTCTTAATATTAATTCTACTATTAACCATTCCTTTCATTTATTTTTTTGCAGTTTTTGGCCGGGTTTGGGTTTCAACCCACCTACTCTGATATATGGGGCCAGCGCCCTACTCCTGAGAGCCACAGGTACTGCCCACCATTCCTGAATTTTTAAAATAGATCATGTGGCACCTCTGAGGGTAAGTGTGAGTTTTTTATATGTATATGTTTGTTTTGAAGTAAACTATCTCTGAGATCATATCGCCAGCCTTTTCTTGTCAATGCTTGACTTGCTTTGGTAGTTTTCTCAAACTTGTGGAAACCTACATGAGAGCACAAAAGGTACATTGCCTCTATCAGCAAGATGAATTAGGAGAATTTGTTAAGATAAATGAAAGCCATGTGAAATGATTGTTATAATTTTTATTTTATTTTATTTATTCTTTGTAGACATAAGGTCTCCTTATGTTGCGCTGGCTGGCCTAGAACTCCTGGTTTCAAGCAATCTCCTTGCCCTGGCCTATCACATGCTGGGGTTAAAGGTGTTGAGTCACTACGTCTGCCCTGAAATGACTTTTTAAATAAGTAAGATAAAAGCTATTAGTGGCAAACCATAAGTCATATATGTAAATACACGTGTAAAATGCCATTTTACGAACATGGGTTTTGGGAACACCTTGGGATTATCAAACTGTATGTTATAAAGAGCATTTGATCACAACTACCTGTTATCTGTGTAACTCTGTACTTTGACTTTCAACCTGAAGGTAATTTTAGGCTCCTATGATGAGCTAGTCACTGTGTGAGATGTCAGAGTACAATTGCAGAAATCTCTAACATTCACAAATAAAGGAAGAGAAAGACTGACCTTGATATTTTTCCTTCACTGTTGGATGAAGGGGGCGTGCATACAGTTTACACAATGGCAAATTAAAATGTGCTCATTGGAGGACACATATATATACACATTATATATAACTATGCACATATAATATTATATAAGTATAAATAAATACATATTAAATAAAACAGTGAAAACTGAGGAGGAAGAAGAGAGGCAAAGTCTAAGAAGATACTTGATATTTTTAAAATAGAGTAAGAAAAATTTGGTGTATTATTCTAATAAGAAAATTATATGGTGGTTGTATATTTTAGGAAGTCATATTTCAACTGTTGGGGATACAAAATGGGAAATAATGTTTAATGGTTTTCCTTAAGTCAATATTTCTAGCAGAGTTTTTTATAGCCATCAAGTTTGAAAGTCCAAAATTGTTGGTTAAATATCATTAAGTTCTTTCTTAAGTACATTTATATCTAAGGTAAAATATCATCAGCTTTTCAGTCTGTCTACTTAACTGACATTATATGTTGCTTCATACATGACATGCTTATAAAAATATGTTCTCTGGGGCAAAGAGTAAAGATGGCAAAATGGTATATTTCTGCAGGAAGTGATCAATATAGTTCTACATACATAGAACCTCTTAATATTAAAAGAGATAAAAGTACTTATTTTGTCTCCGAAGAACATAAATACAGAAATGCATAGAGAAACATACATGTCTGGTTTTGGTGTTTTTTTCACCCAAAAGACTGGGAAACTATTTTCTATCTGAATTAACTGGAGCTATATTACCATGTCTGGACTTAAAGAATAATGGTATTCATGATGACCCCAAAAGATATAACTTATATTTATGAGCATAAGTATAAAAGCAGTGTCATCACATTACATATTCTTGGATTCAATTCTGATCACATTAAATCATCTTGAATGCAGTTATTAATAACAGGATCACATAATCTTAATAAAAGTATGTTAACTTGTCAGCTAAAATCCTTATAGTCTACATATTCTTGTAACATACTTGAAATATATTTTTATTTCACTTATGCAACTTTAATGTTTGCAAAATATTTTAAAAAATCCTTTTAATATAACCCTGTTGATAGGAGAAAAAATAGGACAAGATAAATGGGAGTTTAGAAATATAATCAGATACATGCAAAGAACACGGGACAAGAATAATCTAGACTGTCAGAAAACCACGATGTTGCCTTTTTGTTTCTCCTTGAGGATGAATACATTATCAGGGATTAGTAATGCTATAGAAATTGGATCCGGAGGAAAATGTCACCACCTCGTTGACAATAGCCAGCCTTCCGAGATGAACAACGTGACTCTGGATTCTGTGGGTATGTTTAAATGAATTACGGAGTGACATTACATTATTTATTTTCCTCTTTGTGACTTAGTAAATTGACTTGGCCTGTAGCACTGACTTTTGTTTTTAATCTAAAGAGGTATTCAATTGTGTTTATGAAGCAGAACAAATGTTCACTTGATCTTGTAAGAGCTGTGCCTATTTTCTTAGAAACATATTTTTAGTAACAATTCCTATTTACCTAAACATCTGCAAGGAAAGGTAATGAATAGTGTCCCCCAAGTCCTGTAGCAAAATTGGGTACAAAAAAACCAGACTAGGCCATTTTTCATGTCTTTTAGCATCACTAGAATATCTGCATCATGTTTCCACTAAAATCTTTTCTTTTTTGCACTAAAATCTTGATAGCCAAAGATAACGTTTTTCCATGAAGTAATTTATCTATAAAAAGCAGAACAACAAAGAAAGAAAAAAACCTTCAACACCATAAATTAGAGGTCAAAATATGGTTCCACTATCCATTATTCACAATTCTGAAAACTAAAAATTGCTCCAAAATTTAAAAAATTTAAAAAATTTTATATATTTTGCGTAAAGTTGTTTTGAGGCATAACCTGACTTGAGGAAATATGAGCCTATAAATTTTATTTACTTGACTTATGTGAATATTCAAATGTTTTGCTGCAAAAATATTAAAGTGATTACTTGATGTAGCTTCAGGCTCTACAAGAAGAGTATATAGTGTGTATCAACTCTACCACTTCTAAAAATCTGAAAAACTTCCTATATTCTCATAATACCTCCAGGTCTTCAGTGATTTTTTAAAAAACCTGTATCATAGTTCTCGATTTATTGTATGTGAAGACAAAGATGGGTAATCCTGATAAGGCATATTTACCAGGAGAAATATCAGTATGAATTAGCTTGTAGTCCCAGGACCCGAAAATTATGACTCAAAAATTCTAGTTGAGATTTACAAGTAGGTGGGATTGGGGTGGGGTCCTCAAATGACATGATGGGAGCTTCCCCCAAGGAGCCATGCAGGTATTCTCATATGTGGTTAGTTTCGTCAGATTTAGTTAAGAGTTCCATTTTCCACCATAAAGTAAGCGATGATCTAGTCCCTTAAGTCCAAAAGTAAGCTTTTGAGTATCAGCACTCCTGTGGTTTCCAGAGTCTAAGGCATATACATTTCTGAGCCAATAACAAAAAAGATGCTGAGTGGATGTCATCATCCTCCAAATGATAGGAATAGTCTTGGCAAAAATAGTAATAATCTACATCAAGGTAGCACCAATCTGGAGGAGACAGGACACAAATACGTGGTCAGAACTAAATAGCACAGAACCCAGGACAGAGACTCTGATCCAGACTCCAAATCCAAGCAGCTCTGGGGAGATGCAGGGGTGTTAGCATCATTCCAGTGGGGTGATAGAAGAAGTCCTTGTGGTGGGGATGACTTTGGCACTGGGGGTTTGGGAGGAGAGTTTCTCACTTCATAATGAGGTCTTCCAGGAATCCCCCACTTCCCCGAGAACCATGTCACTTGAAGGAAACCACTGGCTTCAGGTCTTTGAGGACTTCACAATTTTCTCTACAGCCTGTTAAGAGACAGTACTCACCTAAGCAGAGCTGTAGTCAAAAAAATCTTGGGAGAGAGTTGTTACCTGACTTCTGGCCATTCAAAGACCTCTGAAAGAAGAGAATGTATTTATTTGCTCATCCACTGAGGAGAGATTAATTAAATTCACTCACTATGCTTATATTTTTGATCCTAAAATAATTTTGAAAGATAAAGAATTACCTAATGCGAAAAATGTTTAAAATATTTAAATCAATCAAAAAAAAATTATCATCAGTGTAGATGACATGGTAACTCAAATTAAGCTAAGTTATTGGCAAGGATAGAGTTCCCAGAGACCTAATTTAATAAGGGCATAGAATTGTTTTTATTTGAATTTAAATAATTTATAGTTAAACATGTTTACAACTTATCTGAAAATATTATTCTCTTAAACAACCCTTTTTAGAATGGATTTCTGTCCTTTTTATTTGATTATTTTATCTACTCCTAAATTATTGAAGCACTAAACTTACAAATGGTCATAAATTAATGCAAAATGAATTAAGTAACTTTTCATGGAGCAGCTATGATGTACCAGAGATAAAAATTCCTATTTTAATGAGTTTATAGTCTTCTCAAGAGAAAATGGGAATGTAAATATTAGCATTGAAGCAGTGTAAATACTTCATATGGTTTTTCTTTTTATATTTTGTGCTCTGGATCATTTTCTGTGTGATATTACTATCAACATCTTTCCTTTCTCATTGAGTACTATTTTGCAGATTTTTTAGCTAAAGTTATTAGTAAGAATGTAATAAGTTTTTTCTTTGTTTATGAAGTTATACAGTTCAAAGTTTATCCATTCAACTGAGGCTATGAATGGATTGTCATGATGTTTTCAAATGAGCAAAAATTATATATTTTTGTCAATTTCCATGCATTCAAAATTTTGGATAATTATAAATTTTGTTGAGAACAATAAAAGAAAAAAAATCATTTTAGACTTACATAGAACAGTTCACCCTGCTTACAAAATTAGCTCTTGATTTAAAAGAAAGTAAACTTATACACTAGAATCAGCTCTGTTCTGTTACAAGGCCTCTCTTGTCCCCTTGGGATTCTGACATGCTCAATTCCTGCAGCCTCATCACACAGATACCCATGGCCTGCTCATTCTTTTGTAAAAGTCTGACCTCAGCCTGGACACTTCTGTCAACAAAGACTTGCAAATGTACTTTTCTAGAGCTGTAAATACTATAAGAAAATAGGAAGAAGAGGAAAGAATTGTTTAAACCATGTAGATAAATAAAACTGTTTTCCCATTTCACTCTGTGTGTACCGCCCATTCTCTGACCTCTCAGAGTGCACATTGTTACTATTTCTGGGTGGCTTCTTGTGACTGACAGCCTCTTGACTTGCCAACCTTGCTTTTCAATGTCTAGTCCGTCTGGCTCTTAGAGAACGGCCATCCTTCTTCCTTCTCTGGTAGGAATCCTTGACCATTCATCTGGGATCTCCCCTCCTGAGTGCCTGATTACATCTGACTGAAGGCAGGTGCTGTCACTTCTGAAAAAGGCACCTTGCATACTGCCCCCGCCACCAGCCTCGCAACCCTGTTAATTCACCTCACTCTGGCACCTGAGGTGTGTGGGTGCTCCATGCTGGGGTGTGTGCTGGTGCTCTTCTTGAAAGCCCTTTACTTATAGTCCTTTCACTGCATTCTATTCTTCCCTTCTTCAGTATCTGTTCATTTTCCACCTTCTGTGAAACTCTTTCTGAAAGCCGTAAACATGGCCTAAGTGAGGGATACTGACCTTTCCATTCTTTGTGACACCCCACACCTGATTGCATCTCCCCAAAGATTACACAGACATTGCAGTTTTCATCAGAGATACAAATGGGGATGCCATCTTGTTAGGTTGTGTTTGTGGAGGGGTAAGTAAAAGTCACATAGGCTGTTTATATTTGCCCAGCTACATTGTGTTAAATGAATGTCAGGCTTTATTTAATTACTCTAATTATTGCTTTTCATCTTAGCTTTCAGGAAAATTATATAACAAACAAACATTTAGTACATGTGTACATATCAGGCACACACAGGGATAAATTTAGGAGCCCAAAATTAATGACAGATTATGGGACTTTCTACTATGTAAAGTTAAAAAATATACTCCTGCACCCACACACGTACATGTGTGTGCACAAACCAAGATGAGTGCAAGGATGCTGAAAGAGAGCCTGATTCATGACAATATTTAAATACTATATTTCTATTGTGTGTGTTTTTGAAATATCAAATGTTATCTGATATATGAAAGTTTCATTCTTTCTTTTAAAATTTTCATGTCTCGATGCCTTTTCAATCTACCTTTTGGGTATTTAAATATTATATATGCCAATAAAAGTATAAAGAATTCATTCATAGGGCTTTAAGCACCCATTCACCTTAGTTTTACAAAGTGATGAAGTTCTAGGGAGTTCTCCATACTTAAAAGGTGTTGATGGACACCAGAGCATGTGTGTATTTTGTGAAAGTCTGCAGTGCTAAGAGTCCTCCCCATCCCTCTCAAGAACAGAAGTGCTTAGGAAATCAGGGAGATCTGAACACAGGAGCCAAGTGGTAAAGTGCGCTGAAGGAGAAAGAAGGTAAGTCATCATTCGCACACTTGTGCAGAAGCCAAAGGCAGCAAGAATTCACCGTCTCATGAAAGGTTAAGCCCCAGCATTGCTTTGATAGCTGCTTCCCACAGTGGAGGAGGCTCACGTGTGGGCAGCATTGCCTGGAATCTGGGAGGTGCCCAGCTGCAGCTCTCCTGTTAAGTAGAGGAAGGTTATTAACCAGGAGCCCAACCATGACAGAGGGGGCTGGGACACTCATTAATGAAAATGTCAAGGCATTATTCCCGACTTGGAAGTAGGAATTTGGTGGGCTGAGGCTGGCATCACTTAGACTTTTAATACATACAGGACTGTGCTCTTAGATGAGTGGTTTTTAAAATTAATACATGCAAGGTGCTTGAGTTTTCACATTGTGACACAAAAGTAACTGAATTGGTCTAACAACCCTGTTTATTCAAACAAAACTTCATTTGACAGACTCAAGGGAAGATTTTTGTTTTTATGGTTTTCTACCATCTTAACTGAATTGGTCTAACAACCTCGTTTATCCAAACAAAACTTCATTTGACAGACTCGAGGGAAGATTTTTGTTTTTATGGTTTCCTACCATCTTATTCAAGACTGCCCATTATAATAAAACTGCATTTGGTGGAAAGAATATCTGCAGACAATTTCCTGAAGCCAGATTTTATTCATTCATGAATATTCTATTTCGTGAGAAGGTTAGAATGTGGCTGTTCCTCTGAAGTTCAGGTCAGAATGTGTCCACTCAGTGCCTGGTGGTCAGAACACATACCCATATCCTAATGTGCTGAATTGTATAAGCCAGATGTAAGCTATTAGACACAATTAGTGATTCAGATTCCAAGGAGCAGCTTTCTGTGCCAGTGGCAAAAATGGAATATATTAATTGCCCTGCTTGGAGTTTCAGCCTCTTCAGCTGAATGAGATATTTTGTGATTTTCCCAAGAGCATGAGGCTTGAAGCTAAAATATATTTCATGACAGATTGACAAATAGGGCAGCTTTTTAAAACATATTCCAGATTCTGGAATACAAAACAAGAACAAATGATACAGAAAGAGTTTGATTTTCTGTCCCTAATACATATAAGTTATTTTTAAAGGATTATCTTCTTATTTAACATTTCCAAATTTTTGCAAAAATGTATTTGTTTTTCCTCTTTCTCATATATGGGAATGCATTAATAATATATTCTATATAGACTTTTCATTAAGCAGTAATTCAGCTGTAATTATAACCTATGGGTATTCAGGATAGGTGTGAAATATTGCCAATAGCCAAGTGTTTTAGTTTATTTGTTATTATTGTGACAGACCAAGTAATGTCCCTCTTTCCCCACCCTTCAAAAAAATGCTTATAGGCTTGTCTCTGGAACCTAAGAGGATGCTATATTATTCGGCAAAAGGGATTTTGTAGATGTATTTAGGGTTGTGGGATTTTATAAGAAAGATTATTGTAGATAATCTGATTGCACCAATCTAATCTCATTACCATTAGTGTTCATATTCTATTGCCTCCGTGTTGTCTCTGATCAAATGTTAGCTCGTCAGAGAGGTTCTCTGTTCCCTTTCTATTGAAAATCACACTTCTATCATCATTTATCAGGAGATTCTGCTTTTTCTGTCTACCAGTGTAGTTGTCCTATACCATATGAGCTTTCTAAAGCAAAGAACGTTCTCTGTCTGGAGGCACAGAGAGATGTCATAGAGGTCAGGGAAATTTTAAGAATGGTAGATTTCAAAATAAGACTTTTGGCTTTGAGACAGAGGCCTATATTCAGGAACACGGCCACTAGAAGTGAAGTGTAGCCCTCCTGCAACAGCGGGAAAGAAAATTAGATTCTGGTAACTATGTCTGAGGTAGAAGAACATTCTACTAGGGCCTCTTGGTCATCAGCCCAACTGGCAGACACCTTGATTTCATCCTCATGCAACCTGGAACAGAGAAACCAGCTCAGCCAACCCAGACTTCTACCCAATAGAATGTGAGCTGGTAAATTCATGCTGCTCTGATAACAACTCAGCCATTTCCTAGCTTGGTGTGAGTTTCAGCAATTGTTTTGCTTTTTACATCTCTCTAGCATTTCTTTTCCTGGTATCTTTTACCCGAAACATGTGTATATCATTAATATTCCGTAATGCTTTCAAGGGTGTTCTGTAGTTTTCTGGATCCTTTTCTGTGTAGTTCCTTTTTTTCTAGTACTTTTTCTAACCAATCCTAGCACCTCAGCCTCCTTGAATCAATTCTAAGATGCGGCCTCTCTGGTGTGTCCCCTCCCTGAGCTGTAGTTTAAGAAGTTCCTCAGGGGAGAAATCCAGTAATCACAAGCCTTGTGTCACTGATTTATGTAACGGAACAAAATTCTCCACTAATTTTGGTTAACGTCTTAAAACAGTTTTTTCCATAGAGCTTTCTGAGTTGTCTTTTTTTTTTTCTTTAATAGCAGAAAGGCAAGTTCAGTGATAATTTGTCCATCATCATGGAAGAAGCCTCCACAGTAGGAAAAATTTTAATTGGACCTTTCCATAGTCCCTTCTCTAAATTCATTTCTTTATTTCAAACAATTTATGGGGTAAAAATATTTTTGTTACTTGGATACATTGTATCATATCAAAGTCAGGACTTTCAGTGTCCCCATCACCAAAATAGCGTATATTGTAGTTGGCAGGTGGAGTTTTTTATCCTTTCCCCTCTCTCTCACCATTCCTCCTTCTTAGTTTTCAACGTCCATACTGCTCTTCATGACCACACACAGCTTTGGACAATTAAGTGCACAAACTCATCCTAGAGAAAGTACTACATACGTTGTTGCTGAATATCACTACGGTCACCTGCAGAGCACTCCCCATGGGAAGCTGTGAAGTGATTCGGTTCACAAAGCCCACACAGCCTTGCTTATACTCATCATTGCGAACTATGAGCACTCGTTTCTCTAAGCTTTCCCAGTGGGCTCCCTGCCTCAGCCACTCTGTGTGTCTTTTCTCTCTTTCCCAGACTCAGGGAACAGCTCCCACTCCAGAGCCGTAGCACTTAACGATTTCCTGCACCAGAAATAGCAGTAGTTTTCTTGTTTCATTACATCAGTCAATTCCCTTATCAAAACCATCTCTTCAGAGAGTGTTTCTGCCCTTTCCATTGAAAATAACTCCCCTATCGGCTCGGCGCCTATAGCTCAGCTGGCTAAGGCGCCGGCCACGTACACCTAAGGTGGCAGGTTCGAATCCCCAGCCCGGACCCGCCAAACAACAATGACGGCTGCAACCAAGAAATGGCCGGGCGTTGTGGCGGGCGCCTGTGGTCCCAGCTACTTGGGAGGTGGAGGCAGGAGACTCGCTTGAGCCCAGGAGTTGGAGGTTGCTGTGAGCTGTAATGCCATGGCACTCTACCCAGGGGGACAGCTTGAGGCTCTGTCTCAAAAAAAAAAAAAAAAGAAAAAGAAAATAACTCCCCTATCATATCCTATGATGATATTAAATTCTGATTTTTGCATATGTGTGTATTAGTCTAGGTATCCAATATAGTGTTTGTTCATTCACCAGTGTATGTAGCAAATATATGCATATGTAATCATATATACAATTATTTACGAGAGGGAATTTTGATATATGTATACAATGTGGAATAATTAGATCAAGCTCATCAACATATCTGTCACTTTACTCACTTTTTGTTATTTTAGTGAGACATTTGACATCCAATCTTATTTATTTTGAAATCTATAATACATTATTATTGACTATACTCACCGTGCTGTTCAAAAGATCTCAAAACTTATTCCGCTTGCCCATCTGAAAGGAATTTGTACCCTTTGACCGATAACTCCTCATAGTCTACCTTTCCCTCCCGGAGTCACAGTCTTTGGTAACTACTGTCCTACTCTCCACTTCTATGAGTTCACGCACCTTTTTTAGATTTCACATGTCAGTATTATCACTTGGTATTTGTCTTTCTGAGAAAGGCTTATTTCACTTAGTATTGTGCCCTCCAGGTTCATCCACGTTGTTGCAAATGACACAAATTCCTTTTCCTAAAGGCTGAACAGTGTTCCATTACGATGCTTACTATGTTTTCTTTAGCTGTGAATCCACTGATGGACACAGAGCTTGTTTCCATATCTTGACTATTGTGATATAGTACAATGGAATTGGAAGTGTAAATATAACTTTGACATATCAAGTCATCCAGTTAATTTAGATACAGACCTAATAGTGGGATTGCTAGATAGTGTGGTAAGTCAATTTTTTGAGGAACTTCCATAACATGTTTCATAATAGTTTACATCCTTTAAAACAATGTATAAAAATTCCCTTTGCTCCACATCCTGCCAACACTTATCGTTCATCTTTCTGATAGTGGTCATTATAATAGACAGGAGGTGATTTCATGCTTTTAATTTGCATCTCCCTGATGATTAGTGATGCTGAACGTTTTCCAGCAATGGACGTGCTGGCCAGTTGCATGGCTTCTTTTGTGAAATGTTTGTCTAGGCCTTTGCTCATTTTTACTTTTTTTTTTTTTTTTTTTGGCTATTGACTTGTTTGAGTTCTTTATATATTTTGGATTTTCACCCCTTATCAGATGTATGGTTTGCAAATATTTCTCCCATGTCATGGTTTGATTTGCACTTTGTGAACTATTTCTGTTGCCATGAAGAAGCTTTTTAGTTTAATGCAATCCCATTTATCTGTTATTGCTCATGTTACTTGTGGTTTTGAGATGGTTTCTTTAATGTCATTGCCTAGGCCAGTGTCATGGAGCTTCTCCTTTAAATTTCTTCCAGTAGTTTTACAGTTTCCAGTCTTCCGTTTAAGCGTTTAATCTATTTTGTGTTGATTTTTGTACGTGGTGTGGGATAATGATCTGATTTCCTTCCTCTACAGGTGGATATTCACTTTCCCAGCACACTTTCTTTAGGCTGTGGTGCTTTCCTTATTTTGCATATTCCTAACACCTTTGTCAAAAATCAGTTAACTGTACATGGGAGTTTATTTCTTGAATTTCTATGCAGCTTCATTAGACAGTGTGTCTGTTTGTATTCCAGGGCCATGCTATTTTGATTACAATTACTTTATAATGTATTCTGAAGTCAGAGAGTAGACCTCTAGCTTTGCGCTTTTATTTCCAGATTGCTTTGGCTATTTGGAGTCTTGTTTGACGTGGGAAAAAATTTGAGGATTTTTTTTTTCTATTTCTGTAAAAATGACATGAGAATTTTGTTAGGAATTTCATTGACTGTAGATAGCTTTGGATTGTATGGATGTTTTGACATTAATTTGGCTGATATAGGAACATATAATATCTTTCCATTTATTTGTGTGTTCCTTAGTTTCTTTCATCACTATTTTATAGTTTTCAATATGTAGTGTTCACCTCTTTTGCTAAATTTATAGCTTAGCAATTTTTCCTATTGTAAATGAGATGATTTTCTTAATTTTCTTATAATTCTTTATTAGTACCTACAAATGAAACTTATTTTTGTGTGTTCATATGGTATCCTGCAACCTTACTAAGTTTATTTACTAACAAAAAACTTACTAAGTTTATTTACTAACAGTTTTTTGGTTAGTAAAGTCTTTAGTGTTTTCTGTGTAAAACTGTTTACTGATTCAGTAAAGTCTTTAGTGTTTTCTGTGTAAAAAAAATCATGTTTTCAGAAAACAAATACAATTTCACGTTCTCATTTTCTTTATGATATTTTTTATTTCTTTCTCTTGTCTGATTGCTTTGGCTAGAATTTGTAGTACTAAGTTGAAAAGAGTGGTGAGAGTTGTCTGACCTCTGCTGTTGGAGGAAAACTGTCTCCATTGAATAGGGTGTTAGCTATGGGATCTTTATATAGGGCCTTCATCATGTTGGTATATATTTCCTCTATACCTAATTTGTTGAGAATTTTTATCAGGAAGGGGTACTAAATTTTGTCAAATACATCTTCTTCATCTAACAATATGATTGTATAATTTTTTTTTTTTTTTTTTTTTTGGTAGAGATAGAGTCTCACTTTACTGCCCTCAGTAGAATGCCATGGCGTCACACAGCTCACAGCAACCTCCAACTCCTGGACTTATGGTAGGCGATTCTCCTGCCTCAGCCTCCAGAGTAGCTGGGACCACAGGTGCCCACCACAACAACCAGCTATTTTTTGTTGCAGTTTGGCCAGGGCCGGGTTTGAATCTGCCACCCTTGGTATATGGGGTTGGCGCCCTACTCACTGAGCCATAGGCGCCGCCGGATCATATGATTTTTTTGCCCTTAACTTGTTAATGTGTTAATATATCACATGTACTGATCTTCATGTGTTGAAACATCCCTGCGTCAGAGGGATACATCCCACTTCATTATGGAGAATGATTCTTTTAATGTATTGTGGAATTCAGCACCAAACTGTTTCTGTACCAGTTCTTGACAGGTACATCTTAACACACGTCCTCTGAACACATCAAAATTCTATTCAAATTCTCCACATATTTATTATTCTGCTTCCAGTGATCATATATGTCTTGTAATATCCTCATGTCCACACCGACAATTTATGGGTCTCAAATCTGTCACTATCCCCACCCAACACTTTTTTAGCCAATATCTCTAGTTAGGTGGCACATACTTAGCAGAAATTAGTTTTACCTATAATCATCTCACAATTATTGATTAATACTTCATGTTAGCCTCATCATGAGTGCCATTTCCATAGCAAGATCTTTATGAGTTTGAAGAGTGGGCAAATCAGATCAGGGTTGTTGCCTTTATATGTGATCTTGGGTAAATTGCTAACTTCTCTGGCTTTTTAAATTTTTATTAAATCATAAACACATAGATCATGTATACATTAATGCATTTATGGGGTACGATGTGCTGATTTCATATAGAATTAGGAACACTTACAACACACTGGTTAATATATAACTCATCTTATTTACTTAATTATTGTGTTAAGACATTTATACTCTATACTTAATAGATCTGACATGTACCCTTGAAATATGCACCATAGGTGTGATTCCACCATTCACCCTTTCTTGATCTGACCTCTCCCCGCTTCTCCCATCCTCCCTCTTTCCTCCTTCATCCTGGGTCATAGTTCTGATCTATTTTTCATATGAAAGTGTGAGTGATTGTAAATTGGTTTCAGAATAGTACAAGTACATTGGAGATTTTTTCTTCCATTCTTGAGATACTTTGCTGACTTTTGTTTTAAATTTCTGGCTTTTGTTTTAAATTTAACCCCCAAATAATAACTAATTGGTTGGTTATTACAAGGATTGAAAATAGTATATGAAATGTATGTTGAGGCTCAGCGCCTATAGCTCAACCGGCTAAGGTGCCAGCCACGTACACCTAAGGTGGTGGGTTCGAATCCCCAGCCCGGACCCGCCAAAACAACAATGACAGCTGCAACCAAAAAATAGCCAGGCATTGTGGCGGGCGCCTGTGGTCCCAGCTACTTGGGAGGCAGAGACAGGAGACTCGCTTGAGCCCAGGAGTTGGAGGTTGCTGTGAGCAGTGAAGCCATGGCACTCTACCCAGGGGGATGGTTTGAGGCTCCGTCTAAAAAAAAAAAAAAAAAAGAAATGTATGTTGAAGTGTGTTTACACATAGTATTTTTTGAAGGGCAATTAATAAATACCTAAGAAAACATTGGCATTGAGGGCTAGAAAAAATAAGTGAAGACCAGAATGGTCTGGTGAATGCAGAAGTTGTATGTCAAATTCTCATTGTGAAAAACTAGAAGTAAGAAAGGGACAGATGTTTTGGATCATGGAGATCCCGATTACTCTGATTTGATTATATGAATGTACCAAATTATTATATGTATCCTGAAAATATGTGTATCTAAGATGTATAAGTAAAAAAAAGACATAAAGCAATAAGATATTACCCAACCTTAGAAAAACTAAGTGGATCAAGCTAATACATGATCTGTCAGTCTCCTTGTATCAGACGCAATAGTATTTGGAGCCCCTTTGAGTAACAGTTATGGGAGGCATAGGAGGACAAGAATGTTTAATTTCTAATGACTGAGGCTTTGCTTTTATATTTTATAATTTTTTAAGTTTTTTTACTTATAAGCACTGTACACTTTTGGTAAGATATTTACAATATGTAGGAGAGAATAAAGAAGAAAAAGATAATAAGTGAAAGTTTTTCTTGCAATAAACTTAAGTGTTTTTTTTTTTTTATTTGATTAACCTTTGGCACTCTACAGGCTATCTATATTGCTTGTTTTTTAAGGCTTTTTTACACAGGAAGTAGCATAATGTATTTTCCTAAATAATATCTATTATATTTGGGAGAAGTTTATAGAGGATGAAGCAAGGCTGATGAACAGAGGTGCTGAACCAAATCATATACATCTGAAGAAATCAGTAGGTACATAAACAAAATCACCTTTAGAAACTAAGCAGACTCATTGAATATTTTACTGCTTAACTTACATTACAGATTTTGTGTGATGAGGTTTGCCTTGTGGCACTTATTGTTTTAATCTGTTCTACTTCAGAAAAGAATAAAGAATTTGCTTCACAGATGAAATAAAATTGTTTTACTTTTCATGTGCTTTGATTTTTTTGAATTTGGGCATTATTGATGATGGCTGATAAACATCGAGTCACAAAACAGTTTATACATGAGCACAGTAATTCTTCATCCTGTTTATTGAGGGCAGGTTTGAAATTGAAATGCCATACACCATTATGAGTACCCAGTAGTTTATGCGTAAGGGCAGCCAAGATTAGTTTGCTGAAATTAATGTCATGGAAGCTCTTGGAAAAGCAAATAAAACGCTGAGGTTACTTGTGTTTTTCTACTATTATCATCTTGTTATATTTTAAATAATATTTTTTATTTAAACTTGCAAATAATAACATTGATATAATATTAGATTAATGATGATTTCTAATATTTAAGGAATTTATCAAAAGACATAATAGTTAATGATCCATTTTTCTATTGATTTATAGGCTCACAAAAAGTCAAAATCCTACATTATACCATCAGCATAAGTCAGGGAAAAATTAAGTAAATCAGAAAGGGATGGAGGTCAGTGTGATTTGATGTGAATATTTCTTTTGAAGTTTTAAAAAGTTCTTGATTTTCCCTGAGCTGGTTCACTGAAAAAAAAAAAAAAAAAAAAAAAAAAAAACTAATGTGTTACTCCATGCATAAACTATGTATGAGCGCACTGCAGAAAAACAATTTATTTTCCAAATAATTTTGTTTCTACAAGTAAATGACTGAAATTTAAGGAAGGGAAAGAGAGATTTGTATCAATTACTATTAAGCAAAAAATAATATGGGTATTTAAATTACATCTGAGGAAGATTGTGTAAAATGAAAATTTAAATTCTATATTTCACTTGTTCCAGTCAAATTTCTTTAATACTAGAAATGTTTATGTTGCATTCATACTTAAGAAATATTTCTGAAAAAGATGCTTAGTGTTCTATTTGCTAATGGACTGATTTGAACTTTATGTAGTTCTCTTAAAAAGTTATAATAATCGGATAATAAATGATAAATTATGGACATAGGCACTATTAATAAATACTGTAATAAGAATTAGAAAATGGGTGGACACAATGGCACTAGCACTCTGGGAGGCCAAGGCCGGTGGATTGCTTGATCTCAGGATTTGGAAACCAGCCTGAACAAGAACAACACCTTGTCTCTACTAAAAATAGAAAATCTAGCTGGGCATTGTGGCAGGTGCCTATAGTCCCTGCTACTCCAGAGGCTGAGGCAAGATGATTGCCTCAAAACCCAGGAATTTGAGGTTGCTGTGAACTATGACACCATAGCACTCAACCCAGAATGACAGAGTAAAACTTTCTTTCTCAAAAAATAAATAAATAAAAAAGACTTAGAAAACCTGAATTATAACATTTTCATTTTATTAAAAATATCCTTTAGGAATGAGTGTAAAGTATTAAATATCTTCATATCTGTTAGCACATTAGAAAAAATGGGTGCAATAATATTTTTCTATCTTCACTGAGATTGTTAAAATAGTCATATGAACTTTTAAAAAGTGTCAGTATGAATCTGGGAATGAGTGCATGGCTATTGAAATGGTGATCACTACACATGCAGATATCACTGTAACTCCAGCAGGTCAACTTAGAACAGAAGTTATTGAGAGAGAGAAAATCATGTTGGAGAATTTCTGGAACAATGTGCTCTATTACTGTTATGAACTGAATGTTTGTATCAGTCCAAAATTCCTATGTGGAAGTCCTTAAGGCCAATGTGTTGGTATTGAAGATAGAGGCTCTGGGAACTAATTAGGGTAGATTAAGGATGCATGGTCTTATAAGATGATAAAGCCCCCCACCCCTCAATGACACTGAGGAAAGGCCATGTGGCGATATAGTGAGAAGTTGGCCTTCTACAAGGCAGCAGGGAGACTTCACCAGGAGCTAATTAGGTAAGCACCTGATCTGAGACTTTCCACCCTCAAGAATGCTGAGAAAAAATATCTCTATTGTTTAAACCACTCTGACTATGGTATTTTCTTTTCCTTTTTTGAGACAGAGTTTCATTATGTTGCCCTTGGTAGAGTGTTAAGGTGTCACAGCTCACAGCAACCTCAAACTTCTGGGCTTAAGTGATTCTCCTGCCTCAGCCTCCCAAGTAGTTGGGACTATAGGCACCCACAGCAATGCCTGGCTATTTTTTTGTTGCAGTTGTCATTGTTGTTTAGCAGGCCTAGGCCAGGCTTGAACCTGCCAGCCTGGGTGTATGTGGCTGGTGCTGTAACACTATGTCAAGGGTGAGAGTCTATGGTATTTTCTTACAGCATTTGAGTAGACTAGGACAATTGCCCATTAGCAGCAAATGTGAACCTAAAGGGAAATGAGAATGAGACTGAGAGTGAGAGAGAGAGACATGGAGGGAGAGAGAGAATTAAGTCAGGGGGACTCTGTAAGGAAGAAAGCAAATAAAGAATGTGGAGAATGGTGAGAAATAAAAGACTTTTGTTTTTAATTTCAGGTTACTGTGAGGGTTTCAAATAACCAGGTCACAATGTTGGAGTTTCTTAGGTAGAGTCCTTCTTGTAGTTGTGTCTTGCACCCGGAAGTGCTGCAATATACCCCTACCTTATGCCCTTTAAGTGGGAGCACACCAATCCAATTGCCTCCCCCATCCCTTTCTCCCCCCCAACTTGAATAGAATTAAGTTATCCTCCTATGTAAGCATGTGCTAGATTGTCTACTGGCTTCATAATAAAATCAAGAACATTGGATACTTCCTTTTTAATTCTTGTGATACTTTACTAAGAAGAATGTGTTTTGAATCCATCTGGGTTAATACAACAGATCTAAATTCTCCATCTTTTCTTATGGCTGAATAGTATTCCATAGTATACATATATCACAGTTTGTTAATCATTCCTGAGTTGATGGGCATTTAGGTTGTTCCCACATCTTTGCAATTGTAAATTGAGCTGACTAAACAATATAGTGCATGTCCTTATGAAAAAAATGATATTTTTATTCTTGGTAGATACCTAGTAGTGGGAATGCAGGATAAAATGAGAGATTTAAGTTGAGTTCTTTGAGAACTTTCCATACTTCTTTCCAAAAAGTCTGTATTAGTTTGCAGTCCCACCAACATGGTAAAAGCATTCCCCTCTTTCCACACCCACAGCTTCTCTTGCCTGATTACATTATCTAGAACTTCCAGCACAATGTTGAATAGTAGTGGTGATAGAGGACATCTTTTTGGGTTCCTCTTCTACGTAGAAAAGCTTCCAGTTTTACTCCATTCGGTATGATATTAGCTATGGGTTTGTCAGAGATGGCGTCAGTCATTTTAAGAAATGTGCTGCCTATGCCTATGTTCTTAAATGTTCTTGTTAGAAAAGGATGCTGAATTTTATCAAATGCTTTTTCTGCATCTATTACGAGTATCATATGGTCTTTGTTTTTGCTTCTATTAATAAGGTGTATTACGTTTATGGATTTGCATATGTTAAACAAGCCTTGCATCCCAGGGATAAAGCCTATCTCATCATAATGCATAATTTTTTTAATATGTAGCTATAATGTATTGGCTAAGATATTGGTGAGTATTTTTTATCAATATTCATTAACAAAATTGTTCTGTAGTTCTTTTTAGTTGGCTCCTTTCCTGGTTTTGGTGTCAAGGGGATGTTTGCTTCATAGAATGTATTAAGAAAAGGTCTTTCCTTCTCAGTGTTTGGAATAGGTTCCATAGCATAGGTACATGCTCATCTTTGAAGGTTGGTAGAGTTCTGGTATAAAGGTCTCTGGTCCAGGGCTTTTTTTCTTTAAAGATTTTTTTTATTGCTTATTTGATCTTGGAGCTTGATATTGGTCTGTTCAATGTATCTGTTTCTTTCTGGTTAAGTCTAGGGAAATGGTGTGATTCTAACTATTGGTCCATTTCCTCTACATGTCAAATTTCTGGGCATAGAGTTTCTTGTAGTAGTCAGAGATAATCTCTTGTATGTGGGTGGTATCTGTTGTTACTTCCTCTTTTTCATTCTTTATTAAGGTTATTAGAGATTGTATGTTTCTGTTTTTAGTTAATCTGGCCAAAGGTTTTCCAATTTTATTTATCTTTTGAAGAATCAACTTTTTGTTTCATTGATTTTCTGAATGATCCTTTTGTTTTCTATTTCCTTTATTTCTGATTTAATTTCATTTTTTAATTTTCTTCTGTTGGGTTTGGGATTAAATTGCTCTTCTTTTTCCATTTCTTTAAGATAATTCATTAGATTGTTGGATATAGGCCTCTAATTTGATAAATTTACCTCTTAGGACTGCTTCTGCAGTGTTCCACAGGTTTTGGTAGTTTGTGTCTCCCTTGACCAGTATGAAATGACTGTCTCTGTCTTTCTTAACTTTAATTGCTTTAAATCTACTGGGATCTGAAAATGAGATTGTGACCCCTATTTTCTTCTGGTTTCCATGTGAAATATTATTGTTTTCCAACCTTTTACCCTGAGTCTTGTTTTGTCTTTCAAGGTTAGGTGTTTTTCCTGGAGACAACATATGATAGCTTGTGCCTTTTTATCTAATCAGCTAGCCTGTCCCTCTTCAGTGGGGAATTCAAGCCATTAATAATTATTAAGAGAATTGATAACTGTGGTGGAGTTCTAGTCATCTTATTTTGTGAAAGACTATTGTTTCGTTATATCCCTTGCACCATTGTGGAAGTTAGGTATTGTCCTTTAGTTTGTGGGTGTTAATTTGCTGGTGGCACATTGTAATATTCATTGTAGACAGAATATGTCTAAGTATTTCCTGCAGAGTTGGTCTTGTGGCACATTCCCTTAATGCTTGCATATCAGTGAAAGATTTGATTCTCCATCAATTTTGAATCTTAGTTTAGCAGGAAATACTACAATTAAAATTGGACAAAATGTTTGATGTGATTTTATTTCATTACAAATACACACAAGTACATAAAATGCATTAGTAGTCCTTGTACAACTACACACACACACACACTCACATATACATGCAATGTGATACCTTTATGCACCCACTAGAATAGATAAAAAGATACAATCCTGCTTTGGGCAAGAATGTGGAATAACTGACACTCTTACAATGCTAGTGGAAATGTGGTCACAGCCACTTTGTGAACAGTTTAGCAGTCTCTTTGTAGTGGAACATACTCTTTAGCAACCAGCAATCCTGTTCCCTGTTATCTTTCACAAAAAAAAAAATTAAAATAATTGTCCACCTAAAGACTTGTATGTAAATACTGAGGACAGCATTATTTAAACTAACACAATGGAAAAAAAACTGAAAACAATCCAAATGTCCATTAAACAAATTGCAGCATACAGTTGCTGTAGAATATTAATTAGTAATAAAAGAGAATTATTAATATACAGAACAGTATGAATGAATCTTAAAACATTGTGATAAGTGAAAAAACTTCACAACAGGCTCTATTCTGTGTGATTCATTCACATGAACTTCTAGAAAATACAGGGCAGCCATAAAGTTTGTGTACATTTTAAAATAGATTGCACACAAACTTTATGGCCACCCTGGATTTATGAGGACAGATTGAAAATTGGTGGTCATCGGATGCTGCAGATTGAAAGATGAGATGGTCTACAAAGGGCAGTGAGAAATCATGACATGATGGAATTGTCCTCTACCTTCTCTTATGTCTGTTAAATATCAATGACCAATAATCAAAATTCCACCAACTGTATACAGTATATATATGGGTCAACACAACTTAAACAATTAAAACATTATGAGATAAGTCCAGTTTTAATTTCTTTTGTAAGCTTTTATTTGTATGGCTCTAAGCAAGGAATATAAGTTTTCTTATTTTTTTCCTACAAAAAGGAACAATAATAACTATTTTGTATGTGGTTATGAAGATGAGTACATTATATACAAACTGCTTAGATTTGTGTAGGTCACCCACTTTATTACATATTGAGAAAATGAGTGTGATCATTTTTATTAGTAGCAAAAGCATCTTCAGTCAGAGGAGAAAACATTAAATTGTTTTACATATCACGTTATTTGGCCATAAAATGCAAAGAATTTCCATATTCATGAATTAAATATGAAGATTGTTTAAACACTTTTTAAAGTGTAATTGTTTTAAAAAGCTTAAATTCTACCAGGAGTTTTTTCTAAAGCAAATGCATTCGGTGATTACCTACAAATTCATGGATTAATTAAACTCAAAGTTTTTATTTGTTTGTATAAATATAAAACTTGTGATTGCACAACAAAGAGGATAACAAGACAACAAAGCACAAAAAAAGCAGAGAGATGATTTGGAATCGAATCCAGTGGGAGGTCCTTTATTGGACAGTTTTTCTTTTCCTTTGTTTTGGGAGGTAGTTGTACTGTTAGACTTTTAATCTAGCATTTTACAACCCCAGTTCCAGTACAAAATGGCTAAATGTATCTTCCTCATGGAAAGAATGTTTGGCTAGATATGTACAAAGATAAACATCTGTCTATTTTAGAAAAGAGAAAATTGTTTTTTAAGGCAAAATAATAGCAATAAGGTGACTGGGGAAGGGAAAAGAGAATGAAGAGATGGAGGATTGTAAATTAAAGTAAGTCATTGCATTATGAAATGCGCTAAATTATTTGCTCCATTATGAACAATATCTGTTTCAATGCTGTAAAGATAAGTCATACAGAAGCCCTAGCAATATGCAAATATTACTGTAACTGAATATTTAAATGTACCTTAAGGCTTAGTGTATGTGAATCATAATATTGTCTGAGAGCAAACGGGAAATTCTCAGAAACATCCATCGTGATTATCCCGTGTGAATGAAGATGTGTCCTTTGCTCCGGACAATAGAATAATAGTTAAATTTAAATATTAACATTACTACCCTACATTTACCACAGCCATGACTTAGATAGAAAGTGTTTTGTTTCACTGCTGTGTTCATTGGTAGGGGCTGTAGCAAACCACTAATTCATTTGAGAAACTTTCACAATGTCTTCACCCTTCATTTCTTTTTTTTTTTTAATTTTCTGAAACATTTAATTATTATGAGTATATAACACTTGTGTATCTCAACAGGATATATGTGGCATTTTGATACAGTCATAAAATGTTAATCAAATCAAAGTTATTAGGGTGTCCATTAACTCAGGTATTTATCATATTTTTCTGTTAAGAACTTTCCAATTCCACTGTTTCAGTTATTTTAAAGTATACCATAACTTACTGTTGGTGTCGACTGTAGCCTCTTTGTCCTGCTATCAAATGTTATTCATTCTACCCACCTACTAAGTATATATTTTTATCCATTAACTGTCCCCTTTATCCCTCTCCTTCCACCATAATTCACAGTGTGTGAATTATGTAACCCTCATTCAATTCTGCTTCCATGATCAATTATTTTTGATATTCATTTCCCATGTATGAAGGAGAACATGTCAGATTTGTCTTTCTGTGGTTGGTTCATTTCCCTTAACATAATGTTCTCCAGTTCCATCCATGTTGTGGCAAATGGCAGGATTTCTTTTTTGTTGTTTTTATTTGGTTGGTTTTTGTTTCTGTGTGGCTATATGATATTTGTTTGTGTATATGTACCACAATTTCTTTACCCATTCACCTAATGATAGATACTTAATTATGTTGATTCCAAATTGGCTATTGTGAATAGTGCTGAATAAACGCGGAGGTTCATAGCAATATGCTCCATTTCCTTATTTTGGATATGTACCTAGCAGTAGGATTTCTGGGTCATATGAGTTGTATTTTTAGTTTTGTTCTGAAGCACCTCCATAATGGTTTTGATAGTGTGGCACTATTCCAATCAGCAGTATACAAATGTTTCCCTTTCCCCATGTCCTCGTCAGCATTCATTATTGTCCATCTTGTTTATAAAAGCCATCTTACCTGGCATGAGGTAGTATCTCATTGTAGCTTTGATTCCAGTTTCTCTGATGAGTAGTGATGATGAGCATTTTTCCATACACCTGTTGGCCATGTGTATGTGTTCTTTTGAGAAATGTCTATTGAGATCCTTTGTTCATTTTTAACCAGATTATTTGATTTTTTTTTCCTTTTCAGTGGTTGGAACTCCTTACATACTCTAGTAATTGATACCTTGTCATGCAGGTAGTTGGCAAATATTTTCTTCCATTCTGTAAGTTGTCTCTTAACTTTTTTGATTGTGAAGAGATAACCCACACTTTTCCTTTGCTGTGCAGAAGCTTGTTAGCTCAATGTGATTCCATTTGTCTAATTTTGCTCTGGTTGCCTCTGTTTAGGGAGTATCGCTCAAGAATTCCTTGTCCACACCAATGTACTGAAGCATTTTTCCTATGTGTTTTTCTTTAGTACAATAGAAGCTCTATAAGTTGACCACCCAAGGGACTATAAAAAAGCTTAGTCACCATACAGAGATGGTCAACATAAGGAACCAGGCCTACTATACTGATATGTGTGGTGCATGTCTGGTGTATGGAAATTAGTTAAACTTAAGGAGGTAGTCAATGTAGGGAGGTGGTTAAATATGAAGGTTCCACAGTAGTTTCATAGATTCAGGCCTCACATTTGAGTCTTTAATCTGTTTTGATCTGGTATTTTATTTTGGATGAGATAAGGGTCTAATTTCATTTCCTTGCATATAGGTATCTAGTTTTCCCAGCACCAGTCACTGAAGGGACTGTCCTTTCCCCTCTGTATGTTCTTAGCACTGTTGTTGAAGACAAGTTCATTATAGATGTGTGGCTTTATTTCTAGGTTCTATATTCTGTTTCATTCGTCTCTGTGTCTGCTTTTATACCAGTACCATGCTATTTTGGTTACTACAGTTCTGTCATGTGATGATGTCAGGAAATTTGATTCAGCAAAATGTAGGCCCCCAGATGCACCTCCCAAGATGACAGTGTCTGGGGCCAGGGATTACTGTGAAGAGGTGGATATATTGTGAAATAGTAGGAACAGAATTTGCTAAAGAAATTGGATGTGTGATATTAAAGCAAGAGGAATATAGAACAATTCCAAGCTTTTGGTGTGAAAAATTACAAGAATACCTTAACCCTTAACTGAGATGAAGAAGAAAAATAGAGCAGGAGGCATGGGGCTGGGGAATGGATTGAGGGGTTGAGTTTTACTAATGTTAATTTTGGAGTACTTATTAAAAATTGTGATAGAAGCAATTGGAAATATGGGATTGGAAATCAGGAGAGGTATATCGTGTGGAGAAATAAATCTTGGAGTCCTGAGAGAATGGATGTGAAAATATATAGTACCTGTTATTTGAATAAATGTGTAGAACATTCTGTGAATTATTTTATATTTGGCTTTAATATACTATTAAATATTTCTTATAAGGATCTGTAGTTTTTAATGAAGTGTTTAGTGAAATTTAACTTCTGTATTTATGGAGAGAATGTTAACAACATATACAAACAAAAATAAACTAGACATAAAAAGAATCATAGATAACAAAAAAATCATGTTCCTAATAATATTTTTGCAGTTGAAAAGAGGGAAAAAGGGTTAAAACTGTATTTAGATATTTTATACTGTATCTTTAGCAATGGTGGATTACTATGGAATTATCAGTATAACATGAAAAACTAGTTACATATGAGAATGATATTGTATATGGAAATCTGTGACTATCAATATCTTATTGTCGTCAAAAGCAACAAACTTTAAGATTTATAAAGATTATATTACTTTATTAAATTTAAATGTTTGGTTACTGTATTTTTATCAAATTGAACTAGCAAAATTTACTTATAAGTATTGAGAACTGGGCAGAATCATTAATAATTATAGAATTAAAATAATGAAAATAGAATATGCCTGACTGAATAAAATGTTGTAGCATTTTTTTTTTGAAACATATTTAATAGTTCATGCACAAGGGACTTTTATAATATTTGGTAATAATTGCCAGTGCAACACTCTGAGAGGACATTTTACATTAGAATGTCACTGGGCACAGCTGAACGACGTAGAACAGATTAAATCTTGCTAATAGAATACTTCATCTGTGTTTGAGAATCCAAGGGTTTCTCTGTCTAAATAATTTTTAAAATAGGTTATAAAATTCCAGTTAGTGTCTTATTTTTCAGAGCCCATCTTTGAGATTGTGGAAAATCTACTTGTCATATCCCTGTCTTCAAGTAAGAAGCAGTTTGTTTGGCTTGTCAGAAACAATTTTTTTTCCTGCAAGTGACATTAGAAAAGAATAAAACAGAGATTTCACATATAAGTCAGGTAATTATTTTAATAGGAAAAGTAGTAATAAATAAGGTAAGTGTAGGAATTAGATTGTAATAGACTGTGGTTTCCAGTTTATAGGAATCTTAATTTGTATGTGTTGATAAACCACTGAATTTTTTAAGAACAAGAACATAAAGCTTACAAGAAGAATCTTAGGTGATTTACTATAGTCCAAGTTATAGAGTCAGCAGGAGGGAGTATTTTCAAAGAGAAGAAAAGCATTAGTAATACCTTTAAAGCACAATGAACTCAAGCATTGAAAAGAAAAAAAAAGCCCAGTGACTTACTATCATCACTGGTGTCTACCTTTGCAATCTTTCTATGAGAAATTTAAATCTCTACTGACAAAAACGAATGTCCTTTTATACAGAGAGCAATTTAAGTGTTAAGAGAAATAAACGTCTTCTAACCTCAAAGGGTTTGTGCTCTTTATGAGCCAGTAGGAAGTGAATAACAGAAGATAAATATAGTAAGAAGATGCTGAGTATCATGAGCGTGAATAGGCAGTAAAAGAGAGGAAGTGGTAGGTGGTGCTTGTGGCTCAAGGAGTAGGGCCCCGGCCCCATATACCGAGGGTGGCAGGTTCAAACCCAGCCCTGGCCAAAAAGCTGCAAAAAGGAAAAAAAAAAAAAAAAAAGAGAGAAAGTGGTTGCTAAAATTTGAAATATATTTGTATAACATGTGAAAGTTTCATAGAACAGATAATAACTTAATAGGTGGGATAAAGGTACAGAGAATATTCCACATGAGAATAAAGCATGTGCAAACGTCTATGCTTCCACTCAGATGTGGAAAAACCAGTAAAGCAATTTCTCTGAAGTGTAATGTCACGTAGAAAAATAGTAGTAATTAAGAATACATAAGGGTAAGTGAGAGACTTAGAGATAGACCATGACTGCCCACTCACTTGGATCTTGTTTAGGCATGTGTTGAGGAAGCACTGGAGGTTTTGGAGCAAAGGCGCGATGCCTATAAAGTAGAATTTTAAGTTCAGTTTAGTGCAAGTGATGCGGTCAACAGGGTCATGGTTAGAAGCGAAGGACTTCAGGCATAAAGCCAAAGGGAGAGGTTAAATCGATAAATAAATGGTAGTGAAAATGCAGAGAAAGGGATAAAAATCAGGAGGAAAAATGAAGGCAAATAATTCAGTATCAACAACTGAATGATAGATTTTAGAGAGGCATGTAAATGATCAACCCTAAATATGATCTGGGAGAAATATCCATCGTAACACAAGAAATTGACATTCACAAATTTTACAAAATAATTATGATAATGAACAATAATGGGAGTTTACTGTGGGCCTACATAATGTGATACAACAATTTACTACTCTTTGTAGTGACCTAATCTATGTTGGTTTGTGTACTTGTGTACTGTGATCTTCATGAAGAACCAACGTAATGATGCCTCATCCTTTGCAAGATCATTTAGAATTCTCTTTGTTTGAGACAGGATTAGCAGGAAGCAGGTGAAGCTTAGCCTTCGTTATCTCTCACTAAACTTTTCCCTTAATGAGCTCTGCACCTAATTTTAAGTTTTTGAATTCACAAATTCAAATGTGCTTTATGAATAAGTTTACAAATTCACACCTTCTTTGAAAGATCACCATAGCTTGTATCAGCTTTAGACCCCACACCACTGGGGTGTTTTGCAACACAAATGATTCTTTGGAATTTATGAGAAAATAATTGTTTTATTTCATCACAAGTACTGGTGGACATAGAAAGTACTTGCACCATTAAGGATTTTTCTGCTTCCTGTCCATTATAGAAGATTAAGAGAAAAGGATTTAAATGTAGCAATTCAGTGACTGGGTGTGCTGCTGCATTCAAATTATTTATTTGAATTTGGAACCTGAACTCTAGAACTCTACGGATTTGGTTACCCCCCAAGAACATATTGAGCAGACTAGTTAAAGGGATGACTTTGATATCTCTGTCTCCATCTGTAGACTCATGAGTCCATATCCTTCCTTTCCCACAAGGACATCATCAATACTTGAGTGCTCTCCAATGTTTTCAACTTTTTTTTCCTCACTGGTGACTTCTTAATAAAGCACTTCAAAATCCCAGTATCTTTCTTACACAGCAAAGCATTGCCTCTGTTAGCTGCTTGTACCCCTGGCTACTTCCTTTTTTTAGCCTCTCCTATTTCACTAAGTTCTTCATTTTCACATTGTGACCTCAAAGAAAGAAAGAGTCCATAGTTTCTACCTCAGTTTCTGCTCCTCATCCTCCTTTATTCCCAACTGCTGTCAGACTTAAGCCATGACCGCAGTCTTGGACCGCACTGACCAGTGCCACTGACACCCCCATGACTTATTACATGCATAGGTTCTTCCCAGGGATCATTTTCCTTTTGTATCTGCATTATTTTATGACTTTGCCATATGTATTTTCTTTTACATACTACTTACTTTGTTGGCCTTTATGCATTTATTTCTCTTAGTTCCCTTTGTATTCTTTTGTTTCATTTTTAACAGTATTTTTGTCGGCCATTAACTTTCTGCCTACTCTTGTAAGTTGTGGTCTTCAAAAATACTTTCATTTTTATTTTTTCTTGCTCTTCATATATATTCAAAGAGGGCAATGATAATTGATACCACACATCATTTTATCGTAAGAATCTGGAAGGCAATCCTGGACACTTTTTGCCCCATGTTGTCTTTCGTCCCATATTCAATTATATCCAATTGGCTACTGAGTTTCACTGATTCTACTTCTAAAATATTTTACCAGTAGTTTTCTTCTCCTTTCCTAAGCCCTACCCATGGTAATTCATACCTTTCCCAGTTTGGTTCTATCCCAAAATTCTGTGCTGTATTTGTGTGTCTTTGTGAGGGCATAATTGTAACACCCTCAACCCACATGACCATTAATATCGTTTTCTTGGTGTTAAGAATTTTAATAGAATGGATTCACACAGCTATAAAGTTTGCAATCATAAAACATTAGGCCAAATATAACCTAGATAAAAACATTAATGCTCAGAGTTGTCTAAATGTATGGAATTTGTTATCAATGAAACAGGAACAAAAGATTTAGTCTGACTCATTTGAAGCTAATAGTCTCCTATTCTGCAAAGCAAATGTACAGAACTAAGGCATCATTACATCGGTACAGATATTGTAGGCAACAGAAGCTACAAATTGGTGATGTTGAGACACTTGTTCCTGCTTGTGACTGCCAACTCTGTTTTATACATCCAGCTTCTGTCCAGATCTCATTTGAGGATCTCTCTAGTTAAAATTCTTTGTGGTTAGCAGATTAATTTTCTGTTTTTATTGACTTTTACTAGGAAACGAGGTACTTATGTGATTGTTATTTCATACTGAGGTATTATATATTAACGATTACTAACTTTAAGGTGAGGAATAATAATAGAGAAATTCATGCTAATTTTCAAACATTTTAATATTAAAACAGAATTATTCTAGAAAAAAAGAGTTGGATTTTTTTTGCTTCTTCCCATTCTCTACTGGCAAATAACATTATCTCTTCAAGATGGAATCACCATAAATTTTCACACATTTTCAAAATGTGTTTATTTTTCTTGCTCTTTTAATATCTAAGGATTACTTGGTTGAATGGACATGGATACCTAACACTTGGTTGATTCTGCTGGAAATAAGAAACATCAAAAACTTGTCTTCATTATTCTTTGATTATAAGGAAGTATAATTTAAAGATTTTATAATTCAATGAATGATTTCTTATTCAAATCAGGTTTGGGGAGGGCAATCTCCTTATTTTCTTGGTAAGGTAAATGGCATATGCCTGGAACAATTTCCTAGGTTCATGTGAAACAATGTAATCCCGTTTTCAAAGTCACTCACATAATAAGTTGGCAAGACACATCCTGTCATCAGAGATAAATTATTTATTCAAATGGTATTTTAAATATAATTTTGATGAACATAGTTTCTTTTAAAACATTGCATAAAAAATGACTTTTTCTGTTCCTACTTGTTTGTTTGGGAGTTGATATTAGAATCACTGTACTGTGAATACTAGGAAATACCAAGAAATTTGGTTAACAAAGCATTAGGTATTAAAGAGTTCAGTCTTTGGAAACAGTTAATAACTAATGGGCATAGTCCTCAAATGCTATTTTCCTTGGATTAGGTATTTTGGAACTAATTGCTTTTTCATTTAGAATTTGAAATTAACTCATAACGTAAACATTATTGAGGGAAGTGGCCACCTGTCACCCCCATATGTTGGCTTTAATTATGAATATTTCCTCCATTCTATATAAGATAAAACAAGGAGGGCCAAAATTTCATGAAACATTTTCAACAAATTGTATCTTTTATGAAACTCTTCATATCAATAAAGAAAGAAAGAAGCTGACCTGTGAAGACCGTCACATGGGGACCCAGTCTATGGTTCAGAGTAAGGTATTTGTTCATCTAATTACATGAAGCCTCTGAAATCTATCACAACTAATCATGCTTTATGATTTTTTTTTCTGCTTACGAAATTATGAAATTTTTTTCAATTTCTGCTTATGACACAGTAGCTCAATAGCTCTAATATAGATTATCATTTTTGCTTAACTTGAGGGCAATTCTTTTTATTCTCCATTTTCCCCTTCTTCCTTTCTTCTTGCTTTGCGTGTTGTATCAAACAACACTTGCTATTAAATAAAAGTTAATTTTATAAAATATTTCTAAGGAAAAATGGTGGTTCTCAGGCAACTCTGGCTATCTATCAGCATCTACGTTTTCCTTCTGTTTTTTTCTACAGTAAGAATTAGGATGCTCCTTTCATGCTCCACACATTTAAACTTGCCAGAGATACAATTCATGTTAGAACATAGTCCTTTTGTTCAATGACCTTTTGGCGAAGGGCTGGGAACAGATGTGTCAGCATATGGTATGTGGCAAAATGAGGGTACAAATAAACAACATAGCGATCACTAATGTGAGGCAGTTATTTGCCAGGAAATAATCTTTAGTGTTGATAATGAGCAGACAACTTGAAAATGCCTAAGAATTTGCTGAGGACAGTCATCCTGGTGGAGATGGTCGGGATCCTTGAATGTTTCTTAATGTCAATTATTCTACTGGGTAACTGGAACTTACCTTTGTACCATTTTCTACAAATCACCATCATTTTTTTTTTCCAGCCTAACTGTTAGCTGAGAAGTCTTTCTTAATTTGCACTCAGTGTGTTTTTATTTACAATGTCTTTCTTTGAAATCTGAAAGTGTCATTGTAAGTGTACAAGAAATAAAAAGTTTCTTGGTTTGTAGAAAACAACTTAAAACTTAATGAAAACTAACCAAAATGTAAGTATTTTACTTGTGTGATTTTAGGTAATCCTTTCTATGATGTTATTGGAGAGATTCGTTATAAATGAGTGAACTGAGAAATAGGTCGGGTAAGCCACACAGCAAGTAAGAAATCATTCAGAATTTGAAATTATGTCTCGATACTTTGCTACCCTAGAATGTATGAAAAAGATGGTAGAGTACAGTCTTTGACTCTTGGCCTTTCTTGCTCTTTCATGCTTATTAGAATTCGTCCGTACTACCTAATTGCCATTTTTATTTATGCCATTCTCCCATGTCTGCCACTCAAATTCTAGCTGATACTTCAAGCTCCAGATCAAATGCATTTTCCCTATGAAATCTTTTTTGATTACTTCTGACAAAATATTATTCCTCCTCTCAGTTTCTAAGTGATTTGCCTCACTTGCCTGGTAATAATTATCAGGGCAATGATTAAATTAATAGCTCTGTGAATTCTAATATCACAAATGAACAAGAAAAAAAAAACCCACTAAATTTCTATTTGGCTTTCATCAGCATCTTCCATGCTCACCAAGCACATAACATTCCTTCCGTCCTGGAACTAAAGAATCTCAGCAATATAAAGGCAAAGCTTTTGTCCCCACAAAGCCATATAGGCTCGCTCCTTTATGACAAAACCTATTTAAAAATTCAACTTTATAGCAGGTCTCTATGAAAAGAGAATTTTATGAACAACCTTGATTGCTGTTTCTAACCTTAGTTGCTTCCTCTTATTTCAGCTTGTCTCACTCTCTGAAACTACAGCATTACCCTACTTGGGCTAATAAGTATATCCTGCCGTATTGGTTATTTTTCTATAGTTCATTTGAGAGTTGCAAAATTTCTATCACCGATTATTTAGTCTAAATACCTTCCTGGGTAACCCGTCTCTTGTCAGTGTCCTTGTGGTGGGATATTACATCACTCACTCTTCAGGGCCAAGAAAAAGAAACCTTTTTCAGCTGTAGCAAGCAGGAATGGGTATGAGAGGCTGCCACTGAAATAACTCTCCTGGCTGTAACCCAGAGTCTGCAACTGTTCCTCCTCATGCTTTCTGTAGGACTGCACAATGTTTCCCATCTCAAAAATTTTAGAGTGGCCCATTGATCTGCAATTCCTATAGGAAAGCAGCCTTGCTTCTCTTTCTTCATTTTGCTGGGAAGAGATAAGTTCAGAGAGTTCTACTTGGACATCTCTACCAAATAAATACTATGGACCAGGGAGCCAAAGCTGGTGATGTTGTTGTTGACCAAATGAGTGCTTTCCAATTGAATATTTTTATAAAAGAATGAGTTTGTGGCTCTGATAAAACAATGCTCAGATCGTCCTTGTTTATTACCTTTGCAATAAACCACATCTGGAACATGAGGCTTATGTACATGACCGTCACGTATGCGTTGCGTCCTTTAAGACCCACATAAAGCTGAGGGCTCCTTTTACTTCCTTTATGGGAGCAATGCTTGAAGAGTAAACTTGAATTTTCCCTAGTAAGCAGCATTAAGCTTTTATGGTAAAAAATTAATGTCATATAAATAGAACCACAGAGGACACAGCCTTTGGCATCTGGCTTCTTTTGCTTTATTTAATGTTTTTGAGATGTACCCATGTATCTTTTCTTTTTTATTGCTAAATATTGCCCCATTATATGAGTATTACACCATTTCTTATTCATGCACTAGTTGGAGGATTGGGGCTGTTTTTGGTTTTTCTAATTATGAATAAAACTGCTATCAGCATTTATACCGTGTCTTTGTGTGGATGTGTGCTTTCACCTTGGTGGATAAGTTTCTAGGAATGAATTAAACGTGGTAGTATGTATGGTACCTTATGGCACAGCCTGTAAAATACTGCCAAGTTTGGTTGGTTGTTTTTCAAAATGATTGTACCATTTTGAATTCCTAACAGCAATGTACAAAAGTTTCAATTTTTTCACATTCTTGCCAGCTTTCTGTCAGCGTCCTATTAATTTTAGCACGTATAATCTATGGAAAGTATAAGCTTGTCATTCTAATTTGCATTGCTGTAGCAGTTATTGATATTAAGCATTTTTCACGTACTTGTCTGTGCTCTTCTAAACGTATCTGTTAAATATTTTTCCCATTGTTTACATTGGACTGTTGGTTCTATTACATTTTAAAGATTCTCCATGTTCTGAATATAGTTTCTTATAAGAAATACAATTTATAAGTATTTTCTCCCAGTCTGAATCTTATCTTTTTCTTAGCTTAAGAATATCTTTTATGAAACAGAACTTTGAAATTAACATACAGTTCAATTTTTTATTGTTTCCTATTATGTTTTATGGAGTTTTTTTGTTGTTGTTGCAGTTTTTGGCTGGGGTTGGATTTGAACCCCCCCACCTCTGGTATATGGGGCCGGAGCCCCACTCCTTTGAGCCGCCCTATGTTTTATGCTTTTTTGTATGGTAGATATCTTTGTTTAGCTGAAGGTTATAAAGACATTCCTAAAGTTCCTTCCAGAAGCGTTCTAGGTTGACCTCTGACATTGAATGCTGTGGTATCTTTTATCTCAGTTTTTGTATGTGGCCCCAGGTAGGGTCTTCTCTTGTAGATGTACCTGCCTATTTTTTTTTTTTTTTGTACTTTTCCTGCTTGGGATTGCTAAGGTTCTTTCATCTGTGATTTCTTGCCATTCACTAATTTTGGAAAATACTCTTTAAGTATTTCTTCTCCTGTTCACTTTCTTTTTGTTCTCTGGGACTCCAATTGCAAGGATACTGGGTATTTGATACTGTCCCACAGCTCTTGAATTCTTTGTTCTGTGCTCCGTGTGGCTCCAGCTGCTGGTAAGCCCATAAAAGCAATTTTTTAATCCCTGGCATATTTTTTAATCACTAGTTTAGCTGATGTTTTATAGTGCAAATCATGTCTTTAAAGTTTCCCATTTCTTCACATGCAGTGTTTACCATCTACACTAGATCTTTTCAAATCGCTCATAGTTATTTATAATCTCAGTTTAATGCTTCTACTTTGGGGGCCATATCTGGTTCTAGTTGTGATGATGGAAGAATATTCATGAGGATTTTCAAGCAGGGATGACATGGAAACTTCTTGAGAAATAAGTGAGACTTGTCAGAGTTTGATCATACCTGCACACAAAAGTTTAAGGCAGTGTCTAAAACTTCTAGGGCCCAGCATTCAGTTTTATTGGGTGGACCTGGTGTGGGGGTCCACGGCAAAATCTAGTGCTCATTTTCTTCTCCTTTTCCCACCAAAATGTATCTTCTGCCGTGCTGTGCTGCCAGGTTGAGGGAGAGGCAAGGCAGGTGGTGTCATAGGGTCCCACCTGTCCTCAATGTGCCTTTTTCATCTCTTTGCTATTGTCAGGTTCTATAATCACTCACCTGTGTCCTTAGAGCTTGTGAAGCATTTTACAACTATTCAAATTGAAATTTCTGTGGAGAAAAGAATGCTGGAAAACCCTATTCAACAAAATGGACATGAGCCTCCTAAATTAGTAATTACATGCTTCTAGGGCCAGGTGCAGGGGGCTCATGCCTGTAATCCTAGCACTCTGGGAGCCCAGGCAGGTGGATTGCTTGAGCAATCAGGAGTTGGAGATCAGCCTGAGCAAGATCAAGACCCTATCTGTAAAAAAAAAAAAAAAAAAAAAAAAAAAAAAATAGATGGGAGTTGTGGTGGGAGCCTGTAGTACCAGCTACTCAGGAGGCTGAAGCAAGAGGATTGCTTGTGCCCAGGAATTTGAGGGTGCTGTGAGCTGTGACATCACAATACTCTACCAAGGGTGACAAAGTAAGATTCTATATCAAAAAAAGTAATTATATATTTCTGCAAAATCTAATATCTTAATCTGAAAGCCAATTTTATGATTAAAAATAATAGCAAATAAGAACAGTTGCTTATATTTTTGAATTCCCCAACATTAAGGAACATTTTACTGTGAAGCTGCCTTTTTGCTATGCTTTCCCTTTCAATGTATTTCTCATTGCTTACTCTGTTGCTAAAAGCCATCGCTGCTAAAGGACGGCCTAAATAGCTATTTTCCTGCCTTTGTCGTTTCTGCCTCTTCAATCACATGATAAAACTTAATTATCTCCGATGAAACTAATGTAGGCAGAAAAGAGAAAGACACTTGGTAAAGCTCCTACTATACACTCGAGTAAACATAAACCCAGAGCTCATTATTACATTTGATGGGACCGCTGAATTACAGCACATTGGAAAGCATGGGTTCAGTTGCAGTAAGTACACTCATAAGCAAAAGATGATCTGAAAGTGAGCTGCAGGGAATAACAGCTCCAATAAACGGTTCCATATCTACAGTTCAATGCCACACATTGACTTCTGAGATGATTTGGAAATCAGAGTATTTTAATTCAACACTCAATAATTTCAGAGTTGGTGCCATTAAGTTTCAAGTTATGTAAGCATTCAGACTCAATTACCCATCTTTAAATTATTTTATATATTACTCTAGGTTGTCTAGTAGATGTAGAAAAATTGCTTTAAATATGAATTATCAATGAACAGTAGTGTAGCTCTCATTTAATCTCCAGTCATATTCACATCAAATAATTAAAAACCAGTAGGTGGAAGAAGCTGGGAATACTGCAGGATGGTATTGTTTGAATGTCTCAAGACCCTCTGACTAATTAGGCATAGGAACCACATAGCAAGAGCAAATATCTCACAGATGTTACAGATATTTACAATAAAATCAATTGGCCAGTTATCCCTATTAGAGTCATATAGCAAAAGACTGTCATCCTTTGTAAGCCAGATATGGGAATTGGTTTTAAGCAAAAGGAAAGAGAAAAAGGAGATGAGGAATAGGAAAGATTTAAAATCAGCAAAATGCAAAATATATCTTAGTTATTTACTGACAAGCCACTCCTGCCACCAGGATGGGTTTTGCGCAGTCCATTAGTTGGTGTGTGAAGAATCTGAGGTCATGTCAGAATGAGCTGAGGCAGCACAGCCTGTGATCCCACTAAGATAATCAGTTAGGACCCATTTCCAGGATGAGACTTAACATGGAGGAGGGACTGCTGGATGTGGCAAATATATAAAAAGGTATGAGGATAATAAGGGCCAAAGGAAAGGGGCATTGTGGGGACATTAAGGGTGTGGAAGAAACTGAGGAAATATCAGAAAACACGTTGCCACATATTTTCCAAAATCATTTAGCCAAAAGCCAGAGAAGAGGGGATTATACTAAATTTTAAAAAAGCTCCCTGAACTATAGCTCCTTCCAAAGGTTCAGGAAAAGAAATCTCATACGTGTAAGGAGAAGCCATAGAAATTATAATTAAACCCCTTTTAAAGTGGTTAGGAGCGAAGCAAGAGTGAAAAGCAGGATAATGTTTTCATAGAATAGGTCCTAAAGCAAAAGAAAAAAACAGCATACAAAACGATAAGCTATCATTTCAAAATGATTTAAATGAACCAAAGGTTCTGTAAAGGCCTTTAGAAATTCAAATGATTTATATTTTCCTGTAAATGTGTTCCTCCTCTTTCTCCCTGTTCTTTTCTTAGGTAATTATTAGTCACGCCAGTTAGCCTGAACTAGATACTGTAATATAAAACGAGGCATCGTCTACCCCTTATTCTCCAACCACCCTACACATCTCTAATCAGTCAGGAAGGCTGAGAAACGCTTCCTCCTGGAGATCTAGTGGATCCCCCTCCTCCTCCCCTTTAGTTCGGGAATTTACCATCCTGTTACCTCCTCACTGGGGCTCTGCTTCCATCATAATTTACAGTCTGCGTGGCAGATCGAATCTGTGGAGAAGTGGTTTAAAATACAGCATAAAAGCTAATATTTGAAAAATAACGACACTGATGACCTTTCATCCCTGCAGTCTGCCGTCCCATCTTGCCTTCTCGAGTATTGCACAGAATACTGACATTTCTTCACGTAAATTATCTTTCTCATGGTTGTGCCATTCTGGGTGTGCTTTGCTCTGCTCTGGTTACCCCGTGCCCCTTATCCAGCCGGCAGAGTTCAGTTTATACTTCAAAATTCAGTCAAAGTCAAATATCAACTCTAGGATGCACTGCCTGACACGATGGGCAATGTTTCACGTCCCCTTCCGTATTTTATGATGTCATTTGTTTACCTGGGTAGGTTAGCTCAGAGGTCAGGACATTTCTCTGTAAGGGGCCAGAGAGTAACTACGTTACCATGTGGAGTATGTGGCCTCCCCATAACCAATGAACTCCGTGTCTATTGTGCAAAAGCAGCCCTAAACAATGTGGAACTGAATGTACGTGGCTGAGCACAGGTGAAGCGTTCACTGCTAACTGCCATGTGAGTTGCATTTAACTTGCTCTAGTTTTGAACCAGGGGCCTCAGGCAACTGTGAAGCCTCTGCTCATTGTTTTTCTGTCAATCAAACATCTACCCCACCTCCCTTCGCATGCTCCAGTGTGCCATGCTGGATAACTGTGTTCTTCACTTACCATAACTTCTGATGGCGCACTTGGCCTTGAACGTTTGCCTGACGGCTCTTTGAATGGAATCCATGGATAGTATGTAGCGCGGTGACATCATTGCACATACTTAGAGGGTGTGAGTCAGAGGTCATCATCCAGGACCACCCAAAGTCCACTCCACACACAATTAAATATTTGTGGGATGACAAAAGTCTCAATTCTCAGAAACGAATTCGGTAAGTATGTCATGAGTTACGTACAACTTACAAGTGTGCAGTGTAACCACTGATTATAGTGCCATGTGAGTTGCACGTCACTCACACACAGAAAACAATAAAAAATAACAATTTTTTCATTAAACTAGGAAGGATCATTTTGTTTTGGAAGTTTTATTTCTATCTTTGTAATTCAATGCCATGGCCTCAAGGTGGGGGGCGGATATTCTTCCAGTGTGGCAATCAGTGTGTTATATGCTGGATTCATTCTCTAGGTCACAATTTATCAACCTCTGAGTTAGCTGACTCAAGTTTACCTTTGGAGCTTGCTGTGGAACATTGATGATGCATTATAGTATATTTGAACACATATAAAAACCTGATCTAAATAAACTTCGAATTTACAGCAAAAACTGCTTGTCTTACTTGGCTATTTCCCAATGCCTACAGATTCTTGAACACATTACAACTAAAAAGAAAATGAATCTTATGAATGAATTTTATAGACTATAACAAAAATTAGGCATAGTTCATTTTGTCATAATATTGTACAGAAAATGACTATGAAATGAATTGCTTAACCAATGTGCCTTCTCTCTCCACGGGGGCCCTGTCCAGTGACCACCATCAGTTATCATTTGGGTGCTGCCTGGTGCTTTCCTCAAGGTATTGCCTTACTCACTGTGCCTTCCAGAACTTCTCAGAGGTTGTTCACTTTTGAAGATGTTACAGTTTGTTAAAGAATAATGTAGGAACAAAAATTCATAAAAATGGCATTTATTTTGATATAGTATACTTAAGTTTATAGCAGAATAATCTTTATTGTAGATGTGGTTTCCTTTCTTCCTAATGATATCTGCACTGTATGATTTTATGATCACAGTAAGTTATTCTTGGGTCTTTTGTCAACAATAATCTTTCTAGCCCTCAGGTAGTTATAATTTTCTGCCTTTAACTTAAAAACTAGGATAGATGAGACACAGAAAACATTAAAGTATGTCATATAAAACCTACCAGAACAGATTGCTTTATTTTAAAGATCAAAAACCCTTAAAAATCTAATGTTGATCTAATTTAAGTACAACTGAGCAACAGATATCTTAGAGTCTGAAGTCTGTATCAACACAGATTTCCCAAGCCCTTTGAAATGATCTGAGAAAGGTTAAACTAACAAGGCATGCACTTGAATATTGCCATTAAATTGAAATGAAGGAATATTAGTATTTACTGTATTTCAATAAATATAAGGCCCCGCTGGTATTTTCTATTCTAAATTTAAATTACTCTCACTTCTAAGGTTTTCAGGAGGGACATTAATGTTAAGATGAAGTGGTCCTGGTAATTATAAGGATTTCAAGTGAGTCATGTGTGCACATGTGTTCTCTCAGCTCATTTATAACAATTTATTTGAAATAGGTATTTTTTTCCTCTTGAAAAAGGGTTGATAAGCTTCAGCATATTGGGTCCTCTTGCTGCTATAAAACATTGCAACTAACTTAGCAGTTGAAACAACACAAATATATTATCTAACAGTTCTGTGGTTAGAAACCAGGCACAGGTTCTGCAAGGCTCAAGGAACAAAGATGCTGTGTTTTTTGCTGACTGTTAGCTGAGGACCATTCTCAGCTTTGGAAGCCGTTGCCTTCCTGGCGCTTGGTTTGCCTCCTTCATCTTCAAAGCCTTCAAAGCTGGGTGGAGTCTCTCTTGAGGTGCGAGGCTCCATCCTATTCCATTATACTCTTCTGCTTTTAAGAGTTCTTATGGTTTCACTGAGTCCACTGGGGTAATGTTATTTTAATGTGAGTGGACTTGATTTCGTCTGCAATCTTAATTCTCTTTTGATATGTAACATAACATGTTCTCAGGTTCCAGGATTCAGACCAAGATCTCTTTGGGAGACCAATATTCAGCCCGCTACAAATTCCCCACATCTACAGTAGTCATGGCCAATCTGGTTCCTGGCCACAAAATAACTTTGGATAAAATAATAATAAGATAAAATGGTCACACTTTGTGTTTTGGGTCAGTAATTCTCATAATAAATTGAGAAGGAATTTAGTATCACAAGGAAACAGACATGAAACTGGTATTTAAAAGAGATAGTTGGTATAAATACATGGACATTATAGTCAAACAATTTTTATTGAAATTGTATCATCAAAACAATATTTTTTAAATTTTTACAAATTTTTAGAGAAAACATTTGAGTGTTAATTTCTAAAACTCTGATAATTGTTACTGAAGGCAAAGAAGGCTTAAGCTGCCTTTTCCGTGCTACAGAATAGACGTTCTAGTTGCAGGGTAAATGTGGATTTTGGATATTATTTCTAAAGTAAAAAAGAGACGTTTTAGTCTAACCATCCTCAGAAATTTCCCCTGGAAACCTGTAGTTCTGAGCACTGAATTCCCGAAGATGCGTGTTTGTGCTATCGTTCTTCATGTCAGAAGATGCAGGTTTAATTTCAATTCCTTCTTTAGCTAGCTTGGTTTTTCTTGACTAAAAATTAATTGGTAACATATTTTATTGATGTTCTCCCTCCACAAGTGGTCTTAAGGATGTTTAATTATTTAGGGTTTTGTTTACTTTTTTATATCCTCAGAAGAAATTTCTGCTATCTCAGTGCTTTTCCATAGCAACGGGGATCAAGAATATGGTAAATAAAAGAACTTATGGGACTTTGTCCTTCATTAAAGTTGAACACTGACCAGACTATCTATTCTAGACACGCACACACACATACACACAAACACATGCTATATATGTGTGTATATATATGTATACACACATGTACACACATAAATACATATATGCGTGTGTGTATTATAGGCTGAATATGAGCAGAAGTGTTTTTGAATACTGGGGATTTGCGAATATTTACATATACAATGAATATCTTGACAATGAGATACACATTTAAACACGAAATTCATTTATGTTATAAATGTGTGTATATGTATATATTATACCTAGCCCAAAGTTAACTTTGCATAAAATTTTTTAATAATTCTGTACATAAAACAAAGCTTTGAGTACAACTCAACAGATGAGGTCAGGTGTGGAATTTTCCACTGTGACATGATGTCAGTACTTGAAAAATTTCTGATTTGAGGGTATTTTGGATTTCAGATTTTTAAGAATGCTCAACATGCATTTTTATAGTGCAGGAGCAAATTAAAGAAGACTAACAAGGCTTGAGTATGTCCAAAGGGAATGAATAATGTAATAAGTAATATATTTTAAAAATGTTTGATAAAATTAGAGGTGTTTTTTTCTAGGCAGAAGAACCATCAAGAAATCATGACACCTCATGGTTTTGTTGTTAGAGAATTGGCTTTGTTAGCGAATGCTGATGCAACTACTATTATTTTATTAGACCTTAATGGTAGATTGATAATGTAACACATTAAAATTATGGAAGATTATGCTCCAAAAACTGAAGAAATATGATTTCGACATTTATTAATATGCTTGGAAAGGCCTTTCTTAAACCACAGGCATGAGTGGAAGACCTCCCTTCGCGTTTCAGCTGGGCTGTGTCTATCAGTTCTACTGTGAATTTCCCAGCATCTATGGCAGCTATGTGGGGCCATGTGCCAAAATTATTGTCCGTTAATTACAAGTGAAATATGTACGTGCGTGTATGTCTAACTTTTGCATCTGTTGCTTAAAGGAAATCTTTTGAAAAGTTATGTTTCCATCAGTGGCAGACTAGCCAGTTTGGAAAACACCTTCTCACTATGAGAAATTAGAAGCGCTGGATAAAGTATAAAACAAAGAGTATATATTTGATGTCATTAGAGGAGCATCCAGGCAGAGAGACGGGATAATAGAGAGTTCCAACGAGGTGAACCTTACAGCTGATACCAGTTTTCACTTTTAAATAGTTTGCCATTTAAAAATATTAGCTGAGTGGCCCAGGAGTGAGCGGAAAGCGGGAGAGAGGGGCTGAGTTCTCAGCAATTTCACAGGGAAGGAAATCCATGGTACATCACTCTCTCTACTCTGAGTTTGTTGGAAATGAGCCCATATTTTATTCCATTTTTTGTCACTATGTGCTACATTTCAGATTTTTTTCTTTTGACCTACTTTCTAATTTCCTTATTCTCTTTTAAACTGTGTCTACTTTTCTATTTGAGTAGAGCACTAATATTTAATTTTTATTGATATATTTTTCATTTCTAGATATTCTATTTGGTGCTTTTTCAACCCTTAGGTCACTTTTTACAATTTTATAGTCCCTGAAGACATTTTCGAGCTTGACTTTCATTTCTTTAAAAATAGTCGGCATTATTGATTTACAACAGTCTCTATCCGATGTCTTTTAGATACTTTCTGCAGTGTGTTTCAGCAGTGAACTGTTCAGCAAACCTTCTGTTCTTGGTAATTTTTTACTTTGGTCTACTCGTGTTTTTGTTAATTATCCAATAGACCTCTTTAAAGCATAAAGTTGAAGAAGGTATCATCCAGAGAAGGAATTTAATTAATTGAGTTTGTTTTCTGTGTTAGCCAAACCTTATTCTAATTTGTGCCTTTTTAGTTGCATTTCCTGATTTAAGAAACCACTTTGGATTTAAGGTATTTTTGCTACCATTTAAATTATTGATTTCTAACCCAACTGTGAAAAAAAAAATAAATTCTATAGGCCACCGACCAAGTTTCTGTATGAATTGTGGCCTGTTACATGACTTATACAATTTTTGATTTTTGGAAATAGCACAGTTCAGTCTTTATTACATGCAAGGGCCTTCCTCTGGCTCTCTTGGTGGGAAACCTATGTTACCATAATTTGTTAATTGTGCTTTTCCAATTTGCTACATATTTTCTAGTTTTTGTACCTTCTTGTACTGAGGCTTTTGAGCAGGATTTATTAACATCACCCACTATGAGGTTTTAATACATTTTTCTTAATGTTTTTATGAATTATCTTTAAATTTTAGGTAACTATATTTGAGGGTACATTTATATCACAACTGCAGGATCTTCTAGTGTCTTATTTCTTTAATAATCATATAGGGACTTATTTATTCTTTATACCTATTACCGTTCCTGCCCTTACTCATATTGCCACGTCAGATTTCCTTAGTAGAACTGAAGCATTTTCTTTACATTTCCACATGTACTTAATATTTTTGTTTTAATTTTTTAATTGCACTTACCCAGCATGTAGCCAGATATATCTTAGTGTTTTGTTAAACTCTTAATTATTTCTGCTGCTTTATTTTGCACTTCAATTAACATTTTTTTCCTCGACTTTCTCCCTCCTTCGGCAGAAGTTTTCCAGTGAGTCTGTATTTTTTGTTGTTGTCATTGTTCTTCCTCTACCACTTCTTCTTACAATAGAAGTGTAATTTGAATCCTCAGTTATTTTCATTAAATTAATACATACACATTTTTAATTTTAGTAAAGTTTGGCGTTGTTTTTCTCTTTCATTCAGAATAAGAACTGGCCATTACTGTACATTGTTACCTTTTGTGTTCCCTCACTTATATCACCTGCATTTTTTGTGTTAAAGTTTCCTTAACTTTTAATTGTGAAAATATAAGTATTATTTTTAATAGTCTAGAGCTAATTAGATTCAAAAATATTTTTTTCTAATTTCTCTGGGTTTAATGTTTTTCTCAATAAAGTGCATTCCCTAGTAATCCATCCTTTCACGGAAAGTGTTTGAGTGGTAAACTCTTTTTAACATGCTTACATTTTTTTCAAATTAATATGAGGATACAAATGATTAGATTACACCGTTTGCATTTCCAAGGTCAAGTTCAAGTGGTAGCTGAGCCCTTCCCCTGGGAGTGTGCTCTGCACCCTCACATGGTGCCCATTAGGTGAGAGCTCACCAATCTCCCGCCTCCTCCCATTTCCCTTTTTTCTTTTCCCTCCTCCTCGTCTCCCACTTGACTGTACTTGTGGATGTGTATTCGTTTTTTCTATTGCTTTAAATATCAGTATTGAGTACATTGGATACTTGTTTTTCCATTCTTGTGATACTTTACTAAGAATGTGCTTCAACTCTATCCAAGTACATACAAAAGATAGAAAGTCTCTATCTTTTTATGACTGAATATGACTGAATTGTACTTACCTGGCATGTATCTAGATATATTAATAATACAGTTATTTTGTGGCTTTATTTTGTACTTCAGTTGTTTATGACTGTATAGTATTCTGTGGTAACATGTTCAAATAAAAATGTTATTTTGTCCCAGGGTTATTCGTTGAAAAATATCCTATTTGCCTACACCAGTCCAGTGTGACAGATATTTTACCCCAGCACTTTAAACACACAATGTCATCGTTTTGCATCTCCGTGGTCTCACTGCCGCTGAGTAGCGTGTTGTCCTTACTCCTTGGCAGGGTGCCTGTCCTTCCTCAAGACTCTTAGAGTATTTCTTTCTCCTTGGTGTTCTGCTACTTCATTAAGATCTGCCACAATTGTGCAACTTCTATGTTTTACTGACTCTTTTCAGCACTGTGTATGTAGACATTCGTAGATCTTATTACTTCCTTGATTAAGACAGTTTTAATTTTTTTAATGTTTTAGTTCTTTTTTTATTGTCTGTCTGCAGAACTCTACTGAATTTAATCTATACTGAAAATTCATCATGTTAAAACGTTTTGCCATTCTTGCATGTCTCTTAAATTACTTTTTAAAAGTTCCGTTTCTATATGGCCCTTTTCTAGGTTCTGAGTCTGTTTCTCTAATTTCTCTGTTCGCCCTTCCTACCATTCCATTTTTATCACTGGAAATGTGTTAAATAAAATTTTAATGTGTGTATAATTTTAGACTTACAGAAAAACTTTGAAGACAATACTTAACATTTTCTCTACTATGAACATTTAGTGTAATATATTTGTTATAATTAATAAACAAATATTGATACATTGTTAGTAATTGAAATCCATAGTTTATTCGTATTTTTGAAGTTTTTATCGAACGTCCTTTTATTCCTTTTGGAATCTCATCCAGATACTGCTTTGAATTTGATTTCCACATCTCCCAGTGCTCCCCTGACTGTGATAGGTTCTCAAACTTCCCTTGTTTGAGCTGATCTTGACGGTTTAAAGGATTATTGATCATATATTTTGTAGAATGTCCTTCAGTTAGGAATGTTTCTGATGTTTTTCTAATAATTAAATGGAATTATAGACTTAGGAGAGGAAGATCAGAGAAGTTAAATGTTATTTTCATCACATATCAAAAGTAGATACTCTTAACATGATTTATTAATGCTGATGTATCTTTTTTTACCAGCTTCATTGAGATATAATTGAGAAATAAAAACTGTATATTGAAGCATACAATGTGATGGTTTGATATACATATGCCTTGTGAAATGATTACCATCACCAACTTAATTAATGCACCGATTACTGCAGGTAGTTACCATGTGTGGGAGGGAATTTAAGATCTACTCTTTTAACACATTTCAAGTACACAGTATAGCATGATTAACTACAGTCATTATGGTATACATTAGATACCCAGGACTTATTCATTTTATGAGTGAAAATTGTATTCTTTGACTAGCGACTTCCCATTTCTTGTGGGAGTATGTGTATGGATACGCACACTAGTGGACACGGAGGTTGTTTCTATACCTTGCCCATTGTTAAGAAATAATGCTTCAGTGAACACACTGAGTTTTTTTCTTTTAGATCTGTCTATCCAAAGTGGGATTGCTGGATCATGTGCTAGTTCTCTTTTTAATTTTTTGAAGAACTTTTATACCATTTTCCATAAAGACTGTACCAATTTACGTTTCCACCAACAAGAATCCTTCTTTCTCTATGTCCTTGCCAATACTTACTATTCTTTTTATTTATGACAATAGCTATTCTAGGAGGTACAAAGACAATTATTTCATTGTGGTTTTGATGTGCATTAGTGATGTTAAACACAATTTCATATACCCGTTAATCTTGTGTGTGCCTTTCTTGGAAAAATGTTTCTTCAGGTCCTTTGTATGTTTTTTAATTAGGTTTTTGTTTCTTGCCTTTGTGTCATATGACTTTTTCATGTGTTTTGGACATGAAGCATTATCATAGTTATGGTTTGCACATATTTTTTCCAATTGCATAGGTTGTTGATTGTTGCTTTTCTTGATTGTTTCTTGCTGTGCAGAACATTTGCAGGTATGGTATTTTTCCTTTCTCAATACCTTCTTTCATGATTTGGTAATCTTTTGTCATGGTTTTCTTTGATTCCTCTTTTCTTCATCTTTGTGCATCCACCAGAGGTTTCGTCTTTTTAATACCAGAAGGCTTGACTAAAATATCTCATAGTTATACAAGTTTACTTTAAAGAACTTAACTGATGACAACTTCAATCAAATTCAGAAACTACAGTTTCACTTCACCTTTCACACGCACTATGCTTTTCATGTCACACTTCACGTAATTGTATATTAGGTATATGTTATACAATAACTGGGTATAATTATGTTTAATACTTTTGTCTTAGCTTTTATATATAGTTAAAAGTGCTGTAGGCACCACCGTTAGAGTATTAGAATATTTTAAATTTGGCTATATAATTCCCTTTATCAGTGAGGTTTATACTTTCGTATGTAGAGTCCAGACATTTCAAACTTGAAGACCTCCCTTTGCCATCTAGTCTAAGGCAGGCCTCACGGTAATGAACTCTCTCAGATTTTGTCTGTCTCGGAATGTCTTTAAATCTTCTTCATTTCTGAAGGACAAATATGCTGGTTAAAGTACTCTTGTTTGGCAGGTATTTTTCTTCAGAACTTCATTATATTTCCCCCAGGCCTGCAGGATTTTTGCTGAGAAATGCACTAATAATCTTATAAAGTTCCCTTGTATATGACAAGCCATTGTTCCCTCATGCTGTCAAATTTCTTTTTGATTGTTGACAATTTGTTTATAATGTTTTGAGATAATTTTTTTCTTTTTTTTTTGAGACAGAGCCTCAAGCTGTCCCCCTGGGCAGAGTGCCGTGGCATCACAGCTCACAACAACCTCCAACTCCTGGGCTCAAGCGAGTCTCCTGCCTCCACCTCCCAAGTAGCTGGGACCACAGGCGCCCGCCACAACGCCCGGCTATTTTTTGGTTGCAGCTGTCATTGTTGTTTGGCGGGTCCGGGCTGGGGACTCAAACCCTCCACCCTAGGTGTACGTGGCTGGCGCCTTAGCCGGTTGAGCTATAGGCGCCGAGCCAGAGATAATTTTTTGTAATTCGGGAGGCAAGTTCCCAGGATTACTTTGAGAACTTTGAGCTTTTTTAATCTCATTGTCCATATTCCTCCTCTGATTTGGAAAGTTTTCAGCACTCTTTTTTTTTTTTTTTTATCTGTCTCAGAGTGTCTTTAAAGCTTCTTCATTCCTTTTCTTTTTTTATAATAAGCTATTGCCTCTTTCTCTTCTTTTCGTCAAAATTCCATAATGTGAACGTTAGTTTACTGCTAGTGTTTTGTTGGTCATGTATAATTTTACTTTTTTTTTATTCTTTTTTCTTGTTCCTCTAACTGTCTAATTTCCAATGGCCTCTCTTCGGTTTTTCTGATTCTTTCCCTGGAATGGTTAAGCCTGTGGTTGAAACTCTGTATTATTGAATTCTGCCACTGTATTCTTCAGCTCTGTGGCTTCTGGTTGGCTTTTTTTCATTGTTCCTATTTCTTTATTAAACTTTTCATTTGAATTCATGCATTGCTTTTCAGATTTTGTTTTGTTGTCCATTTAGATCTTATTGAACTTTGTTATGATGGTTATTCAGAACCCTTTTTAAGCAGCTCATAGACTTTATGTTTCCAGGAGCTTGGTTATTAGAGTTTTCTTAGTTACCTCTGTGGTGTCCTATTTACCTTAATCTTCATGATCCATGTAGCCTTGAATTGGAATCTGTGAATTTTAAGAAGAAAACACCCATTTTTTACAGACTGGTTTTAGCAGTTAAAGACATTTTTTGTGTCAGGTCCTTAGGCTAATTGCCTCCAGGATCAACTGAGTGTTGTTGGAGCTTTGTCATGTGGCTGGTCTGCGGGTTGCAGTGGGGCCTGTGGTTGCTAAATCTGTCATCGGGGACACATACAGGATCCTCTCTGTTCCCTTGCTGAATGAGACAACCTCTAGAAACTTTGTCAATAGGGGTGGTATTGGGACAATGGTCTGTTTCAGGATTAGTTGTAGCCACAAACAATGGACTAGTAACAGGTTCTGCCAAGTACCTGACCTGATTTCTGAGCAAGCAGGACTGGGCCAGACTATAGTTTAGTGGGGTTAAAAATGGGTCACAGGGTTGCTTCAGGGTCCACAGTGGACTCTGCCTCTGGGGTCACTGACCGATATGTCTCCTTTAGAGCTCCTGAGTAGGCAGCGCTGCTCCTGGACGTGAATGAAAGTGTGGGGGAAGCGGGGATAGTCTGTGATTTTGTAACTAAGTCTGTGTTTTACTGGGCCTGAGTTTCTGGGATGAACTCTCCACAAAGTTTGTTTTTATTTTTACTTATTTATTCATTTAGTTTGGGTTCTTATTCACATTAAGAGTGATAATAGAGAAGGCGAGAATGAGAGAGACCTTCCCTTAGGTGGCTTATGGCCAGTAAAGTCTTTTCTCAGGTAGACTCTGAGCGTATGTCAAAACGCTGACTTTTCTTTACTCCCCGCCCCAGTCAAAAGGAATCTTTCTTGATTCCTCGACCTAAGAACATGGTTGGAATTTTGTAGATAAAACCTAGGAAAATTGAGGGCCCTCTAAGATTGCTGTACCCCAGAATCTCTCACTATCAAAGCAGTCCATACTCCATCTTCAATAATTCATCCAAATTGTTAGTTAATTAATCGTTTCTGCCACTTTATGACCCTTCTTTGTTCTGATCCAGGAGTCAAGAAATTAACTGATTTTCAAATTATTTAGGGTTTTTTTTGCCTTATTTTAACAATGAGAGTTATGATTTCCAGGATCTTTGCATATTGAAGTTGAAACCAGATGTTCTCACTGTTGGATTTTTAAAACTTCAGTTTTACATTTTTCATATTTGGTTTTTGATTAGTCAAAATACATTCACGTGGCTCAAACATTAAAACAAATATGAAAATAGATGCAAAGCAAGTGTCATTTACTACTTTATAAACTATTTTATACTGTTGATTATTAGTAATAGTTAAAACTGTTTTGACAGTTTAGTTAAAACAGTTTAAACTGTTTATAACTATTACTAATAATGGTTAACCTTTCTGGATATTTTTATATCAGTACACTTTTATATCACTTTCCGTTTTTTAAACAAAATACTTCAAAATTACAAAAAAGTGTTTGGACCTTGTTATTTTTTGTTTTATTTTATATTTAATTTACAGGTAATAATTAGTAGAATGTGATGTTTCAATACATGTATACAATTTGTACTGACCAAATTAGGGTAATTAGCATATTCATCACTTCAGACATTTATCAAGTCTTTGTAGTTAGAGAACTCAAAATCCATTCTTATAGCTGTTTTGAAAAAAAGTATGTGTTCTTGTTTTCATGGTTACCCCCCTGTGCAAGAAATACTATCATTTATTTCTCCTACCTGACTGTAACTTCATACTCATTAACCAATTCCCTTTCCAGCCTCTGGTAACCACTATTCCACTCCCCACTTATGTAGATCAACTGTTTTAAATTCCGCATATGAGTGAGATCATGTGGTATTTGTCTTCTGTGTCTGGCTTATTTTGCTTATATATAATATCCTCCTGTTGCTAATTCCAAACCAGTTTATTCAATGAATTAGTTTTTTATTTTCAGTTGTATAGTATTCCGTTATTAGTTTATGCCTTACTTTCACAAACAATGCAGCATTTGTTTGTTGATATATATTTAGGTTGTTTCAAGTCTTTATAAAGACCTGTACTTTTTTTCTCACAGGTAAATACTTAAAATAGAATGACTGGATCATGTAGTTATGTATTTAAGTTTTTAAAAAATCTATCAAACTGTCTTATAAACCTTTTGTACTAAATTGTAGTGTGAGAGGGTTTCATGTGTACACATTCTTGGCAAAGCTTGATGTGTCTGTATTTTTAATTTGTGTTATTCTATTATCTCTCTCTTTTTTTAACCTAGACCAGTGGTTCTCAACCTGTGGGTTGTGACCCTTTTGGACTGTATTAAAGGTTCACAGAATTAGGAAGGTTGAGAACCACTGAACTAGAGTCTCAAGCTGTTGCCCTGGGTAGAGTGTCATGGTGTCATAGCTCACAGAAACCTCTAACTCAGGCTCAAGCGATCCTCTTGCTTTAGTTTTTCTATTTTATTTTTAGTAGGAATGGGGTCTTGCTTTTGCTCAGGCTGGTCTCAAACTCATGAGCTCAAGCAATCCACTCGCCTCTGCCTCCTTGAGTGCTAGGATGAGAGGCATGAGCCACTGTGCCTGGCCAATTTGTGTCATTCTGATAAGTGCACAGCAACATTGCCTTTGATTTCCATTGATGATGAATGATACTGAGCATCCTTTTATTTACCTGACTGTTTTCTGTGCATCCTCCATGGTGACCTCCTGCCTGCTTTTTTATTTGGATTATTTTCTTATTATTGAGTTTGAGGATTTTTAACATATTATGTTTTAAGTTCCTCATCAGATGCATGAATTGCAAACATTTTCTTCCAGTCTGTGGCCATGAGGCCTGGTCTCCCTCCATAGTTCAACCCAACTAGGTGATAAAATGATCTCTCCTCCAATGATATAAATAAAGCAGTGACTTAAGTTTGTTTAGTTTTTCTCTGGGGAGCCCAAAGACTAAGACTTAATGCTTTAATAAGATTTAATTTTAAAATTGTATCATCCTTCCAAACTCAATATTTATGCTAAAAAATATCTTATGTTTTTAAAATGTAGTGCTTTCTTATAAAGCACATAAGAAAAATAAAAGAAATTCTGATCTCTCCAGAGTCACACAAAGATAGGGCAGCAAACACTATCCACATCTGCTGTTGACCAAATCAACATTAATGGGATAAACTAGCAGAGGCCATGATTTAGATCCTTCATATTTGATTGAGACAATTTAGTTAGTGATTAGAATCATTTTTACTTACTTTTAATCATATAAAAATCACATTATGGTTATATTAAGATTGCAATATTAGTCATCTGAAAATAAGGAAATTGAAAAATCTACATTTCTCCATTTCTTGGCCATTTACTATTTATTATGTTTTAAAAATGTATATTTACCATCAAATCATCAATCTCATTGAACGTAAATTAATCACTAAGGAAAATAAGTGAACATTATTTCTCACATAGAATTTAAGTTATTTTACTAATTTTTTCTGTTTGACTGAAATGTTCCATCGTAATATTTAAAAGAGGGTAAAAACCTTCATAATTATCTCTTCTGTGTCATTCAAAATATGTTAGGAACATTGTTTCTCACCTTTAATTTTTGCTTTACTTTGAATGCTGGATCTGTTTGGTTAGGCTAATCACAGAATCTCTGTCTTTTTTTGTCTCTATACGTCATCACTTTTAAGATGTAAGTCACCAATATATTTTCACGTTCTTCACTTATTCACACACTTTCTGAATTCTGTTCTCTGTTTATATTGAAAGAAATTTCTCCTATCCTTTCTTAACTGATGTCTTTTCATTTTACATACATTAAAGCTCCTTTTCCTACAATGGGGTTGCATTTTTTTTTTTTTTTTTAACTGGAGAGGAAACTCTTTTCTTGCTTAAAATTACATGTTGGGTGTTCGACGCCTCTGAATCTCACATTGAAATTAGATCCCCAGAGTTGAATTGGGACTAGGTACTTGGTGCTCAGTGTTTGAGTCAGGAGGGTTGACCCCTCATGAAAGGCTTGGTGCCCTCCCTGTGATAACCAATGAGTTCTCCCTTTATTAGTTCCTGGGGGAGCTCGTTGGTTAAAGGAGCCTACCCTAACCCTACCCCTTCTCTCTGCATGTGACCCTTCACCTCATTCCTTGATTGGAAGTTCCTGAATCCTCCACCAGATGTGGAACCTGGCAGCACACTTGTAGAATCTGCAGAACCATGAGCCAAATAAACCTCTTTACTTCATAAATCACCCAGCCTCAGTGTTCCTTGTATAGCCATACAAAACAGATTAGTACTTGTTCTTTTCAGTAGCAAGCATGGTACTGATCAGACCTTCACTTCTTACACAATAACATATGAACCCTCGGTGCCTATAGCTCAACCGGCTAAGGCGCCAGCCACGTACACCTAAGGTGGTGGGTTCGAATCCCCAGCCCGGACCCGCCAAACAACAATGACGGCTGCAACCAAAAAATAGCCGGGCGTTGTGGCGGGCGCCTGTGGTCCCAGCTACTTGGGAGGCGGAGGCAAGAGACTCGCTTGAGCCCAGGAGTTGGAGGTTGCTGTGAGCTGTAATGCCATGGCATTCTACCCAGGGGGACAGCTTGAGGCTCTGTCTCAAAAAAAAAAAAAAAAAAATAACATATGAACCCAAGACAAGATACTTGTGTCAGATCTCACTGTAGTTCTCTAAATTGTTTTCTTGTTGATATTCATATTAATTTATTCACTCTTACTTAAAATGCATTACTTCCATGTTCTTCCCTACCCAATGTCTTTTACCTAGCATTATTTTTTAAATAGCATTATTTAATATTTACATCCCGGCTCACCAATCTTTCCATTTTCTTCTTAAATTGGATGTTTGTTCCACATTTAAAGTACCTATTTAAAACTCTCAATACAATAAATTTTTTACTTCTTGTTCTATTCTGAATACATTGACATTCAAGTACTTAAATGAGCAAATAAAAATCTATATCCTGTCTTGACTCTTTTTACAACCTCTTTGCTAATTTCTGTGTATTTTCTAAGTGTTTCAAGATTAAATTGTTTATTATTCATTTTTATCTGTAAAGCACAATCTTCTGGATTTATCTTTGGCATGATTGTAAGAATTGAAAACCACCATTTGTTGTAGATATTTTTCTCTGAAAAGCCAAGCAGTGGGCTGATATTGCAGTTTGTCTTATGTGGGTTAAGGGTCGTACTCCTGTGCTACTCTTGGAAGCACCATATATTATCAGGGACAAATAGATCCTCTTTTTTTGTACCCCATAATTGGCTTCATAACATGAATCTTTCCATTTGTTTTATATTCATGTATTAATTTCTTGAAAATATAGATGGGTCTAAAAAATGTATATATTTTCAGAAGGGAAAAGCACTGTATTAAAATTGTCATACTCAAGGCACATTTGGCTTATGCAATTACAAGAGATAAAAGATACAAGGTACAAGATAACAGAGGTTATTGGTGTCGTATATTGAGTATGACAATTTTAATAGTTTTTTTCTTTCTTAAAATGCGTTTGCATTTTTTGCTATCCTCTGTATTTATCTTTTTCTTAGAATCTCTAAATTCCTTCTTTTCTTTTCTGAGAGGAGAAATAAATGCTTTCTTGGATAGATTTATTTTATATTTCAACTCATAAAACAGTTTATCACTGGAATAAGATCTATCTATTCTTTATATTTAAGGCATTTTCCTTACAGCGCAGGGATTTTTGTCCTAATTATTGCTAGGCTGTCCAGAAAGATGTTATTTTAGAATATTTGCTTAGGACTCCTTACTTAATTCCATTGATTTCTTTTATTTCACTCCTATTAATATTTCACAGGATATTAATTTTGTTTTATGTAAATAGATACCAAAATATGATACCCCAAAACAGCATATGAGGGGTATATATTTTGATTTCTTCAGTTTGTCAAAATGTCTTCATTTTGCCATTTCTATTGATTGATGACTTGGCTCGCTGTATAATTCTAAGTTCAAAATATTATTGATTTATAATTTGGTAGTAACTATTACCATTTCTTTTAGTACCAAAGTTGCTTATTAAAAGATATTTGATGTCATTATGATATTAACTGATTCCTAATATTTTTTCCTAGTATTTTCTAGATGCTTTGGGGATATTCTTTGCATACTTGGTGTTATGAAATTCCTCAATGATATCAGTGAGGTGCCTTTGAATTATCATTTATATACTGAGCTTAGCTAACGGTGAGCCCTCTCTTTTTCCCTGGGAAGTTGTTTTATATGATCCAGTAATTTCCCCCAGTTTCTATTTCATTAATTTTCCTCTTTAAAACTCTGTTTCATTAGATACTAAGCAATCTGGGCCAATAATTTTCTACAAAGTGCTTTCTTTCATAGATTTTTTTTTTTTTATTTTCACATATCCATGTCAAAATAATACCTCAAATTTATCTTCCAATCCTATAATTTTTATTTATGATTTGTGGACATGTTTTTAATAACATTTTATTCTAAGATTTATTTTTCATTCAGTCCTGTTGATGACTCTTTTTATTTTTTTTTAACTGATGCCTTCTGAAGACACTAATTTTTATAAGATCCTCTTCTCTCTGTGAATCCTCTCTGTTTCCTCTTGGGCCCACCTTTGTGTACTTGACTTGCTTTTCTCCTTCATGCTGCTGATTTTCTCTACTGATGTTTGTTTTCCCATTCAAATGAAGACATATGAAATGAGATTAATTAATAAAGTTATTTGCTAGGTGTCTCCCCAGTTGTTAGCTATGAAGTCTAAAATTTTCCACTTGAATCCTTTCCTGAATTGGATATTTAATAGCATAGTACAGGAGCAGGGCTTGTTAACCAGAAAACGGATTTCATACTGAAATAGTGCAGAACTGTCTTTAAAATGAGAAGCCTCACAGTTTCCGAATTAGAAGCAATTTACTCTGGAATAATAACATGCATTCTAACAAGGTTAATTCTATCAAGAGTGTTCTTTTAATTTTTTTGACATGAATTCATGATTCAATCCAGTTCTCTTTCTTTCTCTGTCTTTTTCTCTCACTTTCTCTATACGGTACAGAAAAATTACATCTCCTCGTACTTCACCCCATTTTAAATCCCATGATTATATCTGCTAATTCCAGCTGCAAAGACTTTCTCAGTTTCAGCTCTGCAGTTCAGGCTTCCTCACTTTTACATCTCTCAGCTTTCATAATCTGGGATTTACTAGTTATCTGCTCTTTTAAATTTATCAGTATTATTTTCTCTCCTTTTAATTTACAAAAAACATAGAAATCCCTCAATATGCTTATCCTCCACCAATTATTTTTTATAGTTATACATTTATCCCTATTTTAATCACTTATAATTCCTGTAGTGTCGGTTGAGGGTGAAACCTAGACTAACATTCCTAATTATAAATTGATATAAAAAAGAAGTTGAAAGTTATTTATCAAGATAATTAAAACTATAAATGTGGAACTTGCAATTTTATTTTAGCGATTTATATTCGAGGCTAAATTTTTCTTCATGTATACAGTTACATAGATACTCAATAGAGAGTTATTATCAAAGTTAAACTAGAAAAAATATAGTAATGGGAGATTATATTACATGTAATTTTAATCTATGCAACTTATTTTTATAGGGGTACTCAATATTCATACAGTAATTTTCAGTTATTTCTACTTTATTGTAAATATTACTTTTATAACTTTATTTGATTACATTTACATTTCTTATTCATTTAATACAGATTTAAACTGCAGTTGTTAACATAAGAATAAAATACAATCATGGCTGGGTATCATAAATTTACAAATGCAAAGCTTATAATATAGAGGCAGAGAAGATAGATATTAGTAGGAATACAAGATGTACCAATTTGTGAAATGATTATTAGAGTTGTTTCAACAATAAATAGAAGGTAAGACCAAAATAAGATGGAAACCTTTGCATGGAATTAAACACTAGTAGCAATTTATTATGTTATTAATATTCAAAAAAGTATTATATATAGTCTAAGTTATTAGAAGTCTTACAACAGTTGTTTTAAACTCATTACACTAAAAAAATGCCATTCTCTTAAAAAGCTCTTATCCTAACCCTATTTAAGGACACAGTCTTCTATACTACATTACCCTATATGTACTTTGATTTTTGGAAACCTGATAACTCTTTGAACTGAGTCTCACATATGCTGCCATTTTTGTTAAAGTGGAGCACCATGCCAGTTCCCATGGCTGGTAGGGCTTTCAGATTCAACACGCTCACTCTCAGATCCTGGCTTCTCCCAAGGTTTTGTAAACCTAGTTGCTAAGTCCCAGTTAATGAGCCGTATTTCTCCATTCTCGGGGTGGGGGGGATTGACTTTCCGGTTGGTTCACTTGCATTGTGTGTGTGTATGGGGATGGGGTGGGGGCTGTTTGCTTTTTGTTGTTGTTCTTATTTTTTCCTGATAGGCCATAATGAAAAGCACTGTGGTCTTTTCTGACAGAATTCTTGAACTTAGTATGTCATAGAGAAGAAATGGAAATCTAAGTCCCTTGAATTCTTTAAGGCTCCAGGCTCCTTGTAAAAGTCAATTCAATTCTTCCCCAGAGCTCAGTCAGAGGAAAGCCTTCAATATGGTGTCACCTTAGAATCTTGAGGAGCATGCTATGTGGACTTCAATTCAGCAAAAATATGAAAGAAATGAAGGAAGAACAATTACATTTGCAGATATTCACTCATTGTGGAAATATTATGTTTTTTTTTTTTTTGAGACAGAGCTTCAAGCTGTCCCCCTGGGTAGAGTGCCGTGGCATTACAGCTCACAGCAACCTCCAACTCCTGGGCTCAAGCGAGTCTCCTGCCTCCGCCTCCCAAGTAGCTGGGACTACAGGCGCCCGCCACAACGCCTGGCTATTTTTTGGTTGCAGCCGTCATTGTTGTTTGGCGGGTCCGGGCTGGGGATTCAAACCCGCCACCTTAGGTGTACGTGGCTGGCGCCTTAGCCGGTTGAGCTATAGGCGCCGAGCCCGAAATATTATGTTATAAGATTATAAGACATAATATAGTGTATATTTATCATTTAACATACTATTTTGTTTCAGTCAGTTAGGTCTACTGTAACAACGTACCTGCTCATAACCCTATTGCTTATTTGTTAAAATTGCTTTTGACTAGGTGCTAGAGTGGTGCATACCCTCCCAAGGGGGGAACTAAGATAACCACAGTGATTATTCGGCAATGAAGTATGCAGCACTTTGTTTTAGAATGAGTTTGTAAACTTAATTGTAAGACCTCTTATGGCTAATAAACAACCGAAATTTAGTTTGCACAGTTCTGGAGGTTGGAAGTCTAGGATGACGTTGCCAGAATGATCAGATTCTGCTGAGATCCCACTTCCAGGTTTCAGACTGTCAACTTTCTCTTCTATCTTCGTATCGCTGAAAGGGAGCAAGCTACTCTCTGGCCTCTTCTTAAGAGGGCACAAGTCCCATTCACGGCCTAACCACCTTCATAGTTCCTACCTCCAAACCTTATCTCATTGGGAATTATATTTTATCAAATAAATTTTAAGGAGAGATAAAAAATTTAGTCCACAGAAATGTATTATTTCTTAGATAAATAATACACCAATGCATTATTTATTAGATGATATGCATTATATTTATGCTATATAAAATGATATTTTCAGGTACTTTTTTATTGAAATGATTATGCATAGAAGAAAAATAAAAATGTTAACCAAGAAAAAAGAGATAGGACCCAGATAAAGTAAATCCAGAAGGAATTCATTTGCCAAGCTAACTATATGATTACACATGGAAAAAAATATGAAAGATATTTTTTAAAGAAAGATAACAGGAATAAATCATTGACTCTCACAAGGTTGCTGATGTGAAGATAATACAGAAAAAACTGGTTGAATTTCTGCACTATCATCAAGTTAAGAAATTCAAGTTGTAAAAGTTTAGAATAACCACAGTACTAGGTATACTGAATATCTAGTATTGTAAATTTGTATGATATCTCTTAATAGAAAATTACAAAACAAATTGAGATAACTTAGGGAAGAACTAAGTAAATGAAAAAAAGTCACAATCACAGATTAGAAGACAATAATTTAAAGGTGGCAATTCTCAAACTATTTAACAAAATAAATACAAAGCCACTAAAAATTCACTCAACAATGTCTGTCTGTATATTTGGTGTTTAAAAGGTTGGTAAGCCTATTTTAAATGTTAAGTGGAAATGCCAGTGACCAACAATAGCCCAGCAGTCTTCAAGATGAGACAACTTGACCTATTCATAGTAAAGGCAGAGTAAGTAAGGTAATGTGGTTGTAGTACAAGAACAAAACAAAAGGAATATGATAAAGACCCTAAAAACAGAGCATAACACATATGAACACTTCACTTATGTTAATAAACTTAGCACACTATAACTGCGGACAAATGTTTGGGGAAAACAGAACTTATATGTAAAAATGACACACAATTTCAAGTCAGTTGTACATCTAAATAGAAAGACAGAAGAATCAGATAATACAGTCAATAAAACAGAAGTCAGCCTCATTATCTCGGGTTATACAAAATTTCTTAAAGTTATTTTAACCTAATGTTTCTCAAATGTATTTGTTAACTGATCAAACAAACCTTATGTGTGCATGTTTGTGTGTATATGAAGGACTGACAGTCAAGTGCACGAACTCATCCTATAAGAAGTGCTACCTACTTCATTTCTGAATATCACTGCAGTCACCTTTGACATAGTCCCCTAGTGCCCTCTTCAAAGCAATTTTGGAAGTCTTCTTCTGGAATGGCCGTGAGAGCTGTCATTATACTGTGTGCACAGAAACATGCATCAACAATAATGAATGTGACTCAGCAAGACCCTGCCACACAGTGGCTCAGACACAGCTTTGAGACACCAAGGTTATGAAACCTTACAAGTTGTTTGTACAGTCCTCCCAACATAAGCACACAGTGGCAAGTTCATGAACTTAATTGTCAGGTTCCAAACCACAGCTCTGGTGATTTTCCCAGGAAAAAGTGTTCCAAAACTACTTTGAAGGGTGCACTAGATGGTGACATTGGTGCATAGCTTCCAAGGAGAGTTCTTTGAAGGTGATCATAGTAATTATTCAGCAATGAGATGTATAGGACATTTTTTAGGATGAGAGGTAAACTTAATTATAAGGCCTCTTATGCATGTGTGTGTGTGTACACATGTATGTTTACTACATTAACATATTGGGGAAATAATTTTTCTGATCAAATCAGCCAATAAATGGTGGACAGATGAAATGAACAGGTATTTTTCAAAAGAAGATATATAAAAGGAAAAATAAAATATGAAAAAAAGTTCAATATCATTAATCACCAAGGAAATGAAATTAACACCACAAGATAATCATCTTACTTCAATTAGAATGGCCACTACTAAAAAGTGGGAAAAAAAATAGGTGTTGACATGGATGTAGTAAAAGGAAAGATTATACACTTTTGGTGCAAATGTAAATTAGTCCATGCTCTTTGGAAATCAACATGAAGCATTTTCAAAGATCTAAAAGAAGACCTACCATTTGATCCTGCAACCCTGTTACTGAGCATTTATTTACCCAGAGGAAAAGAAATCATCATATCAAAAAGATACCTGCAGATGATTTTTGGTCCTTTGGATATATACCTAGAAGAGGAATTGCAAGGTCAAATAGCAGGTCTACATTTAGATCCCTGAGTGTTCTCCTTCCAAAAGGAATATACTGGGTAAATGAGGTGAAAGCTATGTTGTTCAGTAGGATGTAAGCACTCCAATTTGTACAAATAATCAACACATTGAATCCCATAGTGGCATAAGTGTATTAATGATCTATGTACAAGTGACTTAATAAAATAATAAATAAATAAAAGATACCTGTACTCATATATTTATTTACATTACAATTTATGATATGGTATCAACCTAAGTACTTGACAACTGATGAGTGGATAAAGAACATAGTGTGTGTGTGTGTGTGTGTGTGTGTATGCCACAAGTACAACTCAGCAACAACAAAGGATGAAGTAATGTCTTTTGCAGCAACTTAAATGGAGCTGGTGACCATTGTCCTAAGTGAAGTAGCTCAGCCACAGAAAAATAAATGCCACATGTTCTCAATATAAGTGGCTACACAAGTGCATAATGGTATAATAGACATTGGAGACCCATAAGGGGGAGGATGTTGAGAGATAAAAAGTTACTTATGTGGTAGAATGTATACCACTCAATGATGAATACATCAAAGCTAAGACTCTACCACTATCCAACAAAAACATGTAGCAGAATTCAAATTTTACTTCCTAAAGCCAATGAAATTAATAAAAAGCAATAATTAAGAAATGTCATGAATATCTTGTGTGTGTGTGTGTGTGTGTATATATATATATATATATATGGTGACCATCAAAGTTTGAATATTTTGTAATACTGTTTATTTTTCTATAGTAGTGATTTAAGGGATTGTATTCATCACTGAAGCCGTAAGAATTAGTGATCTTACTAATAAGAAAAATGCTACCTGGATTTAAATTAGATCTTTTGAAAAGGCATTATGACCTACATAGATCTACAATAAAATTAAAATTATAGGAACAATAGTGCATCACTCATTCTTGAGCACTTGAGAGGTTTCTAAGGACTTCTAAAGATTCTTCTTTAGTTCTCTAACCTGTTTGAAAATGTATGTATTTTGTTGCTTTAGTGAATCTAACAGAACTTTATCTTAAACACTATGATTTTCTACACTTGACCAACTCTTTGAAAAATCCAAAAGCAAGCATAATTAAGGAAACATTATTTTGTCTTAATGTCATCTATATTCATACTATGAAATCATAGAAATTATAAAAGTCATAAATAGCTTAGACACTGATATATATTGGAGATATTTTAGAAAACATTTTAATTAACCATTTCATTTACCAAAGATCTAAAAGAAATATTTTAAAATAGAATTTTTTACTCATAAAACGTAAGAACTAATTTTTAGTAAAATTAAAATTTATGAATGATTGGTAAGTACATAGTATGTTTCAGTAACATGCAAAAGAACATATATGACATATGTTATTGTATAAAAAATTTATAGTCTGGTAAGATAACCAGTAGGATGACTCTCCAATATCCATTATACCATTATGCCCTGTGTAGCCATAGTATACCTTCCACTTATAGAAAAGTAACAAGACTATAAACTTATTTTATGACAGACTAAAGCATAGTAACTAACATAGACTAAGGATAAGGTGTCTAGGATAGATTTTAAGGATACTAGTGTATTTTCATAACTTTATTTTGTTGGAAACTCCAATCACCTGTCCCTGATGTGGTCCCTTCTTAGAAGATGTAAACACGGCCTCTTGGTACCTGATAGTCAACTGTACTCATAAATATAGGCAAATCAGACCCATTTAATTTCACTTAGCCAGGAAAAAGACGGTTCACTTTCCTCAAGGATGTATCACCTCTCCAGGTCTCTCTCAAAATGCAGTCTATAGGAATCTGCATAATTTTTCCATAGACATCATTCTAGTTTGCTGTATTAATGAAACCATTCTGACTAGACTTTGTAAGCAGGATGTACTAAATGTCCCAGAAGCCCTGGTATGATACTTTCCTGCCTGACACGTCAAATAAAGCCCAGTGAAAATTCAAGTTCTGATATTTTGTTTAAGTTTCAAGGTTTTCTTTTAGCTGAGCCATGAAAACGCATCTGTCCCAAGGAAAAAGGAAAGAGTCTATGTCTGAAATTACGTACTACTAAGAAAATAGTACCATGCCTTTTCAGGCTCTCTGGAGTCTAGAGGAAACAAATCACAGTATTAGCCCAGTGATGGCAACATTTTTACCAAGGAACCCTGAAGCTGACTATTTTGAGTAGGACTAGAACACTGGAAGGTTCTAGAATTCTGAAGCAAGTTACATTTCCACTGCACCATATACACCAGGAGATTTAGTGGTGCTGGGAGTGTCCATGGCAGGTAGAGTGTTTGATAGAGAAGGCTTCCCCTTAGGAAAACGACAGCACATATTCTTGTGATTTTGAAGCAAGCTACTCCACATTCTGAAGATAATGCTTCTTTGTCTGAATAACAACAATGGGAGCAAGATAATTTTTTAGCTTGATATTAGGTCCTATGAAGCCAGAGAAAGTTTTATTGGGGTCACCAGATTTCATGAAAATCTGAGCTGCCTATCATGCTCTGGTGTTATCTGACCACAGAAGCTATAAATTTTAGTATTTGCAGCAGCATTCCATCTAAAAGTAGCAGAAACACACACACACACACACACACACACACACACACATATATATTTCAAAAATAAAGGGCTTGAAGAAGTCCTGAAAAATAAAATAAAATTATATGAACAGGAGACTCAGACTCCCATGATCATAATTTAATTTTACTTTTTAATTTTATTTTTAGATGACAAAACATTGTACATATTTATAGGGTACAGGGAGTGCTATGATCCATGGATACATTGTGGGATGATTTCATCAGACTAATGAACATATCCATTACCTCATACTTACCATTTCTTTGTGATGAGAACATGTAAAATCTACTCTTCTAGCAATTTGAAATACTCACGTATATAATAAATTGTTATTAACTATGGCCAAAATGCTGCCCAATAGATCACTAGAACGTATTTCTCCTAACTGGAGCCCTTGTGTCTTTTGACTAACATCTCTTCTTTTCCTGTCCATTCCTCAACCCCTCAGCCTTGGTAACCATCACCCTACTCTGTATTGATTTAAGCTTGACTGTTTTAATTTCCGCATACAAGTGAGATCATGCAGTATCTGTCTTTATGTACCTGGCTTCACTTAGCATAATGTCCTCTAGATTTATCCATGTTGTTGTGTGTGAGAGAGTTTCCTTCTTTTTTAAGACTGAATAGTATTCTATTATGTGTATATAGACCAATTCTACTCTATCCATTTGTTCACTAATGAGCACTTGTTTCTGTATCTCAAATATTGTGAATAATGTGGCGATGAACTTGGGGGTGTAGCTTCAAAATACTTATACAATTGTATATATATATTGCCAGAGATGGGTTTGATAGTATTTCTATGTTTAGATTTTTGAGGAACCTTTACGATTTTTTCCAAAATGGCTGTGCTAATTTGCATTCCCACCAACACTGTACCTATAAAAGAATTCCCTTTTCTCTACATCTGTGTTGAGACTTACCATCTTTTATCATTTTGAAAACAGTTATTCTAGCAGGGTGAGGTTATCTTGCATTGTGGTTTTAATTTGCATTTCCCTAATGATTAATGACGTTGAAAATGTTTTTCATATACCCTTTGGCCATTTGTACATCTTCTTTTGATAAATATTTATTGAGGTTCTTTGCCCATTTTTTAAAATTGAGATATTTGCTTTTGGTTCTTGTGGGTTGTTTCTTCTCTTGTTCCTCTGTTGTCCGGAGGCTTTTCAGTTTAATGAAATCTCACTCATCTATGTTGGCTTTTGCTGCCTTGCTTGGGAGTCACATTCAGGAAATCGTCCATGCATCTACTTTTAAATCACTGCTTTTCTCTACAAACTTGTATTTAGAGGATTATGAAGTTTCCTCTGGCAAGTCATCTCAGAGGCTTATGTAGATGGTTCTACATAATAGGCTGTTATACTGGATTTCTCCAGAAGATAGAAATAAAAGGATACATTAATCTGTAGGGTGTCCCAAAAGTCCTACCATATACAGAAAAAAATAGGAACTTATAGCTAAATGTACCTTTATTTACAAAGTACTTATTACAAAATTTTACAGGAAGGCAGCCAACTCATAGAGAATATTTTGTTTGAATATTTTGTAAACTTTTACAATGAATATTTTTATAAATAAAGGTACATTTAGCTACAATTTCTCATTTTCCCTATGTGTGGTGACTTTAGGGGTGACCTTTGTAACACCCTGTAAAATGAGATTTATTAGAAGAAGCTGGCTTGCCCAAAATTAGGGAGACTGAAAAGTCCTATAACTTATCTTCTGTGAGCGGAAGCATAAGAGAAAGGAAAGCTGAGGGTGGAAATTCAAGTGTAAGTCCAAAGACGTGAGAGGTAGCAGTGCCAATGGTGTAAGTTACAGTGCAATGACAAGAGAGGACCCCTATGTCAGCTCTAGTAGTCAAGTGGTGAGAGAAATTTCAATTTTCCAACACCTATTTTCTTCTGTACATGTCCTCAATGAATTGGATAATACCCTCCCACTGGGCAGAGCACTCTGCTTTCCTCAGTCCCCCAATTCAAATTCTAATGTCTACTGGAAAGACCCTCATAGATACTCCCAGAAGTAGTGTTTCACTAGGGATTTGGGTCTCCCATAGTCTGGTAGAGATGACATATAAAAATCATCATCATAGCTTGATTACATGAACCTACCCTGCACAGAAGGGAAAGCAATTTGTGTTTCTAGGAATAGATGCTTCTTCTGGAAATGGACTGTCTTCACTGCCAGCAATAACTTTTCCAAAACTGCATTCATGATTTTGGAGATTGCTTCATCACTGTTAGACAGTTTTCCACAGTATTTCTTCTGAACAAGAAAATTATTTTAGAGCAAATGAAATGTGACACCAGGCCCCACAGAATCATAGGTGGTATATGTGATACACAGGGGGTTGTATCGCATATACCACCCCCTGCCTGATTGGAGAGTGGAATGGGCTCCTGGGCTGATAGAATGGTGCAAGGGCTTATGAAGACTTAGAACATTTTATAGTTATCAAATTCCCTGTAGATGGAAGCTCAGTCCTGGATCTTGTATAGCCAATGGACTTCTCTAGCTCACATAGCTAGACTTTATAGATCTAGGATCTAAGTAACAAAATTAGGAGACTTTTTTCTTATTCTTACACTTAAAGAACTACAACTCTGGCCTCTAAGTGGTTTGGAGGTTTTAGTATCCTAAGGAGAAAGGTTCTTACTAGAAGCACAATGGGGATAATCTTTCTACATTTCTATATTTCTCAGAATTTTCTTTTCCTTAATGTCAGAATTTTCTAACAAGAAGAAATTACATGAGGTTGTGAAAGTGGGAAAGGAGGCCAATCCATGGTTTTCTGCAGGTGGTTGTACCCTGTATTGGTTGTGAGTTCTTAAATTCCACAGTTTAATAATTTTTATTTAAATTTAATATCCAATATACTGTGACAGTTTATTTAACCAAAATATGATAGTTGAGCTTTCTAGAGTTTATTGAATTGTTTTACTGAACTGTTATATTTCAGAATTATGAGACTCCATATTATTAATGCTTATTTCCAGTGACAATACTTGGTTTTCCTTTAAAAGAAAGAATCTTACCAATCCCTTAAAGTAATAGCTCAAAGTCTAAAGTTATTATTTCCATTCAACACTACGAATTTTCCCTCTCTTCAATAGTACCAGTGATCCATTAACATCACAATATAATAAGGAGGCCACTTCAAATCCAACCTCTTCCCTGAAAACTTTTCCTACCATTGTTTTCTCTGGACCTACAATTCCCCAGTGCACAACCTATGTCATACAATCCAGTGGCCACATTCTTCCTAAAATATACAGAACATAGATTGTGTTATTGGAACCCCGACTATATCAAATGCTGCCTGGGGGCCAGCATGCCCCTTTGGGGTCCAGTATGCCCCTTTGAAAACTTCATACCATACCTCCTATTTCCCCACTTATAAATTTATTAATGAAACTACTAAAGGCTGAATAGCAGGAAAATGATTATGAAATAGAATTTCTATATGGTCATCTTTGGAAAAATTGGAAAAGTCTGTCACTCAGCTTAGGAAAGTCAGGATACTAACTCAGCTCACTAAAACCAGAAGTAAGAGCACAGGGTGCTGGGACTACTCTGTCCACATCCTATTCTACTGGACTCTGAGGCTTATGAACTTTAGATTCTCCAAATTTAAAGGCATATGCAACACAGGCCAAGTGTGGTGGCTCCTGCCTATAATCCTAGCATTTTTGGAGTCTGAGGCAGGTGATTACTTGAGCTCAGGAGTTTGAGACCAGTCTGAGTAAGGGCAAGACCCCATCTCTACCAAAAATAGAAAAAGTAGCTGGGCATTGTAGTGGACACCTATACGTTCCAGCTATTTGGGTGGCTGAGGCAAGAGGATTGCTTAAACCCTAGAGTTTGAGGTTGCTGTGAGCTATGACACCACAGCATTCTACCCAGGGGAACAGTGAGACTCGGTGTCAGGGAAAAAAAAAAGAAAGAAAGAAAGACATGGGCAATACATTTGCTAAAGGCTAAAGGATGCCTCCTGTGTAGCAGCTACAGCCTAGCCTTAGACACCAGCTATATCTGCAGAAAATAAAAAAGAGCAGTGAAAACAAACCTCTAACATCACCTATTTCCTGATTTCTGCCTTAGGCTGAATGTTAACATTTATCTTTTTATAAGTAATAGTGATTGAAGGATTTACGGTAAGGATTTCAACATCACTTTATAGTCTTTCTTGGAGGTAGAAATATAAAAAAAATTTTTTTTTGATAAACTAGTTCATCCTTGGGGAGTGATATTTCATTTCCATTTATTCCTACTATGTGGTTTTCAAAATGAAATAAAATTCAGCCCAGGAACGGCCAGAGAGCAATGAAAAGAAACAGCAGGCTGAGGTTGGAAAGGAACGTTTAAAGAGAGCTTGGCCAATTCCTTTTTCTGATTTAGGCCTAGTCGATAAGTGTTAGCCTGGAGATTGCACAGCAACAAAAATTCCTGTCACGCTTAGCAAATATCACTGAGAATGAGCATGTTGTTTTGATTGTTAATGGAGCCCAAAGTACCCACAAAAAGGCTTAAAAAGACAGTTGACCTGAGAAGGAAGAAGATTCCCGGTTCCTATGTCAATCTGGCTCTTCCATAAATTTTCCATTTTCCTGAGGAATAGTTTTTTTGTTGTTGTTGTTGTTTTTGTAATATGACAAATAAAGTCCTAAGACAAAAAAACCAGAACCAAAACAGTACCTCTGGCAACAAGCTCCAAGTCAGTAAATATAAAAGGGAAAAATTAAAAACAAACTTGTAGCTGGGTGTAAAGGCTACACTGGATATTTCTGCAGCTCTATTGCAGAGAAGACCTCATGGGGAGGGATTTGATAAAATCCCTTTTTAAAATGCTATTAACTCTGACCAGCCCTAGGTAGAGTTATTGTGCTATTTATTCCAAGAATAAGTAGTGCATGTGCACAATTAATTAGCTAAAATATTTTTCAGTGTTTGCAAGCACTGTACTAGGACTGAAAGATAAAACTTTGCCTTGTAATATTATCAGATGCAATACAGAATCAGCAACTTTGAGATTTAAACCAAAGTCTTGGACATTTCTAAGAAATAAAATTTAACTATACTTTTAAAAGTACATATATAATTTTTTACTTACTTCTGGATTCCTCTTTTTCCTTCTTCCTTGTTTTCCCTCTCTTTTCTCCTTTCTGTCTCTTATTCCTTCATTTCTCTCCTTCTTTCTTCTCTCTTTCAACATTTGGTAGTTAGTGGAACATAGTTCACCCAGTCTCTTTCGGGGCATTGCACTGGTGTAGTCAAGTCAATTAGCTTTCCAGGCTCAAAACAATTGTGTTGAAACAATGAGATAACATAATAGATAGATAGGTAAGTCATTGATTGATAACTAGAGAGAAAAACAGAAAGTATGAAAGGCAAAGAGGCATTTCAAGTGTATTGATATGATTATATCATACAAATAAGCGTATGGTAGAGACCTGATGTTGCATGCGTTAAAATCAGATTCACAGAAAGCAGCTTTCTTAACGCTGCTGCCCTTTAGATAAATTGGGCTGAGGAGAGCAACAGTGATTTTAAAGATAGCACAGATTAAAGATTACAGAATTCAAAACTAGGTTATATAATTCACTCTACTTTTTCTCATATTTAGCGTTCATCACCTGCCACTTTATACCCTAAATCACAGGCATTAATTAAATCCTTAAATTCATTCAATTTTTCCTCTTCCTCTTTAACCTATTTTTCCAAGTTTTCTCCAAATTCTCAAGTCCTATTTTTAATTTATTTTAGAAGTATTTTTAGGTAGCTGTTCACTTCCCTTTCTCAGCCTTTCATCCTTTCTGTTAAGTGGTCAGTATGTTCCCTATTCAAGTCAAAAGTTTCACACTCCGCCTTGAAAAGCAATTTTTATCCATGGCACTTATCCAGAGGCGGGACTTTCCAGGCCTCTAAGGACATTGTCACATAAAGTTTATAACAATCTCTAATACTTGAACCTCCTGGGGCTGGTGGGATATAAAGGAATGATTTAACCCAGGAGGATCAAAGCCTGAGGCCGGAAAGAGGACCAGGACAAACTAATAAAACACTGTCACATCACTGTTAAGGCAGAAATGGTTTTCTACATAAATATGTACCGACTTGGGGGCTCAGACTTTATAAAATGAGGAAAACACTGATGAACCTCAGTGTTCCTTCTAATCTTCCATCCTATCACATCTCTTATTTATCAACTAAGGAGACTTAGAGCTTAGCTTTATCCAATATAACATGTAATAATCCAATTAGCAGGTACCAGGAAATCACTGGGATCACAAAATGGAACATTTATTTCTATGCTCAGAGACTACCGGATGGTTTTCAATCTGAAGTCCCTCTGGAAATTAGTCTCTGTTTGACTGTTTGTAAATGGTCAAATAAAAAAAAAAATGTAAAAAAAAAAAAAAGTCCAAGATAACGGGCACTATTATTTTCCATTGGTTCAAGAATAAAGGGGGAAAACACGAGCCTCCTCTGCAGGGTTCCAGGTCCTTGTCACGTGCTTTGAGCCAGAAGATGAATGGTAAACAGAAGCATGTTCCAGGTTTTTGGCTGAGTGTTGATCCAACCATTAGTGGAATGAAATTCCACATGATAAGAGAGACCAGTGGATGAAATCATTCCCATAGAAAATCTTGGTCAGAAAGGACCATGGTGTACTTGGTGATAGAAAAATTCTTTGAAAGGGTCACATTTTGCAGGTCCAGATAATTTAATTCCAGATTAAAGCAGTCCTGGAATTGTCCTAACAAAGCTTAAAAGCGAGTGTCCAGGGGAATAATGAGTTTCACAAATAACTACATGCCAATTCAAGGTCAAGCCTTCCACAGTATTACATAAAATCATTAACATCTGGCATCCAGCACAGTTTATAGGGTGCCGTTGACAGATGACAGCAGTGGGTGCTGAGGTCCCCGTCTTCCAATAGTTTCTCTAAATGTGCTGGAGAAGAAAAAATGTAGGGGTGTGAGGGTGTGGGATTGCTGTTCCAAATGTGTCCTTCCCTCCTTTGTCCCCTCGGATTCACATAGTGAAACCCAGTTCACAGTATGACTGTATTAAAAGTGGAGGCTTTCAGTGGAGCCCCTCCATGAAGGGGAGTTGGTTCCCTTAGCGGAGGGGCCTGAGAGAGCTTGTCATCCCTCTGCCTTGGAGGACGCAGCAAGAAGGCATCGTGTGTGGGGAAGTGGACCCAACGGGCCACTGCCGGAGCCTTGATCTTAGATTCCTAGAATCTAGAACTGTGGGAAACAAATTTCTGTTGTTCACAAGTTACTAGTTTAAGGTATTTTGTTGTGGTGGCCTAAGTAGACTGACACAAATAAAACCACAAAACAAAATAGAACAGAATACAAACATCCGCAGCATAATTTGAACACACACACACACACACACACACACACACACATATATGTATAAACTTCAAAACAACTACCAAGAAAAGAGAAAAATGACAAGCCTCAGTCTGTAATCTCTCACGCTCTTTTCCCATCCCATCCCGTGCCACTGGAAGTCTAGAACTGGGCAGATACGAATGAGAGAGAAGGATAGGCCTAGTAATCAGTTCTTAGGCTGCTTTAAAACCACCAGCAGGAAGTGCGTCCTTTGTCTGCAAATGTTTCTGAAAAAATAAAAAAGAAGAAGCAAAGTCTGGGTCGGTGTGCTTGGCAGATTAATGCCATCCACAGAGGTAAGGCCATGCCAGAACCTGTGACTATATGACCATTCTTGGAAAGGGGGACTTTGCTGATATGAAGAAATTAAGGACCCTGAAGTAGGAGATGATCCTGTTTTATCTGGGTGTGCTGGTCTTATTGCACAAGTCCGTAAATGGGGGAAGCTTTCCCTGTGGTTGTGAGAGCGGCAGCCTTGCCTAGGAAGAGGGATGTCAGTGGGAGACAGACTTTGCTGTTCCTGGCTTTGAAGGTATAAGCGGAAGGCCACAGGCCAGCACACAGTGGCATCCTCTACACCTGAAAAAGGCACGAAACAGGGTTTATCTATAGCCTGCAGAAGAGCCTTGAAGACATTTTCATCTTAGCTGGGGAGATCCATGTCAGACTTCTGACCTGCAGAAATAAAATAAATTTGTTGTTGTAATTGACTCAATTTCTGAAAATTTGCCATGGCTGCAGTGAAAAACCTCTCCGGTGGGTCGGAACAGACACGGCTGGGAAGGGGCTGTAACGACTTTCCCATCCCGCTGCAGCCGAGCTGGGGTTATTTGCTCCTCCTGTGTCTTGTCTTTCCCTGCTCGTGGTGGCTTATTCCTTTCCCATCACGCAGCCCCATGCCCAGCACTTCAGCAAAGTGATCAGTTGCTGCTCCCTGAATTCACTCTTGCCTCTCAAAGAGCCAGGTGATGTGAAGCACCCCGGTGAGTGAAACCCCTCTGTGACAGCATCTGCCACAGGTCTCGGCAGAGGTGTTAAATCAAGCCTGTCAAACCAGCGTTAAGGCACTTTCATCCACTAGCCGTCACCTTGAAAGGGACATTCTATTTCTGAGTCAAGGAGGGAGTGAGGTGGTTATATCTCTCAGCAAACCGTGCTAAACCCCCAGTGTCACCACGGTAGCAGAGTAGCTGTAATATACAAGGAATGATTTGAAGCTTCTTGGGGATCACTCTTGATCAAAATTGTGTCTCACATTCAGCAGTATTTAAATTAATGATGTATCCTCCTCAGTCATTCATGATGAAATCTATGTCAATAATGATTTTCTGGGCTTCTACTGGTATTTCTTGGTAAAGCAATGATACGATTTCTTAAGAGAACCTTTTCAGGATTTTTCAATGACTTGATTTTGGTCTCCAAATAATTTTAATAATCAATAGTCTTGACCAAGTTACTTTGTGTAGAACTTTTGATTTTTTTTTTCCCCAGGAAAAAACAATACACAAGAAGATCTAAAAGTTCTAAATTTTCATGCAGGAAAATTTAGTTTTATATTTATTGATTTTAAGATCGGTTGGAATTTTCTAGTTAGTATTTTATTAGTAATTTCTTACATAATAGAATTTAGCAGGATACAGAGCTTGCATCCTTTCAGAGGATGTATACTTTTAATTGTTTAAAGTTGTTGGTTCCCGAGTTATGGATAAATATATGACCATTTCTTGTAAGTTTTCTATTTTGCTTAAGCTACTGTGTCCTTGAACTTATATATATGTCCATTTAATCAAAATCATTAGACATAGTCTTACTACTTCCTTTTTTGTTCCATCAATTATTTAGACCCTTTGTTCGTTTTTGTTTAATTATGTTAATATTCACTATATATATAGTATATGTATGGTGTGTTTGTTATTACTGCCCACAAATTTGGAATTGTTATATATTCTTACTCATTGAATGTTTTATTATACAAAGTTATACTTGATATTTTCCTCAGATTTTCTTGTGGCTCTCAGGAATAGAATTATCTGAATTATCTGCTCTACTAGTGTCAGAAGTAGAAGTTGGATAATTAATTGTGACCTAGTTTCCAATTAAAATTTTCTATTCAACAATCCATTCATTTCCTAATTACTTATTTTTTTCTATTCTAGAATTTCCAATTATTGGAAATTATCTTCATTTATGGGTTGAAATGTTTTCTTTCTCAGTCTTTTCTGTTAGATGCTTGAACTGAGGAAATGGAGCTATTTTGATTTCTCTTTCTGACATCCCAGATATCCGGATCCTCCAGATATTTGATTCCATTGTCTGTTATTCCAACTGATTATTACTCATGTTCCTTTTCCACATACTTGTTATATTTTTTATTGTGTAAAAGACATGCATGTAAAGAAATTGTCTAATTCATCTGTGGGCAATAATTTATTTCTTCCTTATTTATATTTACTTCTGGAGGGTGGTTACTAGTACAAATAGTTTCAGATAACTTTAAATTTTTTTGGAATTTAAGCTGCTTTGAGGCTGGGCCACCCTGCCTATAAACTGCTCTGATTTATCTTTCTCCTTACTACTGTGATGTAACCCCTTTGTAGGCCTAACCCCAAGTCAGGGGTTTACTTTTACCATCTCCCCCACTTAGCGGGTGGTTCTCTACTCTCCAGTTGGGAGTACTTATCATCCTAGTGATGTCGAAGCTTTCCCTCTAATTTTCACCTGTCGTCTACAAAAATCAGAAATGTTCCTATAAAAACAGACCCCAGGAGTTAAGCCTGGAGCTCCCCTGACTGAGGCATTTTCCTGTTCCGATGGGGTTCCGGTGAGCCTTTATTGTCAGTTCACCTCTTTGATGATCTTCATATGCATTCACCTTACGTTCTGTTTAGCTTTCCTGTTTGTCCTCAGCATTTGGGGGTTTGTGAGCAGAGGTGTTGGCGTGATTTATTGACAATCTGTCATCACCAAATGGAGTATTTACTTTTAGTGGCTTCTGGGTTGCTGTGATTATCAGTAAAAGTTTGTTCCCACATAAATTTGTTTTTAGAATTGCCTTCTATTCTATTACTTGTATTAACTCCACCACAAACATAGAATAAGATCTATTGGTAAACTCAGAAACAGTCCTCTTTGTATAAAGATTATTTCCGGGTGGAAATAATCACTTCATTAACTTCACAGGAGCAGTCACAAGCTTTTCCATTATGATCAATTACTTCCTTGCCTCACTACTCGTGTGAGCTAGCATTTCAATAACTTTAAATCCAGACAAATACGGAATAAAGTACCAAAGATTCATAAGGTAACTAATGACATGTGTGCTGACATTTAAAAATTCTATTTATCAATTATGGCACATCTCATAATTAAATATTACGGGCATCTCCATCCTCTGAAGTCATTAAGCTTCAAAATAAGGTCAGATTATGAAGAAAATTAACTACCGGTAGTTTCCAGAGGTAAGACCTTTATACCTTCTGTGCCACCTCGGCTTCTCCTCTTTTCTATTTTCCTCAGAGGACATAAAGAACAATGATAGCTGGAAAATAAAGTTCAATCTCCTTCGAGAATCCATGCTACTTTCTCTGAGTATTAAAGTAGTAACTCTGCGATGCCTCTGAAAAAATAGGCAAAATAGACAAATCAATCAACTAAGACAAGATATTGTAATAGTTCCTGAAATCCAAGATCAGAATTCCAAAATATGGAATAATATAAACAAACAAAAAAAAAATAGGCGACCTTGCAGGGGCCTTTTTCTTCTGTGGTTGCAGAACGTTTCTTTGCAGCTATCCCTGTGTAGATGGATAACCCTGTACTCCTTCCCAATGGAGAGAATTTCAGTTCCAACCATAATGACTTTGTGACAGATCATAGGAAACTAGCAAGCTTTTTCATCTATTTGTGTAACTATTCAGTCCAAGATGTAGTAGTATATGTGATCTATATAATTATTAACAAATAGAATTGCAGTGAGTGCATAATTGCTTTTAAGAAGAGTATGCAGTGCTATATAAGCAGATTAATGCAGAGCAGACCTCATCTTTGAGTTAGAGACCTTTCTCTGAGGAAGTGTTGTTTGCAAAGTTGCTATATGAAGGAGTAATTACTGTCAAAAAGTAACAAAGTGAAGAGGACGTTCTATATATGTATAGAATGCTAGAGCTTAAAATTTGCAAATGTGGAGTCACCTCTGTATTACATATCTTTTAATTGCAATTAAAGAAAAATTTCAAGACACCAGTAGAAATTAGTACCAGAAAAAGTTTAATTGTCCTTGCTAAACAGCATTCATATATTGCCTGGAAATTTTGCTGTCCTCGATTAAATCTTCCGTCACTCAAGATTCCAAGGTCCTCGGTTGTTTTAGTGTTAGGAATAGAGTCCTTTTCACCACCATCTAAGATACTGAGACAAGGTCCCAAGACAGTACCAGGTATAATTCTCTGTGGTGAGAAGGAAAGAATGAAGACATCTGACAAAATCAATTTGCCTTAAATATCCCGAGAGTAGCATGATCTGAGGAATGGCCGTAGTAATAGTAGATGTGATGTCTCTCAACAGGATCATTACGTTCTGTTAAAAATTTTGATTTTCTGTCTAATGGAAACAAGAAAACACTAGATGGTTTATGTAGAGAATTAATATAATTATATTTGTATTCTAAAAGGTTACCAAGGCTGTGGTTTAGTGGACTGATTAGAAGGTGTCCAAGTGGACAGAAATACTCTTAAGGAAAACATGATGATGACACATGGATGAGCATGGTCTCTGGATTTATAATAAGCTCATGAATAATTTTATTCAGTTGCCTAACCAATGGTGGGTGGGAAGGAGGACCCAGATGAAGCTGGAAAGCTAAGAATCCAATAGCAGAAAGGTGGTTATAAAAAGAAAAAATCGTGGTGTTACTCGGTAGAGGAAGTTCCTGAAATTGCTTCACTTTTCTTTCTTTCTGAACACTTTACTGGAGTATCATAAAATGTAAACTATGTACAGCTTTTCTTCCTGTAAAGAAGGTGCATCGTGTGCCTCTGCTGCCCCACCCTCTCATCATGTTGTCATGACCTCCAGTTCAGCCATAGTGTCAGCAGAGTTGTTGTGCTTGGGCTTAATTCACAGTGACAGTGTCTAGAAAGTGCACTCTTCGCTTTCTGTCTGGACTTTTCTGGCAGCCACAGGTATATACAGGAGCTGCAGGACAAGAACATTGATGAGTCTTTTTTTTTTTTTTTTTT
>NW_003852444.1:5388-84007 GCF_000181295.1 Otolemur garnettii | reverse complement strand
GGGATTCGAACCCGCCACCTTAGGTGTACGTGGCTGGCGCCTTAGCCGGTTGAGCTCTAGGCGCCGAGCCAACACTGTATTTTCAAATAAAACAATACAAAGACTCATGTAGCTTATCCAAAAGAATATTTTTAAATAAAGGATGGTGGATTCAGAATTCTTGCAATTTGTGGCTACTGTGATTACCCTTCAAAACATGGCAAATGTGGTTATTATAAATTCAAAATATTAAGCTGAATCACTGAAACTAATTAACTTATTGAATGCCATGGCCTTACTACCAAAATAAACATACATAATTATGTATGTATAGAATACTAAAGCTTAAAATTTGCAAATGTGGAGTTGCCTCTATATTAGATAGCTTTTAATTGCAATTAAATAAAAATTTCAAGATACCAGTAGAAATTAGTACCAAAAACGTTTAATTGTCCTTGCTAAACAGCATTCATATATCGCTTAGAAATTTTGCCATCCTCTATTAAGTCTTCTGTCACTCAAAAGTCCAGGGTCCTAGGTTGTTATAGTGTTAGGAACACAGTTGTTTTCACCAGCATCTAAGATACTGAGACAACATCCCAAGACAGTACCAAAAGGGAGACATGTTTCACCTCCTTTTCTAACCTCCAATAGACAAGACCAAAGTGCCCATTATCTTCTTTTTATGTATTACTGAGGCTGCTTCATGGATGTCAATTGATTAAAAGTGCCCTACTTCAGGTAAGGAAATTTAGTTGAAGAAAGAGAAATCCAGCTGCTTTCTGTAATAGAAAAATTTAAAAGCAATAAGTATTTTTTGAAAAAGGGGACTTTGTCATAGAAATTTTGTGTACTTCACCTATTCTCTTCCATGAATGTAGTGGGCACAGTTTATCTTCCACTCGTTACATGGGGTTCAAAAGCTATAGTGTATTGTTATATTGGACATTCAAAATAAACCAAAGAACAAAAATTGCCTGATAATATCACACATATTGTATTTGGGATACCTTAAAACCTACCTCTGGAGAAAGACCACTGAAACTAGGTCAAAATCCATGTTCTCATTTAATTTAGTTAATGATTTTACTATTTATTTTGAGTAAGAAGTAACAAATATTATACAGATAGGCTTTCCTAGTTTTAGGCATGAATTGAAGGAAGGTGTTTTAAAAATAAGATGACCATCGAATGACTTAAAAACAAATTAGCAAATCTTGGTTTTGAAAACCGTCATCCTGGGGCAAACCAAACAACACACTACAATGCTTGGCGGGGAAGAATCAGGGCACCTGTAATGAAATATTTGCAATATGATTATTTCGTCCTCTATCTGTTGGTTAATGTCTTCCCAGGGCTGCTGCTTTCTATTTTTCAGTTTTAGCCTGGAGCTAAGAAAACACTGATCTTGAGTTTTTATGTGGAAGTTAAAATGGTTTGGAGAATTCGGAGGCTATTTACAAGATCATCAAGAAACTAAAAAGCATCCACTAAAGCATCAGAACGATGCCTGCTATTCCCCCTTGTCTTCAGTTTACTTTCCACTACTCGTCTTTATACTTTTTGGACTTCTCTATGTATCTCCTTCTTACGTTTTCTGTCTACTTAATGTCTACAGTGTTGGCTTTGTTTCCTTATTGATAATCATTTAGCCATGTGAACACCGACTTTGTCCAGATAGGGAATTGGAGAAAGGCAACGTTTAATCAGCAGAGTAGAAACGGCCTGCTGGTCTGTGGACATTGCTGTTTTCCCTTACGATTTGTGGGCGACTCCTTATATCTTAAATTGACTATAAAACAGAGGGAATGGAATTCATACTTGTTAAAATATTGATGCCTATATTGAAGAAGTGAGTTTTATTTCTTTTTCAGCAGAACACTGTCTATGAGGACTCTTGTATTTTCCTCAATTACTGGCAAAATGCCTTTCTGTACATTTTAAGTTGTGTCCATTACAGTTAATGCTGGATTTTATCCACTGGATTTGTGGTATGAATTTATCACATATTAATGCAAATATCGTAAATTAATGTACTTTAAAATTGCATCATTCCAATTTGTGAGCATCCAATATTTGAATATTAGAGAGAAATTCCATTCTTTGATAGCTTGAAGTTAAACTTCATTCAGTGATAATATTTTCAATAGTGGTTTAACAGGTGCTGAAAGATTACTTTTGGACTGAGCATAATTTTTATTAAGTTCTGTACACATTATTTCTTATATATGCCGCATCATACTGAAATATTTCAATAATAGAAGTTTAAAAATGTTCCATTTATTTGTTTATTTATATTGAAAACAATATCAGAGTAAAATTCCAGTTGCATCTCATTTGTGAAGGTATTGCCTTGGGGATTGATGTGTAACCCTTTTCAATTCTAGAAGATGGGATGCACCATGTTCCATTCTATGTCATGTTTTTGGATGAAACACTTTTTCTTGGTTATTTTTTGTTATACGCTCTTAACTGTGTACATACATACCTACTAGAGACCAGACAATAAATTAATATATTCTTTTTTAATCTAAAACCCAAATATACTGATGACATGTCACCTTCAGGGTGGAGTGGGTCTGAGAGGATTTTTTGACCAACATATGTGGCCACCCACCTGTTACTTTTCCTGTTTCCATTTTTGCTATCACAATTCTGGGGTTCTTCACATATTTCCACTGGAACAGGCTTTCCAAACCTGAATATATGCTGGATTCATGTAGGCAGCTTTAACACCATGGGATGCCCTATCCTCTTTCATAGAAATTCTGATTTCATTAATTCAGAGTGAATTCCGTGTGTTGGTGAATTTTCAAAAACTTCTCGCAGTTGTACTGATATAGAGCCACAGTTGAGAAAGGGTGCTAGAACTGGTCACAGGATTGGATTGAAACAGAAACTCATTCTTCATGATTTAAGTAGGGAAGCAAATGTTATTAAAAGATACTGGCTCACAGAGCACTTACAAAGCCCTATAACGCAGGTTTCGGGGCAAACAGGCAGGGCAGAAGAGGACTGCTCCAGGGCTCACCTGTGATAGCAAACAGGTCCCCAGTCAATGTATAGGGTAATGATGTTTATTCCTCTCTCCTCCTATAGTTTAATGTCTTGATCTTGACAGATGGAGCTGGGACGGACTGCAAGATATTAGCAGAAGGGACCTTCCTCATAACCTCAGCCCACCAGTTAGCTCTGCCACTTTTATGACTGGTCCTCTCTAGAGCGACTTTCCAATTAATGTTTCATAGTAGAATGCAGAATTTAGATATGATTCCTCTAAAATCATTAATTTATCCCAATAATGCTTTGCCCCTCACGTGAGACCTATTTCACATTGCACATGTGGCTCTTTCAAGGCCCTGCATCACAATATATTTTTTTTTTTTTGCCAAAATACAAAAACTTTTCTAGTAAGTGTTCACATGCATTAGGGGATTCCCAGCTCTGAAGGATTTCTCAGAGGCTTCTGCAGAGCAAATGTTTAGAAAGAAAAGCATCATAAGCTCGGGGTAAGAATAGTACAAGTCACAGAGGAGACAGGGCATCATGCTGTTGTCCATCCTCTGGGGGTGGACTGATTCTGGACTGATATCCTCACTACAAGGCCATGGGCAGGAGAGTTTTCTCAGTTATTTTGTCCCACCTGCAAGGTGAGGCAGGCCATTATTAGTCTGGACCTTGGGAGTGGATATTTCTCAGCTATCATAAAACTCCTCCTCTGTGATGGCCAAATTCATCCATCCTGTTCCTTCACACATTTAAACAAATCTTTAATATTAGGGAGGAGAACCTCATAGTTGGCCACCTCCCTACACTGACCTCCTTCTTAAGCTGACGTGATTTCCATAAACTGGACATGCATCACATGTACGTGTGAGCACCGTTGGCCTCGTTCCTATGCTGACCACCTGAGTACGATGGCCAGGTTGTTACTGTCCCTTGAGTGGTCAATTCACTGTTCTGCTATATTTCAATTCCTTTGTGATTTCAACTTTGTGCTGTTTTGCTGGATCTCAAAATGACACATGCACTTAGGTTTGGTAATCTCTTATGGTGAGCTAGTATTTATTTTAATCCATGTATACTTAGGGGTCTGAAATAACATTTTGTTCAAAGAGAATTTAACTTTCTTTTACTGGATTCTTGGGACAGCCCCATTTTACTCCTCTTCCAGGTACTCCTGCCAAATGCCAGGAGCTCCAGCTCAGCCATCCTTAGAACTCTGGACAGCCTGCCTTTGGCCTCAGACTTTTATTATAGGATACAGAAAAGAGACGTAGAGATACACTGTGAGGAATGCATGAGAAAGGATATTATATCCAAAATCAGCTTTTTTTCAGTGAGAGAGTCTTTTAGGATTATCTATTCTGTCATATATCTGCAAGAGGAAATCAATTAAATCTTTCGCCTACTCTGTGTGTGTCCTCTGCCAAATTACTTAACCTCTCCACAACTCAATGTACTCAATGGGAAAAATTAGTAATAATTGTAGCTTCATGATAAGACACTTATATTGATCCAACTTAGTAATTCATAAAATGTGCATATAAAATTTTTGCCACTATATTATAAGCCAATTTTCAAATAGAAAATGAAAACTAAGATTATTTTTATTGCTAGTGATAATAATCAAAATTTTACAAATATTGATAATGCTTTTGGTGTTTCATTATTAAATATATTATTGACTGAGAGTTATTTTATTAGGTTATAGAGGTATCATCTAATTATCATTTTTCTAAAATTATTATGACACGTGTGTTGATTTTAATAAGTGTCATTCTGGCATTTGCTGAGAGGGAGAGATCTTTCTTTGACCAATTGATATTATATATTTAATAATAGATTCCATAATATTGAATTTAATATAATGAAAGAAACTTTATAGTCTATTGATGAATTATATTATGCAGTAGGGATAAAGAATAAATGAGATTGGATTGCAATATTCTTTCTGTGTGATTTGTCTCTCTTTTCCGGTATGTTGTGTCAATTCTCTGCTAACTGGTTTAAAAGAATTGGAAGGATAGGCATTTTGTTAACTCCCTGAAACATTTCCAATAGCACAGTGTATTAATGAGTTGGTATATGTTTCCCCTGAAATGTTGTCGTGAATTTCCATGTGTTTTATAATTTTTTATATATTTTTAGATTAAAATGTATTTGTATCACTTATCCACACATCCCTTTTGGAAGTTTTGTGCATATGAATTTTATTCTCTCATTTTTCTTAATTAAGATAAAATGGGATCTACTCAGCAGCTGTAACAGGTCGCACTGCACGGACACACCAACCACGTGGCCTTACTCTGCCCTCCAGTCACTCATCACAGATGATCTTTCTGAACTCATCCTCTTTCACCTCTAAGAGCCAGGCCCGGGTGTCCCCGCAAAGGCTCACACTTTTCTCCCAAGCCTGTTCTCTCGGGGAAGCAGAGTAGCCTCTGTTCCTCTCCATTCCATGGGAAGCCTCCCAACCCAGGTCTTCCTTGTATCTGGGTAGCAGTGGGTTCTGTGTGTGTGTGTTGCCAGCCGTAATATACACATTCCTCACTAGCAAAGAGGAAAAGGGGGCCCTTGTCCTTCTCTAAACATGACTATTTCTGGACGTTACTTTTCATTAACTTGATGTGAGTATTCCTAATTTTGCTGCAGGTTCGAACCATGTATTTCATGAAACAGTTTCTCTGGATGTGTGTGAGGCCAGTGTGTCATCTGCAGATTCAGAAGCGTGTCTGTTTGTACTGGCCTCACTGTGCTATTGCAAGGATGAAAAGGGGTGACTCACGTAAAAATGCTTCACAGTGCCTTGCATATTGTAAGGTGTATATACACGTCTTCTGTCGTTACCTTTAGTATTATTGTTATTAAGGGGGCCCATTTGCCTGTGTGATATTTCCCGCATACTCTGAGGACAGCTGTACTAATCTTGTTGAAATCTTACAAAGTCATGTTCAGGGATCGTGCCTGCTAGGATAATTGCTGGTCAGTTTCAGCTGCAGAGATGGACAATTCTTGTTTTTGTTTCCTGTATCTCAGGGAGAGTGCATCTTACTTCTTCTGCCCTTACTATTTTCAGAAATTAGAAAAATTGAAAACAGAGTTAAATTCTAATCAGAGTGAGGTTGGCGTGGAGCGCCAGTCAGCATTGCTTCTGCCCAGACCTGCTTTAATAGTGCAGGTCCACACTTCTCGATTTTAAATATCTCCTAACCAGCATACTTTGTTGCAAATTTTCCAGTTGGCTATAAACTCAACCCTCTGAAGAGATGCTCAGGACTGATCTGTACACCTTCCCCTCTGATTTAAAAAAAAAAAAAAATCCCAATGGCTTCTCTAAATGTCTGAGATACACAGTCACAGTGGAGTGTGATTCACCTGGAGCGAATCTAAGATCTCAAAGGTGCCAATCAGCCACTTCTTCAGGTTTTAATCTTCTCAGTCTCAAAACAATGTTACAATTAAAACTGCTTGGTTTTGTATCTCCACTGGCATTCAAATGCCTGTAAGTCAGGGATCTAACTTCTGGAAAACATCCTTTGTTTCTGATTTCTAGAAGGTATACAGCCTTCCCACAGCATTAGTCAATGTCACAGGCCCTGTCTTATTACACATAGTCAGACTGAGTGTCACTGGATTACATTAACTGCAGCTTCTTTCTCTGCAAAGAGAGGTTAAGTTTATTTTAGAAAAACAGCATGATCTTAAAAGTCACTTTATGTTCTAACCCCTTCTCAACATCCTAGAAATCCCAGACAAATTAATTTTGCAAATTTCACTGTGACTGCAGTCAGTATCTACCAGTTACTACAAAACGTATCCATTTTGGAGAGGTCTACATAGACACATTTAAAAGCTGAATATGAGCACATTTCTTCAGAGATGCATTGCAGGTTCCTTTATGCATATTACAGTGAATTGAACTGATTACCAAGCAGGGAACCTTGTCAGCAATTGTTTATAGCTCATTTTTTATTGATATTATATGTATGGAGTACATGTGATATTTTGATATATACACAGAATGTGTAATGATCAAATCTTAATGATTGGGGTATCTATAACCTCAGACTTTTGTCATTTCTTTGTGTTGGTACCATTATACATCTTTTCTTCCAGTTTGAATTATACAGCAAGTCATAGTCTACTGTAGTCACCTACCGCTTGTCAAACACTAACACTTATTTCTTTGTACTCGTTTGTATTTATTCTTGTACCCATTAACCTAACTCTTTTCATTCCTCCCTCCCCTCTACCTTTCTCAACTTCTGGTAGCCATGATTCCACTGTCTACCTCCACGAAATCCACTTTTTTTTAGCTCCCGTATATGACTGAGAACACGCCATATTTGTCTTCCTGTGACCAGCTCATGTCCCTTAATGTATCCAAGTTCATCCATGTTGCTGCAAGTGAGAGGATTGTGTTCCTTTTGATGGCTGAGTAATATTCCATTATGTGCACACCACGTTTTCTTTAGGCATCATCTGCTGGTGGGCACTTTGGTTGATTCCATGTCTTGGCTAAAGTGAATGGTGCTGCAGTTAACATGAGAATATGGATTTCAATATATTGATTTTCTTTCTTTTGGATATATACACAGCAGAAGGATTTCTAGATCATATAGTATTTTTATTTATATATATATATATATATATATATTTTTTGAGAAACCTCATTACTGTTTTCCATCAAGTCTGTCCTAATTTACATTCCCACCAGTAGCTGACAGGCATGCCCTTACTCCACAGTCGCACCCACATTTGTTATTGTCTTTTGATAACAGCCATTTTAATTGAGTTTATACCTTATTGTGATTTTTACTTTCTTTTTTTCTCTTTATTAAATCATGACTGGGTACATTAATGCATTTATGGGGTACAGCGTGCTGAATTGATAAACAATGTGGTATGCTTACAACAAACGATTAATGTAACCATCACCTTGCTTGCTTATTTGTTGTGGTAAGACATTTATAAGAATCTCAAGAATGGAAGAAAAGTGTCTAATGTACTCAATACTACTATGAAACATAACTATAGCCCAGAGGAAAGAGGGAAGAGAAAGGAGAGGGGCAGGGAGAGAAGGGGGAGGCCAGAAGGAGGGAGCGCATTTGGTGGGATATCACCAAGGTGCATCTGCAATGGTACATTTCAAAACTATTAAGAACAGAGTATAAATGTGATTTTTATTTTCATTTGATGTTGAGCATTTATGCATATACCTGTGGCCATTTGTTGTCTTCAGATTTTTGAAGCCCTCTTTCAAGCTCATTTTCATTTGGGCTTATAATTTTGTCCAAATTGTCATATTGAAGAATCTACATATTTTTCTGCAACCCATTTTCCATCTATGTGAATTTTATATTAAAAAATTATTGAATGAAGTCCTACGAATTATAGTTAGTCAGCAGGCCAGATGCCTTATTTTCAAGGATTGTCCACAACTGGACAACTGCCTTTCTTTAATGAAAACCAGCGGTTCTCAACCTTCCTAATGCCGTGACTGTTTAATACAGTTCCTCATGTTGTGGTGACCCCCAACCACAAAATTATTTTCACTGCTACTTCATAACTGTAATTTTGCTACTGTTATGAATCATAATGTAACTATCGGATATGCAGGATGTGTTTTCATTGTTACAAAGGGGTCACAACCCATAGGTTGAGAATTGCTGGTGCAAACAGTACAAATCTCCTTCTCAATGTTGATCCATAACTATTTCCTTATTTATTTTTCTAAAACAAATAATTTGACTCAGTATCTATTTCCATGACTGGGAATTTCTCTCTGGGGAAAAAATATAAATTCATTTATGAAATTATTTATACCATTCTTAGACCATCAAATAATAATTGGAACTTTGATAATAATCTTTGAATTTTAGGCTAATGATAGTTGCCATTACATTAACAGCATTTATTATCTAAATCCTCAAGTTCTATTCACACCAGACACTGCTTACTTGAGTATACATTGCATCTTTATTCAATCACTGAATATTTGTTGCTTTTCAAGGCTGGGAACACTGTCAGAAATTCTGCAACTTACAAACTACCTATATCCATGTTTTAAATTCAAAAATGTTCAGATGGAAGTTTCATATACCAGCATCTATTTAGTTGCCTAGGGCTGCTGTAATAAAGTGGCACATACTGAATGGCTGAGCATAATAGAAATTTATTCTCTGATAGTTCTAGAGGATAGAAGTTCGAAGTTAAAGTGTGGTCTGGGCCATGCTCCCACCCAAGGATTAAGGGGAGAATCCTACTTTGCCTAGCTTTGGGTGAGTCCTGGCAACTCTTGGCATTTCTTGTTTTGTGACAGCATAATATAATTTCTGCCTCTGTCTTAACACGGCCATCTTCCCTCTGTGTGTCTATATTTCTTTGTCTAAATTTTCCTCTCTTATAGCAAAACGAATCAGACTGGATTCTAACCCAGTGTGTTCTAGTCTTATTTTGGTCCTATCTGCAAAGACCCTATTTCCAAATCAGGTCACATTTACTGGTTACAGATTGATGTGAATTTTAGAGGATCACTATTCAGCCCAGTGCACAGAGGAGCCAACTACTTTATAGATGTAGACTGGCAAGTCTCCATTTGGACAAAATAAGAAATTTCTTCCCCTCCCAGATATTCTAGGAAACATGTGATTTTTTGAAATATATAATACATTCCTAGGGCTGTAGGTCCAAGAGCACTTTAAGTAAATCAGATTCCAAAACTTGTAATTTCATCCTTGTTCTTTGCCAAAATTTTTCAGCCTGAAATTGTGTCCTCCAAAGAGGTATAATGCTGGTCTTATTTTCCCTGTTTTCCATTTACAAACAAAATAAACAAGGGAAAAGTCTTGGCTTTGGTGTAAAACAAAGGGACAATTTGAAATAGGGATTTTTTTTAGAAAGACCATTTTATTTAATTAAGGTAGCGTTGTATGTTCCCACCTTGTTTCTAAAGCGAACTTAGAAGGAGTGTATTTGTTGGGATTTGAATAAATTTTAGAGTAGGACAACAGCAAAACTAAGCCAATTTTCAGTTAGAGACCTTGCATCTTCCATTTACTAATTATGCCAATTTTCACTTAGAGACCTTGCGTCTTCCATTTACTAACTATTGTCAAAACCTTAATCACTCCTCAGAGAATCCCAGGAAAGCAAAAACAAAGTAGCTTCAGTAAGAAATGTTGAAGATGCCAGCACATTATCTCATCCATTCCGGGTATTCCCGGGAAGACTCGTCTCATCTATCTATTTTAGAACTGGAATTCAGAAAGGAGGTGGTTGTCATGGAAATGCATATTAATATGTTTATTTGACTTGAAAAATGAAGCCAGGCTTACTCTGACAGAAAGAATTCTGATCTTTCTGATTAGTTTAAAAATATTGACTGCATTTGCCAATTAGGCTATAAGACTGGCATTTTCCAAATTGAATAGGGTAAATCTGTGGCTCCAGGTTTTGACAAACATATATAATAAAGAGTATGATAAGATTAAAACATTTTATCCAATGCATTTATTGGCAAAGACATATCAAAATGAAAAATATTTCCATCTTCCCAAGTCTGAGTGTATTGATTTAATCAAGGTGTGTCAAGGTGAAAGATTAACATTATAATTAAGAGGTGTTCCATAATCTCAGTAAGGTTTTTTTGTTTGTGGTCTTTTTCTTTTCTTCTTGTGTAGTCTGCAGAAATTGAGAATTCAATGACTAATTACACAGTAGGAAACTCATCCGCAGGTAACGTAGAAGCATTCACAAATTATCTCTAACAATTTCAAGCTTGTCCACGCAACTATCTATAGAAGGTTATTTAAAATGTTTATCACCTATTAAAAACAAAAATATAGGCTCGGAGCCTGTGGCTCAAGTGGCTAAGGCGCCAGCCACATATACCTAAGGTGGCTGGTTCGAATCCAGCCGGCCTGCCAAACAATAATGATGGCTGCAAACAAAAAAAAAAAATAGCCAGGCCTGTGGCGGGTGCCTGTGGTCCCAGCTACTTGGGAGGCGGAGGCAGGAGACTCACTTGAGCCCAGGAGTTGGAGGTTGCTGTGAGCGTGATGCCACGGCACTCTACCCAGGGGAATAGCTTGAGGCTCTGTCTCAAAAAAAAAAAAAAATACATATTGCAACTCCTTGAACTGATGATGGATAATTTCAGATGCCAATTAAAAAAAGCATATGGTCCTTTTTGGTTGTACAAACTAGCAGAAGTATTTGGAAAAAAGAAACTTCTGGAAAACAAAGCATGAGTTATTATTGTCTATGGGCATGAGAGTGAAGCAGGACAGGGATTCAGAGAAAATGAGAAATAATTCACATTCTTTTGAGATAAACCTATAGTGGAAAATAAGGTACAATTACTTCTGTGACAGTGTGCTATTTGGAGCATTTTTGTGACTTTTTGATTATTTTTGTGGTAGTTCTCATTTATCCGTATGAAATGATTCGTATTCTATTTCACTCTTTTTATCAGCTGAGACCAAGTTTCCTTAAAATTCATTCCATAAGGAATTTTTTTAGTTCCTGAAACAATCTTGATTCTAATTGCTAGCTACATGGCACTTACCAAACCCAAATATCTTTCAATTGTAAAATGTATAGCACATTTATTAAATGGATTAAACTTGGAAAACAGCTCTATCAAATAAATTTACTACTTCGCTATCTCCACCACTTGGTGACATCTTAGAGAGATGCCATTGATGTCTGCTCAACTTCACCCGCAGGAAGACATACAGATTTGGGCATTTGAAGTAAAACAAAGCATCGCTGAATTTAATAGAAAAGAAATATAAGTTAAAACAAATGACATGGGACAATTAGGAAAAATATTTGCCAATCATGCTGCAAGGAGCTAATCTTCCTATAGATAGAGCATCTAGGAATTGAAAAGCGAACACTATCATATCAGTCCAACAGAAAAATGGACGAATATATTAGCAGAGAGCTTTTTGAAAAATTGGGCCCTTAAAGTACGAAGAGGATTAATCTCAATCTTCACTGCACACATGCAAATTTAAATGGCACTAAGATATAATTTCTTGTTTATTAGATCGGCAAGACGCCAAAAGTTTTGCACGCTCTGTCTTGGAGGCTGTGGAGAAGCAGACAGCCTGACACACTGTAGTGCAAAATGGTACTGTTCCAAGGAAGGACATTTGGCAATATCTATCAAAATAAAGATCGCCTTTAACCTTTGACCCAGCAATCCAATTCTGGGAATTTAGCCTAACTCTTAATAGTCAGCTTCTGTGGCAGCAATCAGCAATCTGGAAATCTCAGTGGCTTACAAGAAAAACATTTATTTATTGCTTCTATTACATGAGGGTTTCAGGTTAGTGTCTGGTCTGTCTGATGCCTTCTTATTCCTGGACCTTGACCCTCTATCTGGGGGCTTTTTACGGCAGGAGGCAGAGGCTAAAGGGAAACGCAGAGTTTCTTAAAATCTCTGCTCAGCACTGGAACACTTGCTTCTGCCCACATTCCATTAGACAGAGTCACCTGGCTAAGACCCAGAGCCACCACGGTAATGATGTACATTCTGCCTACTGGGAAGCACTGCCCAGGCAGAGGGCACAGGGTCTGAGTGTCTTATCCTATACAGAAAGGAAGAAAGGAAGTGGAAGGTGGGCTTGCCTGTCCAGGGACAACGTGAAATGTGTACCAGGTTATTCATTGCAGCAATGTTAGTAATAATAAGAGCATGGATTTGTAAACATTTGTGAAGAGGAATCCAACAGTCTGTATGAATATCTGTCACTTCCCTCAGAAGTATGCATGGCTGTCAGCACTCTCAGCCTTAGGTGTTAAGGATTCCTATTTCCAGCAGTGATTGCGCTTGAGTTATTTCAAGATGCAAAGTGATCTCTCCAGGACTACAGATCTTATGTCATTTTAAATAAGAAACTGTGCTTCTAATTCATTCATTCCATAAATATATTTGTTGAGGTCCTATGGTCCAGACTGATTTGTGTCAAGAAAATCTGCCAGATTAGGTATAAACAGGAAGTACAATTAACCTGCAGAGAACAAAAACTCGGTATCTTTCAATTCAGTTTTCCCCACCATGCTGCCTTCACCAACCTGTCCTCGCCCAAGTTATAGACACCGGGATTTGAGAATGATAAAGGATGGTTAGGCTTTTGACACCAGGGACCTGGAGTCTCTGACGATTATTTCGAAGAAAATTAAATCAATCTAAAATTGTGCCTGAGGCGTTTAGGCCTACTATTACTTCAAGAACATCTGTGGAAATCCCTTTCACCAGGGCACAGTCAGCATAAACCTTTAAAAGCCTTTTTTGAGAATTCAAGGCATGAGAAGGCTTTGAATGAGTATTTTAACTTGGGAAGATGGGGGACTGTTTTATAGGGCTTCCGTGGTAGAGAATTGTTAAAAATTCAGCTTGTTTTGGATATAGTTGGTCAAGGATAGCCACTCAAAAAAGAGAGAAATTTTTCACAGTAGTAGCCGTTGTTTGGACATTTTGTGGGAGAATAATTAGGGCCTAAAGTATGTGAGACAGCAGGTGTCGAGAAAAACTATTCCAGACCAGGGCATGGGAGGGCCTCACAAAAAGTTCTCATTCAGTATGCATCACACTTTATTGCAAGAAAAATATTCATGTTCCCTCAAAAATATTAAGACTAGGATTGTAGGTATCTGGCAGAAGCAAATTCTTGGGATTTATTAATTCAAGACACTGTTACCAAGAGATATTTTTTGAGCATGGCTTAGCCAAGTGCAGCCTTAGAGGACTGCCTGTTTTGTAATTAAAATTTTATTAGAACACAACTACACCCACTTATTTACCTACTGACTGTGGCTGCTTTCACAATATAATGTCAGAGGTTAGTAGGTGATACATTTTCTATGGTATACAAAACCGAAAATATTTATTATTTAGGATTTTGCAGGAAGAATTTGCAAACCTGTGTTCTAGCACATGGTAGGTTGGTGGTTATGTTAGTCTGATCGGTCTGCCATGCAAATTACCACAGACTGGGCAACAGAAATGTTCTCACAGTTTTGGAGGCTGTATGTCCAAGATCAAGGTGCTGTCAAGATTGGTGTCTGGTGAGGGCTCTCTGCTTGGCTTGTGGATGGATGGCCTCCTTCTGTCTGTATCCGTCCATGACCTTTCCATGTGTGATGTGTGTGGAGAGAGGGAGAGATAGACAGAGATCTCTAGTAGTTCTTCTTTTTCTTATAAGAATGTCAGTCCTACCAGATTAGGGCCTTATTTTATGTTTTATGTTCTTCAAGGCTCTGTTTCTAAAGATAATCACCACAGGGATTAGGGGGGCACAAAATTCTGCCTGTATCAGTAGTTTTAACTTTGATTCATATAGCAAATAAGAGAATCATCTCTAATGAGCATGTTGCATATTGAGACTGGGCTGAATGTCTCCCAACTATCCCCAAGGGCTAAAATAATTATAATCGGTTAGAACAAAATCAAAAGAGAAAAGTTAGCAGCATTTGGCCTGTTCTCTCTCTTCACTTTTTTCCCCTCTTGGAGAACTCCTTTGGAATGCTCTTTTGGAAATTCTTCTTATATTTACCTTGATCTATTTGAATTTTTTTTCAGGTTTTACAGATTCAGATTTTCCTTCCCAATGCCTCGGTCTCTCTCCCTCCTGCTCCCTCTTTTTTTCTCTATTAATTTGGACTCTACAACGTATTCACCACTTGATCACCTAGACAGACACTAATTATATTCTCAGCAATGACAAACTTCTCAGTTCATCTATGGAAATTGTATTTTGAATATTCAAAAATATAGGTAGAGTCTCTGTATGCTACCATCACATAGTGTATGTTTTATGTTACATTTCATTCTGACCCTTCCTTCATTTTTAATTAAAAGCAACCCCTTTTTCTAGAGACTTCAGCTTGATTTTGCTTAACCTTTGGTTTCTGATTTCTTTAAGTGTGGGGGTTTGTTTGCTTGTCTTTTGTCATCTCCAGATCTTTTTTTTTTTCTAGCAGCAGTTCTCAACCTGTGGGTCGTGATCCTTTTTTAACAATGAAAATACACTGCAGCATTAGGAAGGTTGAGAACCACCATCAGCTAGAGCATCTCCACTGAGCCAGGCTGGTAGGTGATGAAGGCCCAGTCCTCGGCGGCTGTTAGGAACAGACTTTGCTAAGGCAAGCCTTCCTGCCACCTTCAGAAACTGAAAAAAAGTGTTCTTCAGTGTAGTTTCCTATCCCAGTATTGATAAGATTGGTGAGTCCTCTTGGAAGCCTCCGCATTAAAGTGACTGATAGAGCCCTCTGGAGACAGTTTATGGGAGTCTGCAAAAGCCAGGACAGCAAAGGCTCTGCCTGAAGCCTCGGTTCTCTGACCCGGCACATGTTATAGTAAGCCAAGGATACTACAAAACAGCCAAGGCTCAAGTCACACCCGTGACTCTGGAGATCAGAACTTCCAGACATGGAACCCAGACGTTAGTACTTTTTATAGCTCCCCAGTTGATCCCAATGTGCAGCAAAATACAAATAGTCCTGGTCATGGATCCTCAGAAGAAGCTGACCCTCTCTGATCATAACCTCAGCCTTCCCCCATCACTGATACTTGTTCTACTAGTAAACTGCCCTGGGCTTGGCTATTTTGTTACTCCACAGACAGACGGGAAGAAGGAACGGAAATGGGCTTGTGCTGTTTTATCCTTTCTATAATTCAACGTGCAGTAGACACCCCCCTCCCATATTTCTCCTCTCTTTTTACTCTCTCCCCCCCCCTTCTCCCCTCTCTCTTTCTCTCAATTTCTCTCCCCCCTCAATTGCCTATAAAAGATCACAAAATTGCTGTTTTCGGTATGCAACTCGGTTTCTCTCTTTTAAAAAGTAATTTGCTTTCTTTTCTCTTTACCAGTGCAAATTAAAGACCACTCCCAATGGCAATATGCCTTCATTCAGTGTTTGTACTTCTTAAGCATTTGGACAGCTTTTTTTTTGTTTTGTCCTCATTAGATATTTTCCAAACTCACAAAAACTGAGGAGAAAGCCTTATCATAATTTGAATTCTGTATGTCAAAATATTAGAATTATTTTTCAAGTTCTGGAGAATTCTCCTTAACTTCCTGAGTACACTTAATTTATATAAATAAATAAAAGAAAATAATTTCTTAAAATGACAGTTTGACACATTCTCCCAAGTTTCATATCTCAAAATATACTTATGTCACTCAGCAGTTTCTCATAAACATATCAAATATTTTTCTTCATTCCCCAAATTTTAATACTGTTTCTTTCTAAATTCTTTCTGAGGTTGAATGGAATATATGCTAGATATAGTTTAAGAATTGGGGCACTGCTTAATTTGTAAATTGGAGAAATGTTTGACTTTTATACCATTAGTTGACCGAAAATGTCATATTTAGTCTTTTGAGCATAGATCAAATAAAATATAATGAGCTTCATGAGGAGCCATTCCCTTTGGAAATAATTGTATTCTCTTAGAACTAAGAAAAAAATAGTATGATAGATTTTCCATTGATAATATGAAAAAAGTACAGTGAGCAGTAGTCAATTTCCTGCTTATTTGCAAACTTCTGCCATAAAGAAATAGACAACTTTTTACTTCTAGGGAATGTACAAGGTGAACTTGAAAAATATAATAAATATATAATATAAAAATAAAAATATAATAAACCCAATCTATTTGTTTCTCCAAATTGTCCATTTATGAGTATGTGTAGCATTCTAGAAGCCCAGCAGAGCATATCCAAGTAAAATCCTTGAAACTCATATTGAAAAAAACAATTATCTCCAGATAGCATAAGGGCTTCCAGCAGGGGGCTGGCAAATTTAATGCTATTATACATATGTATTATTTGCTCTTTGCATACCAAAAACAATTTATTTGACACATGTAGTGCTGGTTTGGCAGTTGATTTGTTAAACTATGGAATAATTCCATAGACAAAGATATAAAAGATAACAACCAGACCTTTTCATTTATTTTTCATTGATTTGCAGTGGTCTTATTTCCAAATTTCTTAGGAGAGCTAGAACTTCTGTATAGTGACTTCAGACATGCTGGAATTTGTAATAGCAGTAAATATAGTGTAATAACTTACAGTGTGGTTTCAAAGAGCCTAGAGGAAGCATTAAATTTTTATTTTTAGAATTATTTCTTCAATGAGATATTATCCTAAAAGCCTAAATGTGCATTTTTATTGTCATATATATGGAATTCTGTTTATGTCCATCTGAAGACTGGTTCTCTAGATACAATATAGTTTTTTCTATGTCTTAAACTAAAGGTTGAAAGAGTTTTAATAAATCCACTATAACTACAATAGACGCTTATGTATAATATATTCAAACATTGGTTAATAATAAAGTCAGCTAGCACTCAAATCTTCCACTGCTGACTGGGCACAGTGGCTCCTGTCTGTAATTCCAGTACTCTGGGGGGCTAAAGTGGGAGGATTACTTGAGTCCAGGAGTTTGAGACCAGTCTGGGAAATACCCTGTCTCCATAAAATATATATACACATATATATTTTTCAATTGCTTCCAAATATTTAATACTAGTGTGGAAGGCACACAGATATGTTGAAAATTTATGAAATTGGAGTTTGAATGAACAGAGTCTGGGCTGCACTGATTCAGGCACCCCAAGAGCCCATTTCTACAGTCATTGTTCCACACATCCTTTATAGTGAAAGGGTCCAGTCCAGAATCACATGTTGCTTGGAGTTTTCTCTTTAATTTCACTTATTCTGGAACAGTACCTCAGACTTCTCATTACTTGCATGACTTTCACTCTCTGGAAAATATATTTTTTTAATTAGCTGGGCAGGTTGCATGCACCTGTCATCCTAGCACCTCAGGAGGCTGAAGTGGGAGGATCACTTGAGCCCACGAGTCCAGTGTTACAGTGAGCTATGATCTTGACACCACTCTCTAGTTTGGGTGACAGAGTGAGACACTTTACTAAAAACAAACAAAAACCTGTTCCTACACTATGTTCTTTCTTAGTCCCAAGGTGTAACCGTTAGTCAGGAAAGTATGGTGTGTACGGAACTGTCCAGTACCCGCTTAGCTCAGCTCCAAATAAATCACGGGTCTGATCTTAACATTATCCCTAAATATGGTCACAAAGGGTATTAAGATAGTCAGTTCTCTAGTTCTCTATTGTGTCCCTCTATTTCCCCTTTGGAAAATCACAAAAATGAATAACTTTAGCTAGCCCACATTATCATGAAGAGAAAACTAAAACCATTTTTCTTTTCTACGACTTCTATTGGGATTTAAAACTATTTTTTAAAAAGCATAGTTAACATTTACATCTCATACAAGTTTTTTCCCAGATTATCTTTTTTTTTCTAGATGACCCCTAAAGAAAGTTATCTTAGTTATATAGAGAGAAATTTTCACTTGAGTAGTCATTCTCTGAAGGATATTTTATGCTGAAAAGTCTTTGAAATATCATTTTTCATCCATCCTCTAAACCTATTGCAAGTGTCTGCACAGTACCTGAAACATTTTCTCTGTTGAAATACATCATTTTACATTACTCAGATGTTCTGAAAATTCATAAAGTGGTGATCATAATTTATTGAAATTTCTTTCTGCCAGTCAGAAATGAATAAAACTATATAGTGCATTCAATAGGAAATAGAAAAGAAAAATGAAGGGCAACATCAGTGCCTTTGGTTAGAAGTAATGCAAGATTGTTCTAATCTTAATTTCAGCAGTTCTCCATCATTCTTGTTTTTATTTTATGTTTATGAAAGACTGAGCCTAAAGTTATGTCGCAAGTTGCATAGTACACATCTCTAGAATAAGGTTGTTCTTTTACTTGTACTAACAATCACTCAGTATTTACCCACTGGACTTGAACAGTTTAGCTGTGCTTCCTTTATGCCTTGATGGAGTACATACAACCTGGCTTATCTGAAAGTTATATTGGAAGTTGTCAGAGAGGTTCAAATTCATTGTGTGGCTTACTTAATAATCTCTTTCTCTTTTCTTTTTTGCTTTTGAAGACAGAGTCTCAATCTGTTGCCCAGACTACAGTGCCACAGTGTCAGCCTAGCTCACAGCAACCTTAAATTCCTGTGTTCAAATGATTCTCCTAGTTGCTGGGACTCTAGGCCCCCTCCACAATATCTTGCTAATTTTTTCATTTTTAGTAGAGACAGGGTCTTGCTCTTGCTCAGGCTGGTTTCAAACTACTGAGCTCAAGGGATCCTCCTGCGCTGGCCTCCCAAAGTGCCAGGATTACAGGCGTGAGCCACAGCACCTGGCCTTAATAATCTATCTTCAGCAGCATTTGTCTTTTCTTCTCTCTTCCATAATAAATTCTTTTCTATCAGAGACAAGATACCAGGCTCCTTCTCTTTCTATCTTTTCAGGATTCTGCTTGACACTTCCTGAGTCTTCCTCCCTCCTTCCCTCCTTCCCTGCTCGGATCCCAGCAGAGTCTGTTTCCTTCCCCGCTCGGATCCCAGCAGAGTCTGTTTCCTTCCCCATCTCCCTTTTCTGCCTCCTTCTTACTAACTCCTTGTCTACCATCTTTAAAATCTTTCTTTAATAAGAGATTATGTAACAGAATACCTACCACTTCCTCATGACATGATTTAAAACATCTATTAAAGTAAAACATGCATATAGTAGATATCAGATAGGGAAAATAAAACAAAAAGCAAGAAATTCAGCCATTCTGAACACTAATCCTATATCATGGAAGTGAAGGAGATAGAACTGTTCTTTTTACATATTTCTTAACAATATGCATATGATATTTCCTAAATTTTCGGTGTGTTTCTGTTGTGGTATACGGTGATTCAGCTCATAGAGACTAGTCCTTAACTAATGAATAAATAACTAAAACATATATTTCTGCTTTAGTGACTTTTAAAACTTTTTTAACCTGAGCTTCACACTGAATATTTTCTCTCTTCACTCTAAGGATAAGATTATCGTGTCTTTAAGTTTGGTTTTACCTCTCCTCATTCCTTGTTGCTTTTTGTCATTTCTCAGTGGTGCATTTACATAAAGTTGATAGCATATATTTTTGTGTGTTTTAACTATTCTCTCTGCTTACATTTTAGATTGATTACAATAGTTGGAAACTTGTGAAGAAATATTCATTGTGATGACACTATTATTAAATTTTCATAGCCTCTGTGTCACATGGTTAGAATGTATTGCGAGTGTTAGTTTAAAATCGTTCCTTTTATCTTATGCTTTACTGGCTGTTCAAAGTTGTGCCACAAACTGAAGTTTGTTTTATGAGTAAAACTTGTGCTTCTAGTAAAGTACCCGAAACCCACTTGTCGTGGTCTGTTTTGTGTCACTGCAACCGAATACCACAGCTGGGATAACTGCTTATTCCTCAGGGTTCTGGAGGCTGGGAAGTGCTAGATGAAGGCGCCCACAGGTTCTCTGTCTGGTGAGGGTCTGGTCCCTGCTTCTAAGATGACACTTTGAACATGGAACACACTCTGTGCGCTCTCCGGTGGCAGAGATAGAAGGGAAAATGAGCCCAAGGCTGCCTGAAGCCTCCTTTATAAAGGCTTTAGTTCCATTCACGGGGTAATTATTGACCTCTTCAAGGCAGCACATCTTAATCTTTTTATTAACCACTAACTTCCAACACCTGAATTTCGGAGGGGGCTCATTTAAACCATAGCACCAGTTTTGCTGCTGTCAGTTTTTTTTGTTTTGTTTTGTTTTGCTATTCAATGATAACTCTCTATAAATCTGTAAGGGTTGGATCATGGTTAAACATAGCTCACTTGTATCCTGGCTGTTTTCACCCTGTAATCTTGGGCTGATTCCTTCATGTGTTTTTACTTCAAGTCTTTCTCTTTCTTGGTTGGTTCTTCCTCTTTCTCTTCCTCTCTCTTTTTCTTTCTCCTCCTTTTCTTTTTTCTGCCCCTATATATTCTTAAGTTATTTTATTAGAAGACCAGGATGGATGGCAGCAGTGGCCAAGATTACCACTCAAGAAGCTCCTGGTACGGCTGGTGGATCTGAAGGTGGAGTTGTCCCAGCTCTGTGTCTCCAGAGTGACAGGCTGGGTGGCGTCCAGATGCTCCAAGATCTGAGTGGTCCGTAAATCCATCCCCGTGTTCTCTGTCACTAAGCAGACTCAGAAAGAAAACCTCAGCAAGTTCTACAGGAAGTACAAGCTTGTGGATCTGCGCCCTGCGAAGATGCACGCTGTGCGCCAGGGACTCAGCAAGCACCAGGAGAAACTGAAGACCGAGAAGCAGCCGCGGAGGTCAAGACCTGAGTCTAAGGGCCTCAAAAAAACTATGAAACTGGAAAAACAAACAAACGGGGCGGAAGATAACTTTCCAAATGTAGACATGCCTCAAAGATATTGCAGGTTTGGTTCCAACCACTGCAATAAAGTGAATATGGTAATACAGTGAGTCACACAATGTTATTGATTTCCCAGCGCATAGAAAATTATTTTCGCACTACACTGTAGCCTATCAACTGTGCAATAGCATTATGTCTGCAAAACTATGCCTTAATTAAAAAATACTTTATCATTAAAAAATGCTAATGATCATCCGGGCCATCACCAACCAAATCATAATCATAGTGCCAGAGGAGGGTCTTGAGTCAGTGTTAAGACCTGCTGATCCCTGAGGATGGTGATTGGTAAGGACGTGGCTGGCTGCACAATTTCTTAAGATAAAACAATATAGTCTGCCATATTGATTGACTTTTCCTTTCACAAAAGATTCCCCTGTAATGCATGATACTGTCTGATAGCATTTTACCCACACTAGAAATTCCAAAATTGGAGTAGTCCTCTCCCAGTAAACCCTGCTGCTGCTTTATCAACAAGGTTTGTGTAAGATTCTACATCCTTTGTTGTCATTTCAATGGTGTTCACAGCATCTTCACCAGGAATCTGTTGCATTTTAAGAAACCACTTTCCTTGTTTATACTGTAAGAAGCAATTCCTCGTTCATTAAAGTTTTATCCTGAAATGCAACAGTTCAGTCACATCTTCAGGCTGCATTTAAAATTCTAGTTAGTTTCTTTTGCTATTTTCACTAAATCTGAAGTGATTTCCTTCACTGAAGTCTTGAAATCTTTGAAGTCATCCATGAGATTTGGAATCACATTTTTCCAAACTCCTCTTTTGAAGTCGATATTTCGATCTCTCCTTATGAATTACAAATATTCTTACTGGCAACTAGATTTTCAAATCTTTTCTAGAAAATTTTCAATTTACTTAGCCCAGATAGCCTTATAAAATGCATTTGTTAAAAAACAAAAATTGGAAGTAGAAATTACACCTTGATCTATGGGGTGCACAACGGATGTTACATTAGCAGGTGTGAAACTGTTAAGCTCTTGGATGACAAGGTGAAAGTCAATGAGCATTATTATTGTGAAAGGAATCTTTCATGTCCTTAGCAGTAGGTCTCAACAGTGGGCTTAAAACAATTAGCAAAACATGCTATAAACAAATGTGCTGTTGTTTAAAGAGCACTGTGACAACTGAGGCCCCTACCCTAGGAAAAGAAACTTTTCCTGAGTCTTTCAGTCGCAGTCCCCATAAGAGTGGGGAGGTAAAATTCTGAGAAAAGGCTTAAAGATAAGGAAGTATGCAGGGAGAGGTTGATGCCAGAAAAAGCCCTTGGTGGAAAGTCCCGAGTTCTTTGGAAACTTTCTCAACTCATGTACCCCCACCCTGAGCCATGTAACCCCCAATGTGACCTATGAGCTAATGCATGTACCCCCTCCTTGTGACCCATGAGCTAAGGGCAACATTTTGGCTTCTGTTCATGCTTGTTCACTAATTCAGCAGAAATTCGAGTGTATAAACCCATTTTGCCTGCCATTTCACTTGCTTTCCACAGCAACAGCTCCCTGCAGGTGTAATAAATTTCTATTGATTATTGCATCAGAAGTGGGGTCTGAGTTTCCTTCTCAGCTATGCAAATGATGACAGCACAGGCAGAGGAAATTTAGCATAATTCTTAAGGGCCCTAGGATTTTTGAAATGGTAAATGAACTTTGGCTTTAACCTAAATTCACCAGCTGAATTACTCTCTAACAAGATAGGCGGCCTGTCTTTGAAGCTTTGATGGCAGGTATTGACTTCTCTGTAGCTAAGAAAGTCCTGGATGGCATCTTCTTTCCAGAGAAGGCTGCTTTGTATATGTTGAAAATCTGTTGCCTAGTCACTGTTGTCAATGATTTTAGCTAGATTTTTTGGATAACTTGCTGTGGCATCTGTATCAGCACTGGCTATATCAACTTGTACTTCTGTGTTATGGAGAAGCTTTCTTTTTTTTAAACCACATGAACCAACTTATGCTAGCTTCAAACTCTTCTGCAGCTTTTTCACCAGCTTTAGCCTTCATAGAATTGAAAAGAGTTACTGTCTTCCTCTGGATCAGGCTTTGGTTTAAGAGAATGTTGTGGCTCCTTTGATCTCTTATCTAGACCACTAAAACTTCCTCTGTATCAATGGTAAGGCTGTTCTGCTTTCTTCACATTCCTGTCTTCACTGGAAGACCACTGTCAATCTCCTTTAAGAATTTTTCCATATTGCAAGTACAAGTTGGATCTATCCAGTATAGAACACAAATGTCTTAATGCTGTAATTGGGTAAATGAGGTGAAGGCTATGTTGTTTAGTAGGATGCAAGCACTCCAATTTTTACAAATAATCAACACATTGAATCCCATAATGGCTTAAATGTATTCATGATCTATGTACAAATGACTTAATTAAAAAAAAAAAAAAAGAACTTTTCCTTTGCAGGTGGCTCCTGCGGCTCAGTGAGTAGGGCACTGGCCCCATATACCCAGGGTGGCAGGTTTGAACCTGGCTAAGCCCAAGAGCTAGAGGTTGCTGTGAGCTGTGACACCATGGCACTCTACTGAGGGTGACAAACTGAGACTCGGTCTCTGAAAACAAAAAGCAGAAATTTTCCCTCGCATTCATGACTCTACTAACTGGTGCAAAAGGCCTAGCTTTCAGCCTCTGACAGCTGTTCACATTCCTTCCTCACTAGGGTTAACTCTTTCTAGTTTTTGATTTAAATTGAAAGACATTTAACTTTTCTTTTCGCTTGAACTGTTAGAGGCCATTGTAAGGTAATTACCTAGCTTCATTTCAATATTGCTGGGTCTCAGTGAATAAAGGATCCAAGGAGCAGAAGAGAGATGGGAATGGAAGAGGGGCAGTCAAAATTCACACATTTATCAAGTAAGCTCACTGTGTTACAGTGGACATGATTCATGATGCCTCAAAACAATTACAACAGTGATGCCAAAGATCATTGATCACAGACCACTATAACAGACATAATAATAATGAAAGAGCTCAAAATATTGTGATAATTACCAAAATGTAACACAGAGACTTGAATAAGCATGTGGTGTTGGGAAAATGCCACTGACAGGAGAGCACCTGTGGCTCAGTGAGTAGGGCAGCGGCCCCATATACTGAGGGTGGCGGGTTCAAACTCAGCCCCAGCCAAACTGCAACAAAAAAACAGCCAGGCGTTGTGGTAGGCACCTGTAGTCTCAGCTGCTCCAGAGGCTGAGGTAAGAGAATCACCTAAGTGCTTCTTAGAATCAACCTAAGGAGTCGGAGGTTGTGGTGAGCTGTGTGATTCTGCAGCACTCTACCAAGGGCAATAAAGCAGCACTCTACAAAGGGCAACAAAAAAAAAAAAAAATGCTGCTGATAAAATTGCTTGACACAAGATTTAACAAACTTTCAGTTTGTAAAAAACATAATGTCTGTGAAGTGCAGTAAAATGAAATACAATAAAGCAAAGTATAAAAAGTGAGGTGTAATTGCATGTCTGAAAATTTGATATTTTCTTATAGTTGTTTCAATATCGGATTGTAGATTCAACATAATATTTTCACCTAACTTCAAAGGTTTTTTTTTTTTTTTTTCATTATTAGGAGCATTAAGTGATACTGTTTTGAAATTTGATTTCATTTGATTCTCCCTCAATTCCCTTGTTTGGGGTTATGTTGGTTGAACGATTTCCATGGATATGTTAGATAATTGCCTCAGAAAAGCCCCTAAGCCCCTTCTCCAGAAAAGCCCCTTCCCCAGAAAGCCCCTTCCTGCTTTCTCTTAAAGTTACAGTTCCTTTCTAAGCACAGGGAGTTGCCCTCTGAACAACAGAAGTTGCCTGCTTATCTCCCAGTCGCAAAACCTGTCCCAGTTACCCACTGAAAATTTCAAACTTATGGCCCGCCCCTAAGGGCTCTTCATTGGCTATTCTACTATCCCATCATCATATCCCATCATCATTCTGAAACTTCCCTATATAAAGATACGCTTCTCTTCTCTCTCTCTCTTCTCCTCTGCTCTCTCTCCTCCTCACTCTCATCTTTTCTCTCCCTTTTCCTCTTCTTTTTGTCTTTCCTCCTTGCTGCTGCTCTGCAGTCTCCCTCCCCCATCAGTAAAGACTTTTTGTGCAAGCCTTGGTGGTCTGTGAGATTTCTGCCAGTGGAGTGCCACCCTTTCAGGATACTTTTAATTTTTCCTTTTGTCTATGATGACTTGAAATTTCAATATGAAATTTGGTTTGAGTTTTTGTTTTCTTTCTTGCCTCTAATCTGATTGTTTGAATTAAACCCAGGTATATCCGTTGGATTCTTAGAATGTTCTGTTGTTATTATGTCTGATAATTTCTTTTATATCATTTTGGTGATTAATTGCAAGTCATCCCCATGCCTTTTGATTAAACCTGAGAGGCTACACAAATAAAGAGCTTCAGGGGACTTGGCTGCTGAACCAGGAAGTCTGGGGGGCCCATAAGAATGTGGGTATGAAGTAGCCTAGGTCTTCAAGGACCAATAGGAAGAGACAATTAATGATCAACAGGAAAGGGCAATACTGCTGAGGCAGAGAAGCCAGTGAAAGACTTGCCCCCAGGAGTGTTTACACACCTGCAGGCCTTTGCTTCTCTCTCTGTCTCCCCTTTTCTTCTCCTTGAGAGGGACCCACTTCTAACTCTTCAGAAGTGCTCTACACTTTCTCTTTGTTCTACGTAAAGTCTCTCTCTGTTACCCCGAAACTTGTGCAGGTTACTTATTTTTCTATTCCAACTGTGCCGCTCCAGTTTTATTTTCAGTTTCCAATCACTTCGGGCTTCGGTTACCACAGTACCCTGATTGAACATTTTAGCGCTGCCCAGTAATCAAACTAGGTCAACTGGATTTGGGGAACCGGACTGCTGACCCCCAACGAAACCTAAATTTTTTTTTTTTTAAATTTTCCTCTCAATTTCGGTCCCTTTCTGTTTTGGTTATAGATTTGAGAGAAATTGTTGACATAATCTTGGTCATAACATAGTTATTTTCACATTATTATCTATCATATATTTTAAATCAATAAGTATTTATTGTGCAATGGTTATTCCTTGTTCAGTGCATCATGTCTGATGTTGTTTAAAGAAAGCATTTTTTGTACCGTTATTGGGAATCCTAATTACTCTTTTGTTTTTATTGTTTTGTTGTTTTGTTAGAAGATAAACAGGCACTTTACAATTGTGAAGAGTTTATTTAAGCAAAGCGTAATGCATGAACTGAGCAATAACCAACAGTTGGGTTAGGGCTTTGCTAAAGGGGAAACCTCTAAGATGATCTCAGAATAAAGACAAAGAAAATATCTGATTGGCTGAAGAGGAACAGTGGCGGTAAAGTGCTTAGAGGTTACTTGGTAGTTTGTGATTGGTTACATAGTCTGAGTTGGGTTTCAGTTTGCTTATATAGGAACACAGAACCCTGGCACTGTCTCAGCCTCATGGCCTCCCAATTAATTTTTTTAAAACAGACTTAAAAGTTACTTTCTGCGATGAATCATGCTCATTTCCTTCAGGGTATTTCGTACTTGCCTCCTCCCCCCCCCCCATATTTCTTATCTAAGCGTTTTTCTTTTGCATGCCAGGATTTTCTTAAGTGTAATCTGATTATTACTCTCCATTTCTTCATTTTATATTACTTCAGTTATAGAGCACAGGAATAATAGCGTTGGTCAGGAGATCTCAAATGGAGGCTGTTTTCACACATGGTAACTTCTTTCTTGGTTGACTGGACTGGAATGAGCTGATACAATAAAAGAATCATCAGTTGGGACGATGAGAAGGCTTTTACTCGGGCACCATCATCTGTATGTATCTGTCCTAGCCTTTCAAGACAATTGCTGCTTTTCTTTAAACAGAGAAGAATGCTCAGGTCTTTTGCCCAGGTTTAAACACTTTAAGCACATTAACTGTGGAGAGGAAACGGTGTGATGAGAGCAGCTGTCCGTGTACAGAACGCCAGTTCATCCTTGTGCTCCCCACACCTACTGCCTTTACCTATTTTAAGTCTTATCTTTATAATATCTAAGGTAGGAAACGTCCCAGGGCAAAGGGGACTGAGTAGTAAGGGGCTTCCAACCTCCTTAGCTATTCTTTACTCAATTTATTTACTTTCTGGAACATTGTGAAGAGCTCCCTGCCGTTCTTATTTACACTCATTCCAAGCATGGAGTGGGCGGTTTTTCTTAACTGTGATAAAGATTTTAATTTTTTCCCTACATTTTTATCTTCTTTTCTTTCTCTATTAATACAATTCTATTCAATTTACATACAATTCATGTTACCTTGAATGGCTCCATTTTTTACTTTAAGGAACAGTTAAGCATATATGTGCCAAATCCAAAGATTATTGTAAAGACTGTTTAAATTAATGCCATTAATTAATGGTATTAATTCTGGCCTGGCCTGAGCCTGGCATCACTGTATAGATGTTTTTAGGAATGTTTTGTTGTTGTTATCACTATTATAGTTCTGTTATTCAGAGCAAGGAATGGGAAATGTAATCGTTCAAATTTCTTACCTCTTTTTCAATGTCCAGTATATCTATGACCTGGAAATTATAAATTTTAGCAGGCATAATTTCTAAAAAGTAAAATAGGATAAACATCTGGAAATTATAATATTCCACAGTTAAACTTGAACCATCTAGAAGAAAATATATTTTGTTAAATGTATTCACCATGATTTATTTTAATTATTCCCTGCAGTAGATACTATGTTTTAAAATATATTTTTTGCTATTGTCATGTAAGTTTGCTGTTTGTGTCTAGTTTTCTGCAAACTTCCTTACATATATCTCTAAAGTTATATTTATGTAGACTTGCTAAGCTAAAGTACATGAGATGATAATTCAGAGGCAATAGTTGAATTGTTCTCCAGAGTTCGTGCTAATTCACGCTAGCAGTGTTAATGAATCATTGCTCCTGGTTCCCTGTGTTTTCCCTAATACAATAAAATATATATTTTTCAGTGTTAAGAATTTAAGAGGTGAGAAATGGCCTCTAGTTTTACTTTAAGTTTCTCATATTATGACCAAAATCTGACATGGTTTTGTATCTTTATTGGCTATTTTTAAAGGGAGAGAAAGAACTATCTCAGCTATTCTTCATTCTTATCCTAAAGATCCCAGGTTCTCCTGCTCTGAACCTGCCTCTGCCTCTTTTATAGTATAGCTATACACTTTGTCTCCCTGATACCATCTGCTTGAGGTTCTCATTTTATCTGTTTTCCTTAAAAGTTCAGTGCATTGATTGTTACTATTTGCTGAGTTATAGCACATTTAAAAATATATGTCTCTATTACATTAGGTTGTTGTGAGGATTGGATCAGCTAACCCAGGCAAAGTTTGGAAACTGCCCAATCACGGGCACAGGATGAGGCTGGGTGTTGTGTTCCTCTTTCTTTTTCACATTTTTTCTGTGAACACCTTACACACATGTTGATTATCATGTTACACACAGTTAATGTCATTTCATTTTTAAGAACTCTTTTTATTAAGAAAATTATATTCCTAGGCGCTGCCTTTTGCTTTCACTGCATTTCTAAAAACATGATTGTTTTACAGACTCAAACTGATCGATAATTTATTTTACATATAGTTTTTAATTATGTCTTATTTAAGAAGGTCTCAAATAGGGATTTTTTTTCCTTTGAAAGTGAACATATGTGTGTAAATTAATGAAACAAAATTATTAGAAGATATATTTTTAAATGTTAATGGTAAACATTTTTAAAAGATTTTTAAAAATCACAGGTAATAGAATTCCCCAAATTGTTCTTAGCTAAAATATAAAATAGTTACACAAGAAGATACTAAAAAATAAAAAGAAGAAATATAATAATTTAAAATTAGAGATGAGATTAAACAAAACTCAAGAAAAGAAAAAAAATAATGTTATGATATTAAATGTGACTCCAGAAGAAAAATTAAAACAACAGGTATGTTGCCCCTCCCTCACCTGAATTAAAACCTGAATTCTTCCTTCCATTTCTGTGGCATTATTGCCAAAGACAGAGTGGGTGGGGCCTCTGCCTTCCCCTCTCAGATGCTGTACCAGGATCCTCATTGCTTCTTGATGAACCCAGGAACATATCGGGTTTAGGTTCCCAAATCCAAAGGCCTAAAGTTTATGCTCTGGCAGCCAGGAAATTCTTGAGTAAATTCTTTTTAGCCACTCAAACCATTCTGGCGAGGACATTTATTGTAGAATTTCTCCAACTAGAATAAGAGAATGCGGCTATAACACGCAGATCTATTCAGTTAGACTTGCATATTTTATCCAAATCTCCCCTCCCCCCAAAAAATGACAGAAATATATAGTAAAGAATATTCTGGAGTATTTTCCTAGAATTTATTGCAATATTTTTAAGAATGAAAAAACATAATTTGAGACACCATTATTATTTTGCATATATATTTCCAGTTGTGGGACTTTGGGCAGATCATTTAACCCCTAAATACCTCAATTTTCTAATCCATAACTATCTAATTGGGGCATAAGACAAAAATTGAAAATATATAGCTAATAATGTTTTAATATGACTAACATGACATAAGGTAACACTGGCTATTCTTATAAAACAATGCAATACCAATCATAATCCCAGCAAGCAGTAGATATTTTTCTTCTTTCATTCCTCATGTCAAAGATTTTATTTCCTATGGAGAAAAAAATTAAAACTTTAATTTTCTTTAAATTTATATATTAAAATTTTCACTAACAATGCATACATAGCTAGAATCATAATTAAATCTCTATGAAGTATGGGGTAGATATTTCTCCCATTTTTAAAAATCCAACCTCCTCTCTTGACAAATTAGTAATTGTAGTCCAGAAAGAGTGCTTAGATTTCCCCAGGGGTCCAAAGGGTTCATTATTCCCTGCGTTCACTCAGCCAGTGTGTGTGAACGGAGTACTATTAGCTGTAGTAATTAGTAAAGTGCTAGGTGATAAGAAGACAGAAATGCAAAAAAATAAAAAATAAAAAAATAAAAAAATACACACACACACATTCTTTCATTTTACTCAAAATCTAATGGAAAAACAAGAATATAAAATTACATCCCCGGCTCAGTGCCTGTGGCTCAAGTGGCTAAGGCACTAGCCACATACACCTAAGGTGGAGGGGTTTGAATCCAGCCCAGGCCTACCAAAACAACAATGATGACTGCAACCAAAAAATAGCTGGGCATTGTGGAGGGCGCCTATGGTCCCCACTACTTGGGAGGTGGAGGCAGGAGACTCGCTTGAGCCCAGGAGTTTGAGGTTGCTGTGAGCTGTGATACCACAGCACTCTACTCAGGGGGACAGCTTGAGACTCTGTCTCAAAAATAATAATAATAAAATAATAAAAAATAATAATAAAATCACATCCCTAGGCTCCCAGGCTCCCATCAGAGACTCAAGTTGCTCTCAAAGTGAGAGGAAAGTAGGGAGATCTGGATCTTATAAGATATGACCAGGAGGGTGGTGCCTGTGGCTCAAACAAGTAGGATCCTGGCCCCATACCAAAGGTGGCGGGTTCAAACCTGGCCCCGGCCAAAAACTGCAAAAAAAAAAAAAAGTGACCAGGAGTCCTATCACACTTCTTATATAATATAGATTTATATATTTTTCAAACCAGTATTATTATTATCATCAAATCATTTTAACCATGACTCCTGGTCCCAGGCACTAGACAATTACTTTAACTCTACTAATTTTTCTTTTTGTCTATAATTTTCATGTTAAGTTCACAAGATTTCCTGTAGAAAATAAGTATGGTAAATGTGATGACTTAAACCTAAGAAATTAAAGCAGAGTTCACAGAGGAACATAAAGCAAAATTTTCTGTTAGAAATAGATTTTAATTCTGACTTTAATTATGACATATTTTCAAAACAGAAAAGTTTTTTTTTTGTCATTTTTTAAACTTTGGATTATTTATAGATATATCATGCAAAATAGGACACAAACTTGATTCTTCTTGAAGTTTTTCATTTAAGGTACTCATAGAGAAGAAAATATCTGATGTGACAATCCTGTTATATTTGTTCATGCATTTTAATGATTTTTTTTGACATGTGCCCAACCAAAAAAGGCACCTTGTAGTAAATGACTGAGTAATGAAAGACTGTATTTTGCTGTGGAAAAAATTCATTATTTTTGTTGGGTGGTGAATCAGACTGCTTGTCATTCTGATACTGTCTTCCCTAAGAAGTGATTTATTTCTTTTCAATAGAAAATACATCTTGTTGAAGGAAAAATGGATAAAATGAGCACAGTTCTTAAAAAAGTGAAATTAAAAATTGTAAGTAAAATATGTAAGACAAAAAATGTTAATCTCACACTCATTGGTTTGCCCTTTTTTCCAGACACATAACCACATAACATAACATCCTAAGCTCCCCCTTTGTTATTACTAGGATTAGATTTAGTTTAAAAAAAAAGAAGAAGAATTCATATTTAGCCATAGGTGTTTTGGAAAACATAGCACATTAGATCTAAATAAAATTGAATTCTAATTAAATTAAATTGAAATTTTCTATAGATTTTGTAATACAAAATTACAACAAAATAATGTAGCCCTATTTCCTTTTCTTTCTATTTTTGTCTTTCCCCTCTCCTCTCCATCTGTCTTTCTTCAAGGGGTTTTAATCTCTAATGATATTCAAACTTCTTCCCAACATGCTGTAGCTCAGCCCCCTCCCTTGTGTTCTGTCTGTATTTAGCCTCCTACCAGACTTCCCCAAATGAATGTAACTCTGAAATGTCAAACACAGTATATGCAACGTTAAATATACACATTCTCTGTCACGGCTTTAGTTCCTACTCTATTCGTGTTTGTTATTCAACTGTTTAATACACATGAAACTGTGGCTCCACTTCCCTCTTAAGTTATAAGTGGTTACTTTTCCTCCTGCCACTGGTTTCTTAATTTTTAAATCCCATCCTTGTTGTGCTATTAATGGTCTACATTAGGATATCTGTTCTTAACTAGGTAATGTGCTTCTAATATGTCCTTAAACCAGTTACTGTTCTTATTACTAAAGCTATTTTTCTAAATTGCAAGTCTGATCACCTTATTCTACTGTGCACTGACCTGGTGACTTTCCACTGTGCACAAACCCAAGCAGTAACTTCTTTGCACACCAAGAAGCTTCCTACGCTGGGTTCCTTCCAATTCCCATCTCAGCTTCCTTCACATGCACCATACGTACTAACGTTCCTGACTGTGACTTTACCTACCACAGACATGGCCTTTCTGGTGCTGCTTCTCCTGTCTAGTGTCTTGTGCTCTGTCATCATCACCTAGTGACTCTCCTCCTGTAAGGTGCAGTTGCATTGATGAAGCCTCTCGGAGGGTGTCCAAGATGCCACCTCCATTCTCCACACAGAACTCCTACACGTTTAATGTGGTGCTTCACACATACATACATGCAACAAAGCTCTCATTTCTAAATAAGTTCATCCTTTGGACTGTGAGCCTTTTGAGTGTGGGATCATTATTGCATCCCGAGCAAACTGCTCAGCTGATAGGAGCTCCTGATTCTTAGCTGAATGAAGACTTCCACTTCTGCCTCTAATTACGTGGCTGTGTTCACGTCTTTGGAACTTGGTGTTTGCAACAATCAAATAAGGAGGTTTGATTAGACTTTAAGTGATGTGTATCAAGTCAACTTCATTTTAATTTATTCTGTTTATAAGAATAAATTATTCTTATTTCATTATGTATCTTAAATAATTATTTATTATTTATATAATTTATTATTTATCTTATTTATCTTAAAATAAATTATTATCTAAATATTTTATTATAAACATTTCAGAAGTGGAGAAAAAGAGGAAAAACTGGGGTAATAAACACCAGCATTTCTTCCATCTAGATTTAAGAATTATTATTTTTCTACCTTTATTTTTATTTTTTTAAAGGCTAAATTTAATGACAATAACAATATTTAACATAAAGACTGAGAACAAAAACTTCATAAAGAACGAATGAAGATAAGTACATTCAGAAAAGAAATCAGACAATTGCTAAAACAAAATATTAAGCAATAATAATAGTAACAATGCAAAGAAAGTAACATTCACATTGTCAGATAGAAGTATGTCCATTATAGAATACTTCGATCAGTTAACTTCTTATTTTGTTTTTTTGAAAGTCTTAAAAAAATAGATGACTAATATTTATAAATGAAAGTAACAGATAATTACAAAAACACAGATCATGCCAAATCTTATAGACAATAAAAAAGAAATACTTCAAAATCACTCTACTTAATCTGGATCACCTGATATTAAAATTGGAGAAAATATATTATTATAAAGGGGAAATTACAAACATATTTCACTTATAAATGAGGATTCTACCTTTATTTTTAATATCTCTCACATTTTCTGTATAAATACATACAGAACCATGTGTCAATAATTTGCAGACATCATGAAACTTCAACTCTAAATATTTTAGGGCATTTCCTAGGACTATAATAGTCTTCCAGACAATCAGAATACAATTACTCTATGCATACAAATTGATGGCAATTTACCAATAATGTGTAATAGTCAATATCCAATTTATCAAAGTGCCCTCTAAATGACTTTTTATTGTCCTTACCTCAACAACAATACACATTTCATTTTGGGGCTATAACTTTTAAATGTAGAAGCATTTACTTTTTTAAAAAAATTGCTTTTCAAAGATTATGAATGGCTTTTTTATAACTTGTGGCTGTATCTGCTTGTTTCTTCATTTTGGTCACTTAACTTGCTTTCATTCCTCATGTTTCCTGAGAACTAGAAGTTAAGTCTGTCTTGATTATGTTATGATTATACCTTGGCCCAGAAAACTTCACAAATGGTGTTGTATCACATCCAGAGTCCAGTGAGAACGCCGTTGTGCCGAGGTCTGTATTCTTTACATATAACCCCATTAGTCTTAGAGCAGTTCTGTGCTTCTTTCTCAGCACTACAGACATCCCCAGCCAGTCTGCCCAGATGCAATGTTTCATGCAAGAGGATTATGAATATGTGTAAACAAGAGGGAATGGGTTTTTTGTTTGTTTGTTTGTTTTTGTTTTTTTGGTTGCAGTTTTTGGCCAAAGCCCGGTTTGAACCCACCACCTCTGGCATATGGAGCCGGGGCCCTACTCCTTGAGCCACAGGTGCCACCTAATGGGGAATGTTTTGATAAATTGAAGTACCCTTAGCAAATATCCTATTTATCGCTCACTTTCTCTCTTTTCCTTGTGGCCAACTATACTTCCCTGCCCCTGCCACTTTAGGACTAGCCTTGTGATTTGATTTGGTCATGAAATGTGAGTGGATATTCTACAAGCAGATACTTTAAATGGACTTACTAATTTCACTTTTCTATTGTGGTCTGGTGATTTGCCATGATATGCCTTCCATCGGTTTTCCTAATGACAAATGAGCATTCACAGGGGAGCTGTAACCTACCCCACTGCCTGGAGCCAAACTGAGATGATCAGCAGCTTAGAGCTAGAATGGCCACAGCAAATGCACACAATATAGGTAAAAAACAAATAATAATAATGGGCATAATAAATGTTCATTGCTTGAAGTTGCTAAGTTTTGAGTTCTTTTTAAAAAGTGGCATTATTGTGTTAATAGCTATGGATGCATGAATCAGAATGGGTGCATAAGTAATTCTGCTACACATGGTCAAATTTCCAACCACATGGGATAATACCACTTTTATACTGACCAGCAAGGTAGATTGTTTATGTTTCCACTCAGGCTTGTAAACAGAAAGCATAACCAAATTTCTGTTTGTCAAGCAGATGAAAACTACTATGTAATTTAATGTAAATTTGTCTATTATAAATGTGAGCATTTTTATATATTTAGGGACATTTTGTACTTTTTTACCATGAATATCTTTAATTTTAAAATAGGTAGTTCTATATTTTTATATATATTTTAGGGAGTTAATAATTTTGTGTTTTATATAAGTTACAATTCTTTTTTGTTTGTCTTAATTTTACTGTCTACATTTTCCTTTTAGTGTGAACATTTTTTTATGTTACATTTCTATGCTGGCTAGAAAGACTTTAAATTCAAATTGTAAAGAAGTTAGCCCCTATATACTTATGGACTGGTATGGTTAATTGTGATATCTCTCTTTCTCTCTCTCTCTCTCTCAATCACAGTGCATAAGGAAAGAAGCCTCCATGAGCAAGAGTAAACAGACTGCACAGAGAATTATTACTCAAATATTTCAGAATATTCAAACGAGAGATAAAAATACATATTTTAATTATACCTGAAGAAATAAAAGAGAATGTCAAGCATGAGAGACTGGTATATTTTGAAATAATCAAAAAGTACCTAAAGCATGAAAAATATCTGTGAGATTAAAAATTCAGTGGATGGATGAACAGCAATAGAGACTCAGTTGGAGAAGAATTATTAGTGTGGCAAGTTGTTCTTAAAAAATTACCCAAGGTGAATCAGAGAAGGGAAATGAGACTTAAAATGTGAGAAAGTCTCAGAGATTCAGGAAGAGTGTAGAATGAAGTGTCTCATATCTGAGCAAATAAAAAAACTGGAGAATGAAAGGAAGAGAAGCCAGGTCAAGAGGAGGAGAGAGGAGACCATTGTAGAATTTATAAAAATGTGAAACCTTAGATTTAGAGGGGAAAAAGCAAATCTGAAAAGGAAACATACATCTAGATATTTGGTAATAAAACTCCAGATCACCGAAAAAGAAAGAGAAGAGGTCAAAGTGGCTTGGGAGAAAAGGTTGATTAAGTGCACAAAACTGAGGATCACAGACAGTTGACCTTGAAATGGAAACGAAGGAAGCCAGGGAGAAAGAGAATATTATTTATCCGGGGCTTTCAATCCAGTAACATTAATTTCAAACATGCAGGATAATGATATTCTCAAATAATACATACAAACAACAGTTGTATACGTTTAGAGACCTACTAATTAAAACATTAAAATTCCAGAAAAAAATGGACTTCAGGAAATCACACATTATTTCAAAAATGAATGAAAAGGTAAATATGAGACAAAATGGGGAAAAGATTAATGATAGATAAACCGAAACATTGACTATATAAAATAAGAATAATCATATCTAATTGAAACACTGGGAAATAATAGCTTATAAAAACAGTGTCATGTAAGCCAGTGTTTCCAATAAAATACAAACACATTAGAATAATTAAAATAAAGATATAGTATCAACAAGATAATACAAATACATAGAAAGAAATGTGAAGTGGGGCTAATTACCTAAAGTTTAAATATGAAAATCATCTTAGAAAGTTACTAACACTAAAATGGATAATATGACATGTCTGCTCAGGTAAATATTATTTCTTCACTAATATTGAGTTCCATATGTATTTCTGGTGCATGTAAAATATTTAAATATAATTCAGATATTATATTTTAGAAATGATGTGAGAGAAAACAAAAATGTATATATTTACATATCTACATATGTGTTGTGTATGTATATAGTGTTTGGAGTTTTACATTACAGGTTATGGAAAAATACCTATTATATAAATATTAAAGACGATACTTAGACACCCTGTGTTCTACTTTCTATGCATTTACTCAGTGATAACTTACATTATTTATTGGGACCTAGAAAAACATTAAAGTTAAGAGCAGCTAGATGTCTAGAAAGTGAGCAGCTCTTTGATATTTTAGCTCCTAGTTAATATTTAGAAATTCTTCCCCAGCATCCCAATAATATTCACTACTGTAGACCTCAAAATTGCTAACGAAAGCATTTCTTTCAGGTAACCAAGCATTATAATCTTTAAAAGCAAAAAAATAGGATGTAAAAGAAAAACTCCTCAACATCTACATTTCTCCCTAGATTTTAGATTTTGAAAGAAACAATTTATAATTACAATTACATATATTAACTTTTCTTATAAGACTTAATACAAACACTTTTTTAAAACAGTACTAATAAAGCTAGCAAAGGCTAATAAACTCTCAGATGTTTTTAGGATTCTTAGATATTTTGAGTTAATTCTGAAAACATTATCAAGTGAGAAAGGGGTGTCTCATGAAGTGAAGTCCTTAGAACACATAGAATGTGCAAGTGTTAAGACTGAAGCAGGTAATTTAACAACACAGTCTGCATTCCTGGTGCACTGAAGAGTCAGAAAGTACACATTTCTCTCCCTTGTATCTGGTCAGGGAAGAAATATAATGGATAAAATGAGTAGAACCAAGAGACAATATGTATTTATACCTAAGACTACAGATTCCAATATAAGCACGAGTTGAGGTGTTTTTAAAATTTAGTCACTTAATCCAGGGGCTTACGATAGAATAGAGTTGTACAACAATGTACAGAAGAAAAATTTTGAAGTCTGAGGAACCAAAATGAAAATAAAAGTGTTTTTCTTAGGAGGATAGAAATATAGATACATACTAAGTATCTTTTACACCAGGAGTAAAAGACAGTTGAAGGAAGTCTCCCTGCATGTTCTCTGATCTTAACTAAATGGGATTGGATGAGTGGGATTGATAGGAGGGGAACCAAGGCAAAACCAGCCAGAGGTTGGTAACTCAGGGGCAGGAGGGTATGAAAATTCTTGAGCGCTGAAAGAAAAGTCAGAGTCTGATTTGTGTAAAAATACATTGGAGTGATCAGGGCTATTCACTATCATCCTAAAGCATGTTTTTTGGAGCTCAGAAGCCATAAGTAGGCAAGAGAGGGAAGCAATGAGATTTGCCAGTGTCTAGGAACTGCCTAGGTTGCTGCAGATAGATGCAAGGTTTATTAAGTATCGGAAAATCTGTGGTCAAAGAAATATTAGAAACAAACTCGGTAGGGCCAGAGACTAGTAAACTAGTTTTCTCTTCTCATTTACTATCAGGAAGCATTCCATGACTGAATAGCTTCAAGTAATCAATTGTTTTTAAGTATATCAACTGTAGGAAAAAATGTAGATACGTAAAAAGCAAAACAAAGCAATGGACCTAAGAAAAAACACAATTGGATCACATTTGGGCTTTTGTAAAATGTGAATTATACGGGTTCATTATATTTATCCCATCCAATTAACCTGTTGAGGAGGGTTAACATCTGGCGTGTCTCTGGAAAACTGTGGCTGCTGCCTAAATGGGAAATAGAGCAGAGTGAAGCAGACACTTCCGTTGCATAGAAACTTAACATTAAGCTGCTCGTCTAATTAAGTTCCTTCTACTTTCCTTCCACCACTCACAGTAGAGGATCAAGGATTATGTTGGAAGAAATTGGATTCTGTGCACAGTAACTTAGAAAGTTATTTGGGAGTGAAAATAGCTTTACGAAAGATGCTTTTGTTGATTCAACCTTGTTTCTGACATGGATTGCATTCTATGGAGCGACAATGTGTGGTCTTTAGAAATCTGCCAATATTCTATTAACAGATTTTGTTCTAACTATCTTTACCCCAGTTTTTCTATCAGCTTTATTGTAGTTACAGGGCAGGTCATGGATACTGGAAAGGATAAAAAGGGAAATATAGAAGAGGCAAGTATTTTAGCAGAGTGTGAGGAGCACTGATGTCTCTGATCATCTAACCCAGGCTTTGCAGAGTGTAAGTAGCACTGATGTCTCTGATCCTCTAACCCAGGCTTCACAGAGAAACAAGTGAATTTTTGGAAAGACTAGTGGAAGCAGCAAATGGTGACGGTGACAAGAAAAATGAAGTCACAGGGAATGGAGCAGAATAAATTTCTGTCTCACCAGAGTAGAAAAGTTAGGATGTAGGAGTTATGGCTCGAGTCAAGTTTTCAATATGACATCCCAGCATCAGAGTAAAATGCTCTTAAAGGGCTCCCTAGTTCTTTTACCTTTGTTTTAGAAAACCGTCTCCAAACAAATGACTACAACAACTGTTACTGCTCTTCAAGGGATGAAAACAGTAGATGGTGAAGCTTATTTCACAGATACTCAACACTAATTGTTAAAGCACTAGTTCATTCTTGTGTAATACTGAACTAGGTTGGTTTTCCTATAATTTGCATTCATTGAATCTAATTTCATTTCTGGGCCAACCCAAAATGCATGACTCTTTTCCTCATGTTATAAAGATTTAAGTATTTTTGGAACTCTTTTATTGCCTTCAAGTCTTTCCACGACAAATCTTTCTCATTTCTTCAGTGATGTTTCAATTATGCCATTTCATACATCCTCCCTTCATTCTCTTCTGAAATTTTCATATTTGCCAACAACTCTGAAAAAGTAAGTGCCATCAGCTTAAACAAGTAAACTATGATTGAAGAGTGACTAGTAATTCTCAATATGTTATTATTTTTTAAATGGCCTAAATTCTATTTTTACCATTTCTATAGTATTTAGACTTAGATTGAATATGCAGTGAACTAAAATTCCCCAATTTATGTTTTCCATATGTCAGGTTGTAAAGTTAGGCTCTGCCATCTTGCACTTGACCTTTACATTCATGTCCTATTAAATGTCATTGTATATTAATTTGTATTAGGTCATTGTTTTTTGCTATTCTTCCCAGCTTCATGTCACTTAAAAGTTAGTTAAGTACATAATAAATACTACTCCTGAAGGAACTAGATATAAATTGTTGAAAATAATTTTACCAAAATATACATGGAGGGTGTGGAATAAAAGATGAATGAAGTAAAAGAATGAGGGCACAAAATAATGTTGTACTACAGTTATGACATCAAAGCTCTCTACTAGATATAGCTAAAGGTCAGTATTCAGGGAGGGTCCTAGAATTATGATATTTGCACTAACACAATTGTGCACTTGTACTTTAATGTGAAAACACTTAGGGGGGCAGAGAGTACAATAATACAAAACATATTCATTTTTATTTATGTTTGTTTCTTTGCTTCTGGGTGGTGATTTTTCTTTTCAAATCTGAACCTTGTTCTATTTCTTGCAGAAAAATATTAATCTGTATTTGAATCAAGGTAGTGCCTGCACTAAGCAGTATAACAAAAACCAAAACTAACATTAGATAATATAACAGAAATAAAATATAAATCAAAATATTTTCTTCTTTAAGTAACTGAATTCATAACCCACAACTTTGAATTTCCAATTTTATTCACATATTTTACAGTGGCTTTCTAAGTTGGCATTTTCTGGCTGATATGCCCAAAACACTAGATAGCTCAAACTTTCCCATTATGGAGCTACTACAATAAACTTATTTGTGGTCAATAGGATCATTACAGACAAAAAGAAGTTATATTGTAATGCTTGAAAATTTAGGTCAATATATAGATATTATCTTAAAGAAGATTTTGTAATTTGATATAGATAATTTCATGTCACTGTGTTAAGTATTAAGGAGGATACAAATAATTGAAGATCTACATCCTACCTTTTGTGTATTTGAAATCTTATAAGATGGAATACATATAATATTCACTTATTCATTCATCATTTATTCAACAAATTAATAAAATATATTCCATAATACAGACACTCATAGGCATTTGGAAACACTAGTTTAAAAAACAGACCACCCATTTTTGCTTTCATGAAACTCATATTGTAACAGAGATAAATAGTAAGTAGTATAGGAACGTACTAGCTTGCATTCCCACCAGCAATGTAGACGTGTTCCCTTTTCTCCACATCCACACCAACATCTGTAGTTTTGAGATTTTGTGATGTGGGCTACTCTTACTGGAGTTAGATGATATCTCAAAGTGGTTTTGATTTGCATTTCTCTGACGATTAAAGATGAGCATTTTTTCATGTGTCTGTAGACCATGTGTCTGTCTTCTTCAGAAAAGCTTCTGTTCAAGCCTCTTGCCCACAAAGAAATGGGATCACTTGTTCTTTTTTTTATTAATAAGTTTGACTTCTCTGTGGATTCTGGTTATCAGATCTTTGTCAGAAACATAACCTGCAAATATCCCCTCCCATTCTGAGGGCTGTCTACTTGCTTTACTTACTGTGTTCTTGGCAGTGCAAAAGCTTTTAGTTAGATCAGATACCAGTAATGTATTTTTGGTACTGCTTCAGTTGCCCAGGGTATCCTCCTGATAAAGTATTCTCCCAGGCCAATAATTTCCTCAAAAAAGTTTGGAGAACACTCAGGGATCTAAAAGTAGACCCGCCATTTGATACTGTAATTTCTCTACTAGGTGTATATTCAAAAGACAAAAAATAACTTTGCAACAAAGATATTTCCACCAGATTATTCATTGTAGCTCAATTCATAATTGCCAAGTCATGGAAGAAGCCCAAGGGCCCATCAACCCATGAATGGATTAATAAATTGTGGTATATGTACATCATGGAATACTATGCAGCCTTAAAAAAGATGGATACTTTACCTCTTTTATGTTTACGTGGATGGAGCTGGAACATAATATTCTTAGTAAAGTATTTCAAGAATGGAAGAAAAAGTATCCAATGTACTCAGTACTTCTATGAAATCAATTTATAATTACTCACACTTTCCTATGAAAGATAGATCACAACTATAGTCCAGGATGAAGGAGAGAAGTGGAGGGGGATGGGAAGGGAGGAGGGAGGTTTGATAGAGGGAGGGTAAATGGTAGGACCACACTTATGGAACATATTGCAATGGTACAAGTCAAATCTATCAAGTATAGAACATAAATGTCTTAACACAATAATTAAGTAAATGAGGTGAAAGCTATATTAATTAGTTTGATGTAAGCACTCCAAATTGTAAAAAAAATCAACACATTTTCCACCACAAATGCATCAATGTGTATTCATGATCTTTGTGTGTATAACTTAATAAAAGGAAAAAAATAAGTAGCACAGGAAATAAGTAAGCAAATTGGATTATATGCTAGAATATGACATTATAATTTATAAAACAAGAACAAATAAAAGAGTCTGGGTTGTAGAGGTGTGATAAGATGCTGTTTTATATTGGGTAGTTTGTGCAGATCTCATTGAGAAGAAGATGTTTTAGGAAAAGATTCAAATGCCGTGACTGCATTAATGTACACAGCTATGGTTTAAAGAAAAAAAAAGAAAGAAAGAAAGAAAAAGATTCAAATGGAGAGGCGCCTATGGCTCAGTGGGTGTGGCACCGGCCCCATGTAACAAGGATTGTGGGTTGGAACCCGGCCAAACTGCAACAAAACAATAGCCAGGCATTGTGGCGTGCACCTGTAGTCCCAACTACTCTGGAGGTTAAGGCAAGAGAATCCCCTAAGCCAAGGGTTTGGAAGTTGCTGTGAGCTGTGACACCATAGCACTCTACTGAGGGTGATAATGTGAGACTCTGTCTCAAAAAAAAAAAAGAAAGAAAAGAAAAAGAAAAAGATTCAAATGAAGACATGGAGTTAAACATGCAGATATCTGCAAGAACAACAGACAGGAAAATAGCCAAGAAAAAACCCTAGGACAAACACATGCTTGGTGTGTTGCAGGAATTAATGGGTGACCAGTTTGGCTGCAGCAGTGTGGTAAGTTGGGGGGTAGAATAGAAGGAGATGACATAAAATACATCATGCAAAGCAATGCAGACCACAGCTAAGGCTTTTGATTTTACTTTTAGTTAAGAAATTTGGTCTGATTTCCATTTCTCAAGGATTCTTTTGGCTCCTGTGTTGAAAATAGACTGGAGCGAACAAGTTGGTAACCAGTTAGGAGACTGTTGAGACAACAGACGTCAGAGACAATCGTGCTTTATATCAGGATTGTGGCAGAAGGAGATGGTAAGAAGTGCTGGTCAGACTTTTCCATCATTTTTAATGTTAGCAACTACAGAATTTTCTATAAATAACATTTGAGTTGAAAAGAAAGAAGTATCTTTATATTCTTCTTAGTCAAGTATCACAAGAATGGAAAAGCAAGTATCTTATGTAATACTAATATGAAGACAGTAGATGACCTATGCCCACACAAGAGAAAAACTCAGTTCAATTCGAGATGGAGGGAAGGGGAAGGATGGGAGGCGAGTGGGGGATTGGTGTGCTTCTACTTAATGGGTACAATGTGGGGATATATGGCACACCTCCTGGGGAAAGGACACAACTTCAATGGAGACTATACCTAGCAAATGCAAACATTGTACCCTAATTCTTTGTACCCTCAAATTAACTTGTAATAAAAAAAAAGAAAGAAACATAATAGGTATTTTTAGATTTTTGTGAATAACAGGAAGATAGAGGTGTCATCAATTGCTATAGGGAAGGCAATGGATGGGTCACTTTTTGGTGGGTGAGGATCAGCAGCTCAGATCTGGATTTGTTTGTGTGTTCATTCAATATTCAAGTAGAGATATTAGGGAGTTACATAAGTGAGCATGGAGCCAAGGTCTGGCCTAGAGGTGTAAGTTTAGAAGTGGGCAGGACTAAGGATTGAGTCTTGGGCATTACATTTGAAGGTGGTGAGTGGAGGATGTTATGGTGGAGATGGGTGAGGAAGTAGGATGTCGTGTCTTGGAAAGCAAGTGAGGAAAATACATCAAGGAGGAATGATTAATCTATTATTTTGAATATCCCTGACAGTTCAAAAAAAGATGAAGACTGAGAGTTAACCTTTGGCTTTAGCAACATAGAAAACAGTGGTAATTTTCACAAAAAAAATAGACTTGTGGAACAAAAAGCCCAATTAAGGTTTGGTTTGTGGGTTTCTGTGTTTGTGTCTGTGCTCACACATGCATGTGTAAGATAACGGGAGACAGAGAGTCACTGAGAGAGATAAAATAGATGATGAATGATCAGGTGGCAGGTAGGTCCTGACATGGCCCCAAAGTCTTTACCTCCTGACATGTCAGCCCTATGTAATTCCCTCGTCTTGACTATGGACTGGACCTATTTAATCACTTCTCGCCAATAGAGTGATGGGATGCTGCTTCTATAATTAAATTTGAAATGACTGTGACTTTTATCTTGTGTATCCCTTCCTGGAATTCTTCTCTATTGTTTTGCTTACTTCATTAAAAGCCAACTTCTGTGTTGTGAGATGATACACAGAGAGGCCCTCAGACAAGGAATCTAAAGGGGCCTCCAACCCACAATGCACGAGGAACTAAGACCCCTATTCCACACCCTACAAAGAACTAAGTACTACTACCAATCTTTGAGTGATCTAGAAAACAGCATTCCCTGCTGAACCTTGAAATGATTGCAGCCTTATAGGGTTGACAGTTAAAAAGATGCATAGTTAAATTTGAAGTTCAAATTAAATACAGCCTATTTTACCAATATAAGTATGTAATGTTTGAGCCACACACTACAAATCATTTCTTGATTGCCTGAAATTCACATTTAATTGGGCATCCTATTTCATCTGCTAATTCTGGAAAACCTACTTGTGAAGAACCCTGAGCTGGAGGTCCCTGCTGAACTGCTTCCACATCCACAGAAACTGAGATAAGGCAGCTTCAATAAATTTCAAAGGAGAATAGAACTAAATCAGCTTTGAATGAAGGCCGGGGAGTATTAAGCAAGAAAGTAGAATTTATATTATAATTTATTGGCAAGAATGTTAAACCATATTAGAATATACTTAGAAGTTTAAACTTCTTGATTTTTAAAATCTGATCTAGAGGACATTGTGACTCTTCTTAATTTACTTATCTGTCCGAGATAATTACAAACTCTTTGAACATATGTCTAAAATAGAAATTTATATTTATCTGCAAGAAAATGAAAATAATATTTCTTGGTATGTTCTTGCTATATCTCCATGTTATAATAATAGCTAACATATATGGTTCTTCCTGTATTCCAGTCACTGTTCTAAATGCTATACATGTATTCATTTATTTAAACTTCATAATAAGTAAAATAAATAAACAGTGTCATTATTTATCTTGATGTGGAGTCTGGGACACAAGAAGGGTCAATATATTGCTTAAGATCACACAAATAATAAGAGAAAACCCAATACACCTTTAGAAGACTCAGGGGTCTTGATCTTAATGTATATAAACTTTTTCTCTGTTTGTGTATCATTCCTCTACCACAAAATCTAAATTCATCTTTTACTATATAGACTAACAATATTTTTGTCAAAAGAAGATATATTTTATTTCTTTGTGGAATCACTACTTTTCTCATGAACTTTTTCCTTGTCCAATCTGAATACCCATAGTCCATCTCCATGTTAAAAATAAACCTTATCTTCATTTGATCCATTTATCCTCTCTAGTGGGTATCCAATCAATCTGGGTTTAAATCTTGCATATGAGCTTCAAAACTTTTATAATTTCCTTAATTTCTTTCATCTTCAGTCTTTCCTGTTGTAAAATGGGAATCAAAATAACTATTATTAAAGGATACAGGTAAGATTAAAAATACATTGTATATAATGCACATATAACACACCTGATCTGAAAGGTGCAGCTCAATGCTAATTCCATTCCACTTTCCTGCATTTTTTACTGTGCTTTGTCTCCAATCTTTTCCTTCTCACTCACTTGAAATCTGATCAGAATTCATATCTAACTCATAAATTCTCTTAAAAGACACCGTGAGTTACTTCTCCCCCAAATCAGAACCATTTCCTCTGTCCTTATTTTTCTTATTGTTTTTAGAGTTTTGGGCATTTTACTGCTTCTTTCATTGGAAATTTATTGCCCCACTGACTTCCCTTGCATTGTCTTTTACGGGTGCCTCATCCTGTGTTTGAGGCCTCCTTTCTCTGCCATTTTAGCAGCATCACCAGGATGAATCAATCATTGGCCGAGTGTTACTACACATGTCCTCTAGGGCCCTCAGTAGCCTGGGAGCTCTCTGGGCAGTATGAGTGCAGTCACTATTTCTCATTGAGCCTTTCTTTGTGAAAACTATTTTCTAGGTGATGGGGATCCAGTGCTGAATAAAAACTTGTGAAAATTCATAAATTTGTTCTAGAAAATATTCTATAAAGAAAGAGAAATGGCCATAAAGCTGACGTGTCAGACCTCTAGGGCCAGAATCATTACCTAGGGGGTGCCCTCTTGACCATTTTCACATGAGGGCAGTGAACAGATTTGGCCAAGCTGGACACCGGACTCTGTGATTTTAAACTATGCACACATCTGCACAGGCTGCTTGGGGGCTAGACTGTAAGAACAATTCAACAGAGATTTTGACTTCAGCCCTATTCTTCCAAATCAATGCCAATGAGGCAGAGAGATTCACAGCAACCCCATGTGTGATGTGACTGTGGGCTGCACTTCAAGCTACACCATTTACCAAGATTGATTACTTTAAGCAAAGGGCAGCAGAAGCCAACTTTTTTCCCCACAGGCCAGCTTTTAAGGAATATGGGTAGAGAAGCCGACCCTTATCTTTTTTGGGGGGAGCAGACAATAAACAAGATGCATAAGATGCATTACAAGGTACATAGCATGCTGGATGGTGACTAGTGCTAAGGGCCTTAGGCACAAATAAAGCAGAGGGAAGAGAGTAGCAGTGAGCCATGTTAGCCACCTTGGCCAGGTAAGTTCTCACAAGAAGTTTGCATCTGCACCAACAGGGAAGAAGCCATATGGGTTCCCAGTAGAGGACTAGCAACTGCAAAAGCTGTAGGCACTGGAGCATACTTAGCATGACTAGAGAACAGCAAAGAGGTCATTGTGTCCAGATCCCAGTGAATAGGAATGAGCACAAAGAAGAAAATTAAGACTTAATTTCTCAAGAAACTTACAATGTCAAGTCTTTTCAAGAACTTTGAAATTCTCAAGAACCTTACCTCTCAAGTCTTTTATTCATATTTGCTAGGGGATTTCCTTTGGGTTTTCCATGTTGAGTAGAGCTTGTATATATCTCCTTAAATTAAAGATTCACTCATATTTCACTCATCAAAAATGCATTCTTTGTGTATTTGAGTCCTCATCTCCTTCATCTCTCAAATTTCTCTCAGACTGTACAACGACTTTAATACATGTCAGGCAATTTGATAATACATGTTAAATTATCTTTTTAGCTGCCAGGTTTATGTGAGTGTTAATTATGTTTTGAAAAATATCATTGGTAATTTTTCTTGGTACTGGTCACTATAGAAACTTGTGCTGTAAGGCCTTTAATCCCCCTAAATAGCTATTGTGCCCATCCAAAGTATCTTAAGTATAGGCACAAAGTGTGCTCTTCTGGAAAGAGTTAAGGTCTGAGTGCCCTAAGAGAGATGCTTTCTGCCACAGGCAAACTCTGAAGGGTTGACAGGTTAGAAACCCTCTGATGGGAGCTGGGCCAGCAGGCTCTTCCTTGAAGGGCACAATGGCATCTGTCTCCGTGCCCATCAAAGAGGCCGATGCAGAGATACAGACACATTGTCCCTAGGGGCATGGAACTGTTCTTATGCATTCTACCTAGACCTCTTTGTTACCAGGATTTCAATATTTCTGGACTCATGCCCCTGACTTAACCACTGAACCATTTGACACTGCATAGAAGTGTGAGTATATCCTCATCTTAGCCTGCTTGTCAACACACACAAGGTAAATAATCCACATGCTACTCTAGACTTTGCTCACTGGGAGAATTTCCTCGTTTTGCTCTTAAGTCTTATGAAACCCATTTTTGGCTATCACAACATATTGAGCCAATCCTGCCATGTTCCAGAATTGAGTTTTTTACACTTATGTTAGCTGGTTATAGGAAAGTTTCAATTAAGGTCATAAAGGTGAGTTGTAGAAGCTTATCAGTATAATCAAGGGAGGTGACAGGGGAGATTGGCCACTTAGTTATGCACCTGAGTCCCTCAGCTTGGCTCCATCCTCATCTCAAAGGTGCCATATGATGGGTGTTTCCTTCATTTGCCTAAATTTAAGTCTTCTTGCATCTGGCCCAACTCATGAGATGCAGCTCCAATTTCTTAGTCACTTGATGTTATATTGTCAGTTGCTTGGTCATTCATTACCAGGGCTCACTAACGTGTTGGGTACCATTTAAAAAAATTAAAAATTATCATTTTTATGCAGAAGTCTGTCTTTTACTTAATAATTATGTTGACCAAGCTTCAACTCTTACCTTTGGGCCTTTCAGAGACCTCATGTGGCATCACTAGATCTGTAAGTCACACTTCCCAAGATGTTTGACACCTTAGTACTCAAATTCCTGCCACAGATCTCTCCTTGATGTTTGTCATGCCCAAAGTAGAAGCCTTGCAAGTCACATAATAATGTGTTTTTTTAAAGAGTGTATAAGTTGCCTCTAAATTATTCTACTAATCTCTATTTTTATTTCTTAAAAGAAAGAAATGATAGAAGTGTTTTACATATCATTTGTCATTTACTTTGAAGAAAATATCTCAGGACAACAGTGATAATCAGACTTTTAAGAATACACACATTTTGGCATCCAGAATCCATGCCATACAGACTGAGTGATTTAAGTAAGGTGACCAGAAGCACAAGACAGTGAGTGTTCACTGCAGTCTTTTCTTGCAAAGTTAAAATGCTTTTGAAACTCTCTACAGATGCAGATAGTAGCTTTGATACCACTTAACTAAAGCCCTAATAGTTGACCAATTCCATGTTTTTCACAAAGGCCAAACAAGTGAATTCAATGGGGATCTGAGGAGTTTTTCCCACCTGTACATCCTTTAATCTTTGATTGTAATGCTAAACTCTGTATTTCATTGTGAATTACGGTATTGCTGCTGCTGACTTGATACCTCAGGTGGAACAGGGGAGTGGCAGTTTGGGGGTTTTCTTACAGTGTCTCTTAACAACAACACAAAATTAGTGTATTTTCTAGTTGTTAAGTATCACACAGACTAAAGACTATGAAAAGAGCCACAGTTTGTAGACACAAACCCTTGTACCTCTGTAAGATGGATCAGTCCGGGAGTCAATTTATTGCCTAACTGCCATAATAGGCAGATCACGTTGATATTTTGGGTGACCCATTTTCAGGTTCGGCTCTGATGATATACTCAAATATATTCTGAACCTGGATATTTCCAAATCTTCAGAGCATGGTTCTTGGTTAGATTGTTACAGATCCCTTTAGGGAAGTATTGTAGAATATTTATATGTACTTACTGTGACATTCCAATGTCTTAAGGATCTTTTTGCATAGAACTTTTATTAGCTAATAAATGAGAATTCATTATTTTCTATATCAGGGGTTAATCTCAGAGTATTTGGAACCACTGTTATCTCAGGAAGCTTGATCCCCCTTCTAGGAACAACCATCATCACTCACATCTGCTCAGCAAGGCACCTTAGTTGCCAAATTGGTCTTTGTTTTCACTTAGGGATACTTATAAGTGGGTAGGTTGCCTGGACTCATGTCATGAGTCAATTTTGTCATTCTCACCTACTCAGCCTTCCAATTCTGTTGTCAATATTCTGCACAGGTAGTTTCAGCATCTCCACTTCATGTACATTATGCTGTCACCCCCTCCGAGTTTCAAGGACATCATCCCAACAGTGTCCTTACGATAATCCCAGGTGTTCATGGCAAGAGACTTAATTCTGACTTCTGGGAGAGTATTTTCCAGTTAATATCCAAGCCCATATTCATCTTGGTCCAGTACTCTGAAAATTTACATAGGCCCACATTTACATACCCTCTCCTGATCAGATTAGTTTATTTCTGAAATTCTTATGCTAAATATCCTAATTCCTCCTTGAACCTGTTATTGATCTGTTGCCACTCAACTCCAAATCACCCTCACTGACCTGCTCTATGATACAGGAGTTGGCACCGCGGACATTTCTTTTTGATCAGCTTTGATCAACTTTGTCAGTCAAGAGTGATGAAGAGATTTTGCAGAAGGGCTGTGCTTGTTCCCCCAAAGGTGCTGCAAGCATCTCACAAGCCAAGGAAATGCTCCCCTTCCACCAAGCTTTGTTTCTCAATCCTGTTCCCTGGTTTCCTTCTCACAGGCTTCAGCCCACCCAGAGATTGGCAGAAACCTTCCTGTTACTTAGGCTTTTTCTGCTGGCCTTGAGCCAGCTCTAGGAAGGAGAAGCCCCAGGCACCATCTCTACTATCTCATTGGCTTCCTATTTGCCAGCTTTGGCCCCATAGCTGGGGACCAGTCCTTCCCTGGCAACTCAGTAAACTTCTCCAGGATCAAGGAGGATGGATGCTCAGCCTTAGGGAGGAAGCCTCTTTCCTAAGTTTGTTTTTCCTTTGGTATAACCTCTGAATCCTAGAATATTCTAAAACATTTTATTTTATTTCCCTTAAGTAGGCATTCTCTTGTTCTTAATAAATATGATTTTATATTAAAATGTCCATATTCAGATAACTGGTGTGGTTTATGCATCCTGACTAGACTTTAACTAATACAGAATTTGGTGTGGGGAAAGTCCTAGGAGATTAAAAGATGGTATTTTGGAATGAGTTTGATCATATTCATTCTGGACTACTTGACCATGGGATATTAATCATTTGTGTACACATGTTAACTTCAGTATACCATGCCAGGCAATTCTCCAAGCTTTTAGAGACACTTATACTCTTGCAAAAACTTGGCATTGTGTATTTTCTTTGTAGTTTAGTGGTATCCCTTTATGGTTTTGATTTTTTTTGTTCATTTTTTTTATTAAATCATAGCTGTGTACATTAATGCAATCATGGTGTACAATGTGCTGGTTTTATATACAGTTTGAAATACTTTCATGAAACTGGTTAACATAGCCTTCATGGCATTTTCTTAGTTATTGTGTTAAGACATTTATATTCTACACCAAGTAAATTTCACATGTACCTTTGTAAGATGCACCATAGGTGTGGTCCCACCAATTCATTTTTATTTACACTGAGTAATGAGGTTGAATACCTTTTTATATGCTTATCAAACATATGAATTTCCTTTTAATTATTTTCTGCTCAAATATCCTGCCCATTTTTCCTTTGGAAGGGCTGCTTTTTTTATTATTGATTTGTAGGAGTTCTATATCTATTCCATAAACTATACATTTTCTTAGTAGTATTTACTGCAATTATTTTCCTTCTAGTCTGTGAGGATACTGTTTAATAGGAAAACTCAAATGCTACAGAACAAATCTTAAATTAAATTTACAACACATACACATAACTGTAAAACTTTAAATTGAAGAGAATAATATGGTCTACACGAGCCGTGTTCAAAGATTAGAAACCTACAACATGTAAAAATATCAACTCTCCTCAATTCTATTTATAAATTCAATAAAATATCAACAAAAATCTTAGTCACCCTTTCTTTAAAGTTAATTTCAAAGTTGATATGGAAACGTGACAGTCTAGAACAAGATATCGACTGTCATGACCTGCTCTGAAGTATCACTGACTTATACAATGTGATTTTGGCGAGAGTAAATTCAAATAGAGCAAAGAGAAACAACAGAGAGTTTAGTAACAACCCACATTCTTTCATTCAGAGTACCTTTTGTAGTCCCCAGACAGAAGTGATTTGTAATTCTATGTCCTCTATTTATATAAAAATATTTGCTCTCAAAGATGCTTCTAATTCTGATCTTACATTGGCATCTTACATTTCTACATTCTATAATTTTCTCTAAATAGGATTAATTTAAAGATGTTTTGAATAGTTCTTTGCCTATGACTGTGACTCACAGCAAGGAGTTTCCCTTTGAAGTCTACTGCATAATATTCATTTCCACAGGAATTTTCATGTATTTTATTTTATAAATTGCTTCAAGACAGATTTAACATGTCAATTTCCAAAACATAGCATATTCCCTTTACTTCCTTTAAGTAAATTAATTCCCTTTCTAGTCACTGTGGTTCTTTATCGGAGGTTAAACTTAGTATCCTTCCACTGGTTTAGTGTTGTAATTGTGATGATTGGGAAAGAGGGAGAGGCCATTTTATTTGATTAGCAGTGTTCCTAATAAAAGGAATGGCATAATAACAGATATTTGTTTTCAATGAAAGACATTTTAATTTCCAATGGCTAGTTTCGTTGTACCCCATAAAACCATTAACATACACAGCTATGATTTAATAAAAAAAGAATATTATCACCCATTCATATGAAACAGCAAGAGGCATTGTTAACAACATGCTTACGTTGGAGATATTGTTCGGCTTTTGAGCTTACTTGAAACGATCATGGCAGTTTTGGTGACATGCCCAACAGGGAAAACTGCAAATTCTATTACAACCATCACTCAACTACATGTCAATTTTGATCACATTTTCTCCCCTGCTGATTAATGTAATTAATCTTAAAAATAGTTTCACATTTTTCTACAGTTAAAGATGATATATTGCTCAAATGCTTGAATAGTTTTTTGAGTATGCTAGATAGTTCTTTCCTCAGCCAGTCTCTCTTTTTCCTTGTTCCTATTAAAGTATTTGCATTTTAAAAGAAATTAGTAGGAATTTTATTTTCAAAGAATTAGGTGTTGAAACTAAAATGAAAACTTACGTACTATAAATTACTTTTAAAAAGTGAAAAGATTTTTTTTTTACTCGTGTTATTGAAATATGTGTTTTATTGATGGGTTCTTATAAATAAAAGATTATTACAATTCATGCGAATATTCTATGTTAGTGTTAACATAGAATATTTAATAGCTGTGTTTCAGCAGCTCAAGCTTGTTAAGGTCCTGACAAAGGCTGAGTCAGGCAGAGATAGCTGAAGATTTGCTTTCCCAGGGTGGATTGCAGGCAGGGTCTGAGCAAGGCCATTGGAAAAGCTCCAGCCCTATTTATCCAGTTTGGGACTTCCCTAGGGGCCTGTATTTACTCAAAAATTCTCCTTTGGACTGACAGAGACTTTACAGCTCTTTGCTATGGTCTGTTTGTTCTAATCCTGCTTCTTCCCTGTGCTTTCTACAATGAATCTGTAGTCACAACTCCATCTCAGTATCTGCTTTGTAGAGAACCCACCTTCTGCACAGAGAATCTTTAAAATGTAATATGGAATAATATTCCACATCAGAGAAAAAAGAGAAAGGGAAAAAAAGTCACAAAATTAAAACCAGATAGTTCCACATTTTTATCTGCTAAAATAAATTCCACTAAACCATCATAGTCACACCAATTATGAGGAATCCCATCAAGCATCTTTGAAGTGCTTATCATTTGTATAAAAAAGTAGAAAAGGAAAGAAAATTCTTTAAGGTAAAATCACAAACATTCTGACCACACAATCTGATATCAAGCAGTGAGTGCTAGAATAGTATGATAATAATATGATAATAAAAATTTACGCTTAATGTTGTTGACATTTTTTTCTCCTTAGAAGAAAAACAAGTTCATGTCTTATTATCAGTGGGACATTTTATTAGTATGTTTTAGGAATGGTTGATGAATGTTATTAGCAAAGAAGAATATTTGGCAACCACTCAAATTATTAAAAATGGAGAAACCTAAAATTTTCACTTCTAAGTTGCCGTAATTTTTGCTCAGTAACAACTATAAATATGGAGCTAAATGTTAACTACACAAGCATGTTTGAACTTTATGATCCTTGTTTTAATCACTGGGAACTGAATTCAGAAATTACATGGGTAAATCAACATCTGTTTCTACAGTGTTCTAATTACACGCAAAATATTAATTCATGCAATCGCTGATTGTCATCTCTAGGTAGATGTTTTTACATAGCTGACTCTTCAGAGATAGCATTTTAAGATAGCTCCAAATGCATTCGATAAAATGTGAGATGCACATACAGTGTTATGAAAACATGGCTGCTATGGTTTGAATGTGCCCCCCAAAAAGCAGGTGTTGGAAGTGTAATTCTCAATGAATTAGTATGTAGAAGCAAGACCTTTAAGAGGTGTTTAGGTCATGAGGACTCTCTTGATCAACAGATTAATGTTGTTATTGCAGGAGTGGGTTCTGTGTCATAAGAGTGGGTTTGTTATAAGAGTGAGTTCAAGTTCGGCCCCCTTGCTCTGTCAAATAGGTCATCTTGCCCTTCTGCCTTTCACCAGGCAATGACGGCTGCTGTCAGACACAGACCCCTGGACCTTTGACTTCCAAGCCTCCAGAACTTTAAGAAACAAATCCCTATTCTTTATCAATTACTCAATTTTAGATACAGATATTCTGTTACTACATATAGTAAGATATTACATAGTAAATACTACACATTACCACAGTTCTGAGTAAATACTACCACAGTTCTGCACTTCCCTGTTCTGAGTTCTACAGCACAGTGCAGAGAAGTCATACTACAGAGTAGTAAAAGCCTGGTGTGTTTATTGGGGTACCAAAAAGTTTGGACTTTAAGAGGGATCATTCATCACTGCTAAAAATACTCATATTTTCTCTCCTGTGGGACTGCAGGACAGAAAGCTGTGTCTCAATTTTTTAACTTCTTTAATTCTCATCATAGTCTTCCATAATGTTCAATAGGCTTCCTCTATATTACAGGGGTCCTCAAACTTTTTAAACAGGGGACCAGTTCACTGTCCCTCAGACTATTGGAGGGCCGGACTGTGGGCTCTAGGATGAGTCGGCTGCTAAGCAAGACAGGCAGAGGTGGCAAAAACACCCAGCGGGCCAGATAAATGTCTTAGGCAGGCTGTATGTGGCCTGTAGGCTGTAGTTTGAGGAGTCCTGCTCTATATTAGAAAGCATTTATTTATTTTCCTCCAGTTAGTCTAAGATGTTGTTCTTACATTTAATTTAGTATTTGATCACATATAATTAGCACTCCATTGCCATATTTTTTGATTATTCTCTGATTTCTCTAATTTTAAAGTACTTGATATGTTATTTTCCCAACATATTACAACTTTTTTACAGGCATGAATCCTGTCAAGTATTTATTTTGTACTCATATATTTTTCACCAAAATTTTGGAATTTCTAGCAGGGAAGAACCATGTCAACTACTTAAACACCCATGAGTGAGTTTAAATTTTCATAATTCTTTTGTTACGTTGAACTGAGAATAAACCTAGCATAAGTAATTCTGTCCTTAGTGTTAACTCCACTTAATATGGCTGAATGAATGCAGTGAGCCTCTCATAGGTAGTGAATTACATCTATATGTGTTTTCCATTAACAAAATTATATGTATGCGTATATACAATAGATATGTTGAATATAATAGATGTATGTACATAATATATATGTATGTATATATGTGAATAACTATTGAGGGACCAATAGATCAATAGAATAATAAAATATATAATATTTTCTCTGTTAGCTTTTGGATTTTGTCATTGCTACTTGCAGAAAAGCATTACAAATGTACAGCTTTCTTCAACACAAATGTAATTTGATTTCTTTCTCCTTGATTCCCTATTCTTTTACCTCTCTATGTCCCATTGGTGTAATAAATAGGATGTCCTGAATTGTCATCTTAGTTTTGTCTCTCAGACTGAGCAAGTGAGGCAGGTCCATGTGGCCGTAAGTGAAATAAAGATCAGACTAGTGTGTGATGGTTGCATTATACCTTTGCAAAGTCCATTCGCAGGGGGTTAAAGTCTCTAGATACTGTTCTAAGAGTTAATAAAGAGACCCCAGGGCACTAAAGACTGGTGATATTTGACAAAGTCACTGGATTATATATTTAAATGCTAATTATATGCAAGCATTGTTTATAATTCAATGTCATGTTTTATGCATTTTATTTTTGTTTGTAAGAATAGTTTAAAACAGATATACATATAATTTAACAATACAAAATAATTTTTCCTCTCACTCACCTTAACTCTGTGTGCATTTGTTTATTCTTGAAACAAACATTACTGAGTTCCTATATGTGCCAGTCACAGTTCCAAAGTCTTAGAACACAGTGATGAGTAAAAAAGAAAAAGAACTCTATCTTCAGAGACTTGTAGAGTCCTTGAGAATCAAAAATGTTACGGACACTTGCATATGAAGTAGTTTGTTTGTTTACTTATTTATTTATTTTGAAACAGAGTCTCATGCTGTCACCCTGGGTGGAGTGCTGTTGCGTCACCGCTCACAGCAACCTCAAACTCTTGGGCTAAGTGATTCTCTTGCCTCAGCCTCCCAAGTAGCTGGGACAACAGGCACCTGCCAGCATATGAGTGGTTTTTACCATTCTAATTTCAGGTGAAAATGGCCTCTATGAACAATCTTTTTGCCATAGTCCTCAAACATTGTGTTAAATGTGAATTATTTTAATTATTATGTAGACATGATATTTAGTAGCTTAAAATTCACCAGCTAAGAAATTATGTATCTACATCATTTGATGTATTTACATCATTTATAGTATTTGTAACAAAAGTAAGAACACTTGTATGTAATCAAGAACACTGTGGCATTCCACTAACATCACACCATGGAAAAAATACAAGATGTTCAAAAGATGTAATAGATACCTATATCCAGATGTATACAGACAGGTTACACAGTCACAGAGATGTGAATGTGTACATATCCATACAAATGTGTGTGAATGTATCTTTGTGTGTGTCCCACCAGCTGATTGTATAAGGACAGAAATTAGAGACTATTTTAGGGGGAGAAGCACCCTACATCGTCACCATACAACAATGCTGGCTGAAAGGGCAGCATTTTAAGACAGCTACAGTTTCATCTACTCAGGTAAATATGCGACAGATACCATGAAAAAAAATGGACTCATAGAAACATTTCAAGTTAGATTTTCTTACTTTTTGCTAAGCAGCCTCAAGGGAAAAGGAGAAATTACCAACTAAGATGGGTTGTGGAAATCAACATGAACAGAAACATAGAGGATCCTGCTAACACCATGTGGCTCTGTCCTTTGAACAACTGCTTCATGAGGAAGTGCAGTGCCCAGTGAGTAGAGTCGCAGTGTATTTTTGAGACATATTTCTCATATTTAGATTTTTAATTAGCTACAGTGTCTAGTCTATTTCCTAAAAGTCAAACAAAATATAATAGAATAGTTGAACTACAAAAAATATATATTGTAAGGCATTTGGAGACCAAGCAATTAACTCATTGAGGACATAATATTAACATTTTCTAGCTTTGCTGAACTAGTGAATAAAAAGATCAATTAGGAAATTCTCTGCATCAGTCAATATTCAAGTTTATTTTAAATTGTCTTAGAATCAATTGATATTCTGTTTTTTCTTTTCAACATCCATAATATTTGCTGTTGAATCACACTTGGTGTGACCTTATTAATGCAGTATTTTTCATATTATGAATTTGAAAACAGCAGGAACATAAACTAGCTTTGGTTTTGACTAAGAGCCTGAGGGAAATGCTCAGCATAAAATTTCTAGATGATAAATTAGTCACAAAGAGCTGTTTTGAGTTCTATGACAGGATACAGTGGAAGAGCTTAACATTTACTATCCTAATTTCAGGGCCCAAGGACACTGATGGAACATTTACAATCAGTTGTGATAGATAGTACAGTGTACAATGCTATTTCAGAACTGTTTAAAAGAAAATAGTCCACTTTGGAATATTTTCTTTTTTATAAGTGAACTTTTAATCAAAGTATAACACAGAGAAAAATGAGCATATCATTAACATACATCTCAAAGAATTTCACATATTGGCTTTTCTGAAAAGCAGTACCTAGTATAAGTGAGTACTTACTGACACCCTAGAGAATTTCCTTACTATTGCTTTCAGTTTCTCCCTTCTCCCAAGTTTTTATTTAAACATTTTCCACTTTTAACATCTAGGTGTGATTTGCATTGTATAAAATCAATCATTTTGAAGTGACTCAATTCAGTGGTACTTAGTACATTTACAATGTTGTACAACCACTACCCTTACCTAATGACAAAAAATTTTATCAAACCAAAATGAAACCCCATATCCATCCACTTCTAGTCTTTCCTCTCTCCAGAAATCCACAGATATATAGGTTTATTTCTGAACTTTCAATTCTGTTTCATTGGCCTTTATAATGTATCTAATCGTATTTCAGTACCACACTGTTTTGATTACTATAACTTTGTAGTGTGCTTTGATATTAGAAGGTGTAAGTTCTCATATTTTGTTCTTTCTGCACATTGTTTTGGCAATTTGAGGTTTCTTGTAATTTTATATGAATCTGGGGATTACTCTTCCAATCCTTAAAAAAAGGGGGGTATTGATGTTTTGATAGGGATTACTTTGAATCTGTAGATTAAGTATTATTACTCTCCTTAATCATAACTGGTCCAATCCATGAGTATGTATTGTAATAGAACATTAATTTTGGACAGATTATAATTTGAAGATTCTAATTGTACACACTGAAAAGAATACTCAAAGTTAGAGTAAAAATTGATGAATTAAGAAAAATACATAGTTTATTCAATAAAGGCCAGAAATGAAGAAAACTAGACAAAAAAAGATGAAACAAATAGAAAATACAATAGATGCAGGTAAATAGGATTTGAAAATATTCAATATCCAATTTTGTTAAATAATGCCTAGAAAACTAGAAATAGTCGTTATATTTTTAAAAGCTCCCTTCTATTATAAAAATACAATTTGGCAATGATCATGCAGAAAAAATTGAAATAATTCAATTTTTTTATGATGTATAACTCTCAGTCAATTAAGGGGAGAGAAAATTTCTTCATCTTAAATGGAATGTCTGTGAAAAAAAATGAAACACATATATAAATATGATACTCAATGAAGAAACATTTAAATCTTTGTCCTTGGTGAGTTAAAGTGAAGTGAGAATTCCCAGCATTACTGTATCTATTCGCCATTGAGCTGTATATCTTATAAAGTACAATAAGGTCAGTAAAACAAATCAAAAACTTTGGAAAAGAAAAATGAAATTGTTCTTATTTTCCAGTGAAAAGATAGACAGACAAAAAATAATCTATTGAAATTATTAAATAAATTAATAAAGGCCAGTGGGTACAAATCCATATACATACCAAAATTTAAAAAAAAACTAATCTTATTTTCTGTAGTACCAACAACAGAAAACTAAAAATTTAAAACAGATTCAAAGTAGAATGTTTTGAAAATAAAATATATAGAAAGAAATATGAAAAAAATCAGTAGGAGCTAGACCCACGTTATAGGTTGAATATATTTCCCCAAAGCACTTATTAGATACTTGATCATTATTGCAACAGTGTTAAGAGGTGATGCCTTTAATAGGTGACTAGGCCAAGAGGGTGCTCCCCTCCTGAATGAATTAATGTGATTATTGCTAGAGTGGATTTGTTATAAAAGGGAAGTTGGGCCCCTTCTGGTTAGAGTGCACTCACGTGCGCTCTCTCTCTCTCTCTCTCTCTCACACACACACAGACACACACACACACACACTCTTTCTTTTTGCCCTGCTTCCATGCCCATGAATGATGTAGCCTAAAGGGCCTTTCCAAATGCTGGTCTCTCAAATTTGGACTTCTCAGTTTCCATAATCATGAGAAATAAATCTATATCCATTATTTATTACCCAATGTGTGCTATTTTGTAATAGTAGAAAAAAAGGACCAAGACGGAGAATTGGTATCAGGAATGGGGCTGTTGCTATAGCAAACATAAAAATATGAAAGTGGCTTTGGAACTGGTAATGTAGATAGAGGTTGAACAGTTCTGAAGTGAATGCTGAAAAAAGTCTGGATTGGTGTGAACAGTAAGGGCCATTCTGGTGAGGGCTTTTTAAAAAAAGAAAGCTATAAAGAACATTCATTATGTTTCAAAGGGAAATTTTTCACATCAGTCCCCATATTGTTGGTCGAGACCAAGTTATATTATTGGGGTTAGAGAATTTGATAAGCCTATATATACATACAAAATTCGAAATACTTCAGGTCAGAACATAGCAACGCATAAAATATGGGGCCAAAAGCCAGGCGGTAGCTCACACCTATAATCCTAGCACTCTGGAAAGCCAAGGCAGGTGGATTTCCTGAGCTCACGAGTTGAAGACCAGCCTGAGCTACAGCGAGACCCCATCTCTAAAAATAGCCAGGCATTGTGGTGGGTGCTTAGAGTCTCAGCTACTCAGGAGGCTGAGGCAAGAGGATCGCTTGAGCCCAAGAGTTTGAGGTTGCTGTGAGCTGTGATGCCACAGCACTCTACCAAGGGTGACAAAGTGAGACTGTCTCTAAATAAATAAATAAAGAGAAAAGATCATTATTTACTAAGTCTGGGAGAGCACACAAAGTAGTTTTTCAATAATTTTTAAATCAGGACTGAGGAGACCAGAGTGGACTCATAAATAAATCATGATTTTAGCACAGGTCATGTCCCTATAATTACTGGCAGTGCAGGAATGGGAATGTGGTGTGGATGGCAGATGTTAGGATCAGTTATGCTGAAAAACAAAAAAATCAAGTGAACCTAGGGAGCTAAAATTAATCTTTTAAATTATAACTATTATTTTTAGAAATAAAGATCTCACCATTCCAAAGAGAGAATTCTAAGCAAATTAATCCCACTGGAGGGCTAGTAGCATTAAGAAAGGAAATCATGACACAAGAAGTTGAGTACATAGTAAAAATCTTAGAAAAATAGTAGTAGACTAGGCAGGGTAGAAAGTGCTGCTGCAGTGATAGTTCTTACTGAGAGTATAGAAAAAACTAAAAGATTAAAGATCAAGTTGAGAGTCACCTAGGAGCATAGTATGGGCTCTGATTATTTCATTCATTATTTTCTTCATTTGTTCGATACATATGGCTGTGATACTTAGAGACATGAAATAGTTAACTGCACATAAAAAGAAGAAAAATAAACAAATTCTAAATTAAATCAGAATGCAAAAAATTCTATCATTGAATAAGTATAGAGATTCTGCCAGCACATAGCAAGAGGACCTTTGTCCAGATAGGTCTATCAAAAAAAACCCTCACAGGTATTGATATTTACAATAATCCTTGCAATATAAGTAAATATTGGCTAGGAAAGGGAGGGGAGTGGAAACGGGGGCATGAAAGTTAGCAGAAATATAGAATCAAAACATGTAGTATGACAATTCCGAGCACCCTATGCACCAGGACCCAAACGTAGCGGATTCTGAACATCACCCATGCTATATTAGATATGCAGACTCTTTTAATGTTCAGAATTGACGTCCTGGGGGATATGCATTTTAGAAGCCCCTACATTTTCTGATGCCACTGTCCCTCTGTCAGTGCATAGAATCACATTCTGGTTCCAACTTGCAGAAAGCAACAATTTATGGCTAGTTTACCAAGCATAAACTTGATTAAGATGAGACAGGCAGGAGAAAGGCAAGGGGAATCTAGAACTTTGAGCAGTCAAAGAACAAGAGAGAGAACAGAACAGAAATAAAGAACAGGGTCTTGACAGAGTGCCCAGTACTAATTGCCAGTCAGCATTCTATAAGATGAAGTTCTAAGGCCTAGGTATGGATGGAAATGAGAGCAGATTTGCGGGGGAATTATTCTCTGTGTGTATGTGTTATATGAATTTAACTGGAGGCTGTTTCATTCAGCAGAAGCAAATAGGAATAAAAATGGATAAAAATAGCACAAACAAGAATGCCCAGGACTTTTGAGGGTCCAGCTGAAATAGATGTGGAGTTCATGACAGTAGGGAGGTATGTGCGGCAAACCTGATTGGATGAAGTAATAAAACGTCTGTTTGGACTAAGTAATAGGAAATGGGGGGATCGACTTGTTAAACTAATGTTGCCGTTGGAAATGCTGGTGTGAGAATAGTTTGGCAATTTCATTTATGATGGATTTAATTTGCTAATGTAACTCAGAAGATAGATTTCATTTCAGTCTTTTAGTGTTCAAATGAAATAATTCTTCCTTGTAGCAAGTTTAAAGTAAAAATGCCTTCTTAGTCCACAGAGGCAAACACGAATTGTTCACCTTAGAACAGAGACACAGCATTGGTGGTATCTTTTTATTCCCATGTGTAATATAGATGCAAAGTAGACTGACTGGGGCCATTTAAATTCTATGCTTACTTCCTATAGCCACCATTTTTTTGGTGGAAACATAGTTACTTAAGCAGAATCACTATTGTTAAGTCATGCCTGTACCTCTATTGTTGAATTCTGTTGCTTCAGCGGGTTTTTGACAAGCAATTTTTCTTGAAAATATTAAAGCAATTGGAAAGTTTTTCTCAAAGACCATGTCTGTAAAGGAAATGTGAACTGGAGAACTAAACAATTGTCCACTAAATATAAGGGTGATTATAAAGCAAAGCCAGCTCTACGCAAAATTGACTAAGATTTCCTCTTTATAATTAAAGGATGTTTGTTGACTGTGCTCAAAGTTTTGTTATTGTTGTTGTTGTTTTTTAATTTTAGAAGTTTAATTATGATGTTACTTGGCAGGATTATTTTGTTGGTGTTTGCGTAGTTTCTTAAATTTGCAGGTCATGCTCTTTGCCAAACTGAAGAAGTTTTCAACCACTTTTGAGCTCATCCTCTTTCTTTTCTTCTGGCATTTTATGTCTTTTATTATATAGTCGCCCATATCTCTGAAACTCTGTTAATTCTTGTTCTGTGTATTTACTCTCTGTTGTTCAGACTGATTTATATTTTTCTTTCTTCCAGTTCCCTTATTTTTTCCTCTGTCCAATACATTCTGCTTTTGAAACCATCCATTGCATTTTTAACTTTCTGTTGTATTTTTCTGTCTTAAAGTTTCCTTTTAAAAGAAGATATTATCCATCTTTACTAAGACTTTCTATTTTTCAAAAAAAATATCTACTTTTAAAAAAATTGCTTTGAAGGATGTACTTGGCTCAATAATTCAAGGTAAAATTGGAAGTTCATGCTTCCCATTGTGTTTCAATGGAGGGTGGAGGAGACTCATTACTTCTGGGCAGAGGTAAGAATTCAAATCCTCTCTAGGCATCTTTAAAGAACATCCAGACTGTGAACAGGAAAGGTTCATTGTTACTTCAGTATTGTCTCCGCTGACACTGTGTGATTTGAAATCATTGACATCAGAATGTGATGAAAGTCCCAAATTTCACTCGGACTCCTCTGGCAACACCCCATTTGTGAGGAGGAAAGATGCCTCGTTGCTGTTGTCCACAATATTTTAAGGTTTATCCAAAAAAATGGCTAATATAACCTTATATTTTAAAACCATGCTTTACACTTTGTGTATACGACAGGGGAAGAAGAAAGCCCTGTGATGAATTTATAGTGACTTGAGTAATCAATGGGGAAGAGCTTCCCAAATATATACTTTAAACTCCGTTTATTTGGTGTAATGGAGGTATTTTTATTTACCAGGAAAATGAGAAATTTTTGATGAGCAAGAGGTATGTGTGCTCACTTGGGCACGAATGTTAGAAGTGTAGATAACCAAAAAATTGAGAAAAGATGTTTTATATAATATTAGAAATAATGTATTTGAAAATTCAGAATCTTGCATTTTATTAACTTAAAATTAATACTTTCTAGTACCTCTTCATTAATATCACCCCAGTGGTACATGTTTCTGGAAGACTATAATGTAAATAGTGTACAATTTTATTAGTAAAAGTGAAGTTGGAAGTCTCACTTTCCTCATTTTTCCAGGTAAGCGTGTATGACAGTTTCTCTTAAGAGTAACCTAGAAATAAGGTTGTTGTCTCATGGGAAAGCAGAATCTTTAATATTATTGGATATTCCAAAATTAGATAGCAAAGTGAATATAGCAATTTAATTTCAAAACTATGTATGTGATTTCTTTTTATTTGCATTAACAGCCTTCAACTTTGCCAGTAATATGATGGGCATAAAAATAGTACATCACTTTAAAAAAATTGCATTTCTCTAATTATTCATGAGATCAACAATGTTTTTATATGATGCATAAGCCATTTCAGTTCTTTTGTTTTCTCCTTTCACATGATTCTTCTATTTTTCTATTGAAATGGCTTTTTCTTGATGATTTATATATTTTTTCCATTTGCTGTATATAACCATTTTGATGATTCTTTTAGGTAATGCATATTAAAACTATCTTCCTGCCGTGTGGAGTTTGTCTTTCTACTTTGTGAATGGAGTCATTTCTGTGATTATTTTTAAGGTAACTAAATTTATTAGTGTTTTCCTTTATTTTTTACTAACCTATAGTTTTAAAATATCCTCTTTTGGTCTGAGATCATAAAGTCATTTTTTCTATACTTCTTAAAATTCTATAGCTTTGTTTTTCATAATATTTTTGAATCCATTTGGAATATATTTTCTTATGTGATGTTACCTTCATTTTCTATCTCCGCACAACATATTTTCACAACTTTACCGTCATAAAGAAATCCATTTATCATCAACCCTTCTTTAAGTCAGAAGTCTGAGTGGGCATTGCTGACCCCTCCTAAGTTGTCACAGGTTGAGCTCCAGATACGAGCTGTCATCTGGGGGCTCTTGAGTAGAATGTGCTCTCAGCTCGTTTAGGTTGTCAGCAGAATCCAGTAAGACCGCATTGTAGAACTAAGGTCCTCATTTTCATGTTGGGTGAGAACTAGGGTTCATGCTCAGCTTCTAGAGGTCACTGGGGCCGTTCAACTTCATGTCAACTTCATTATCCTCAAGTCAGCAATGGAATCTCCATGTCTGTCTGTCTGTCTGTCTCTCATCACTTTCCCATCAAGTCAGCAATGGAATCTCCATGTCTGCCTGTTTGTCTCTCATCACTTTCCCACTATATCCTCTCTCAACTTGGATCTCTGACTTCATTTATTATCAAGCAGAGAAAACTCTTCTTTCAAAGGTCAATTGATTATTAACTATAATTACATCTGCAAAACATAATTTACCATATATAATCAAATTTAATCATGGAAATAATACCAAAAGGTGGAGGTCTTGGGGGCTATCTTAGAATTCTGCTTATTATATAAGTGTTTTATATAGATTTGACACTGCTTATTATATAAGTGTTTTATATAGATTTGACATCCAGTGATTTTTTATTTTCTTATGCCTCTATTTGAATATGCTCAGATGAAAGAGAAATAGAGATTATCTCAGGCAAAGTACTCCCTACAATCATTTAAGAAATATATTAAAATATTTTTTAAATTTATGCTTTAATTTTGCAATACAGCCAGGAATATAGAAACATTATTTATTTTAAAAATATTCTCCCTTTATGGGTCTTTTATTAGTGTATAACCTCAATAGTTAACAAAGAAGTAAAAGATACATATTATATCCTTAAATATACATGCCATACTGAATTCAAGGTAGCAATTCAGCACATCGAAAAAACAGGAAAAGAATTGAAGGCATGTATGTGTGCATTTGGTATTCTCAGTAACGAAGTTACTGCAGAAAGCTTTAGTCTTTACTTGTTTTTCATTCTAACAAATATAGTCAAATGAATTTTTATAGTGAACTTGCATACCTCTGAAGCTTCTTAAATTATTGTTTTGATTTCATGTAAAGGGAACATTGCATGTAAGAATGACCTTGGAAGAATTTCTCCTACCATCATTCATTTAATAGAATTGAAATGAGTGATCTCTGATTTATTTTCAAACTGAATCATGTGGCTTTTCAATTGAAAAGCTCAAATATATACTTACATAAAAATACCATGCTAGTGCCTGTTAACATGCAATGAGCCCCACCTGGAGCCTGGACTAAATTACTGCTCAATTAATAGGAGATAGATAAAAAGGGGTTGATCGAGGATAAGATACAGTAGCAGCTGTAACCCCATCCTCCAAAGTTATTGATTTATCTTGCTGAAACAGTTTAATAGAGGAAATTACCATAATTGTTGTAAAAGTGGTATATAAAATAGATTAGGAACAGTAAGGCAGGAGGCCACATGAAATGTGTTGTAGTTATAAGGGGTAAGAACTTGAACTGAAGGATAAACTATGAGAAGGGAAAGATTGTGTTTAAAAAGGGAAAAAAATAAGCAAGGCTTGATGAGTAAATAGATAAGAGAACTTAAGGAAACAGAAGAGTAAGGGATAAATTTAAAGCCATTACAAAATAGGAAATCCAGAAAGGAATATGGTTTGAGAGAAAAAAAAGGTAGTTTGTTTTAATATGTATTAATTAAAAGACATTGTGACATTGTGAAATAAAAATAATATTATCCCCTAATCACGTAAGGAGAAAATCAGAACTATGACTTCTTTTGAAAGAATTGTGGGTGGTTTCTAAGTTGTATGAGGCTTACAAACAAAACTGAATATTAATGAAATAATTATAATAAAAATTAATTTAGATTTCTTTTTATGAAAATATATTTTACTGAACTTTCTGTAACTATAAAAAAGGTATCAAGAGCATGAACATGTCAGAGTTAACAAAGAAGTAAAAGATACATATTATATCCTTAAGTATACATGCCATACATGAATTTGAGGTAGTAATTCAGCACATAGATAAAACACCTAGGGCCTAGATTTCCTCTCTCTCTCTCAAATTCAGACACTTGGACTTCATTGCTATCCACTGATTAGATCATGTTTGCCTCTTACCACAGGGCCTTTGCACAAGCTTTTCCTGTATTTAGCATAGTTGCCTAGATTTCCACATAGCTAATGAATGCCTTCACCATCTGCAACTCTTTGGTCAAAAGAACTTTCTTGAATATGTCTACACTGAGTACCTTTTTAAAAAATACCTGCCGGCCCCCAATCAGTTATGAACCTCCATCCCCTACTCTTTTAATTTCCAGTTTTCATAGAACTTGCCACCTTCTGACACACAGTTTAATGATCTTGTTATTTAGGTTTACTTGGCACCATCTGCCTTACCTACTAGAATGAAAACTTCATTCTTAGAGAATCATTGTGTGTTGGCCACTAAATGCCTTAAACTGTCCTGAGCATGTGGTAGTCACAATATATTAGACACCATGTACAGTGAGTACCAAAAAATGTGTACACATAATTAAGAAAAGAAAAAAAATCTCTATTAAAATTGTAATACTGAAATCATTTCTGACTTCTGTGATTACAGTAGATACAAGATACAGTATATAAGATGACAAGAGTTAGTGGTGTACAAGTTCTGACAATTAAGGTAAAAAACTCATCCTAGAATAAGTGCTACAAGCTCATTGTTGACTATCACCTTGGTCACCTTTGAAGTGCTCTCCCTGGGAAGGTATGTACTGATGCCAGGGCCTAGTCCACCCTTCAAAGCAATTTTGGAACTCTTTTTATGGAATAGCCATCAAAGCTGTCATCATATGATACTTGATGTCTTGAATTTCATTAAAATATATCTTCCTTTCAATGTTTTATTTATCTTCAGGTAATGAAAAAAGTCACTGGGGGCCAGATCAGGTGAGTAGGGAGGGTATTCCAGTACAATAATTTCTTTACTGGCTAAAAATTCCCCTCACAGACAGTGCCATGTGAGCTGATGCATTGCTATGGTGAAAGGGCACACCTTTCTCATGCCAAGATTTTCAGTTAAGATTTTCCTGTTTCTCTATTGATGTTTACTTGACCCACTATGCTTAACGGACTGCGATAACACAGTCTATTGACAATTTTGTTGCACAATTTGGTGAATTTTTGCAAGTTCTGCAAGTTTTTGCCAGTTCTGGTCATTCCACCCTGATGTCTCTTCAGCAGTATACTTTCTCTACTCTCAGAGAAACATTTAATCCATTTGTACACTGCCATTTTCTTCATAGCATTATCCCAATAAGTGGGACTGACAGGTTCCTGGTTTCACTTCCACTGTTGTCAAGTTTAACAAGAAATTTATGAATGTTTGTTTTTGATTTAAGTCAAGCTCTGATATTCTCATGCAACCACAATAAAGATTGCCACTCAGCAAGACCCTATCATACATCGACATGAACACAACTGTGAGACACTAATATACCCAGGTTATGAACCCTTACTGAATTGTTTGTACAGTGCTGCCATCATAAGTGTATGGTGGCAACTTGTAAACTTAATTGTCAGACCTCATATATTGAGCATCACAATTTTAGTACAGTTTTTTCCTTTCTTAAAATGTGTATACATTTCTCATCACCCTGTGTACACACACACACATACACACACACGTATATATTTGCTAAACAGTGACTGAATATATTTTTCAGGTATTTATTAAATTGGTTGTTTTCTTGTCCTTTTATAACATTAAAATAAATTTTGTCCTTTAAAACACTCTTCCTATCTATATACAAGATACATAATATAATTTTAAATTGTCATTAAAATTGGTTTAACAAACTGTGGTATTTGTATACCATAGAATTGAAGCACATTCTTCTTAATAAAATATGTCAAGAAAGGGGATGAGGGAGTGGTGCCTGTGGCTCAGTGAGTAAGGCGCTGGCCCCATATACCAAGGGTGGAGGGTTCAAGCCCAGCCCTGGCCAAACTGCAACTAAAAAATAGCCAGGAGTTGTGGTGGGAGCCTGTAGTCCTAGCTACTTGGGAGGTTGAGGCAAGAGAATGGCCTAAGCTGGAGGTTGCTGTGAGCTGTGATGCTATGGCACTCTACCAAGGGCAACAAAGTGAGACTGTCTCTTAAAAAAAAAAAAAAGAAAGAAAGTGGGAGGAAGTATCTAATGTACTCAATACTAAAATGAAACCAGTATATGAACAAGTACATACCAACATGATACATGTCCATGGAAAAGAAAAAACACAAATATAGTCTGGCAAGGGGGAGGGGCAAGGAGGTGGGTAGTGGGAAGGGCCATTGGTGGGATCTCATCTAATGAGCAGGATGTGAGGATGTTCAACATGCTCCCTGGGTGTAGGGCTCAACTACAACTTAAACTTTACATTAGAAACGAAAACAATGTAAGTTAAGCATTTGTACCCTCCTATTAATCTGAAATTATAAAGAAGGAAAAAACTTATAAAGGCTAGCATAAATCATTCACTTTGATGTGCCCAATTCTCAAAACAAACATTTGTTAGTTACTTCCTTTGAAGTTGAGGCTCCTGAGACAGCAAGGGCTTCAATTTTCAGAAGATGCTTGCCAGCATTAGACTTGATACCTGATTTCATAACTGCTGTGCAATAATAAGTTACTGCTTAGACAGTAAGCAGTGAACATGCTGAAGTGTCCTCAAAGAGAAATGATGCTAAATCCTTATATGTGGGTAAACAAACAAACCAGTACTCAGTTTTCTGCTGGATAAGCAAAAAGTTAATTCCTCGTTTTTATTAAATCATACGTATACTCTGTAAATGCTTTATTTTCATTATTTAGTTCTGACTTGTGACATATTCTAAGAGTTACCTATTAAACATCAGAAATTTTAACCTAGAGCTTAAGACTGATTTCACACCAGTTAAATTTTTTATTTTCTGTCACCCCAGTAGAAGCTTCCTAGTTGACACCTCCCTACACTGACCACCTCCTTATGCTGACCTAATTGTCATAGAGCAGGCACACACCATGGGTACATATCAGTACAGTAGGCCTAATTTCAACTACCTCCATATGTGAGCCATATGATTACAGTCCCTTGGGTGGGCAACTTACAGAATTTCTACTCTATTTGAAAAACTCTGATACATTCAAGAATACATCTTTTCGTTTGAACATTTACACTATTCAGTAGATATCTCCAGACCCTGGGCCAAAACCTGACATTATTATGATGGCCAAAATTGAAATTGATCTATATAACTATTAATTTTGGTATCTACATGGAGAAAGAGATATTAAGCAGATTTATCACAAAATATCATTGGAAGTTATAGAAGCAGTAATGCTGTGGAGAGGACATACATTTATATGAGGAAGCTATTAAATCTAGCTAATTTTTGATCTATAATTTTAAAGAATACCCATTTTAGCTATTATAATAATCTTACAATGCAATTAGTGAATTGTCCTAATGCCTGAATTCCAAAACAATGATTGTGTGAGTCTCTGTGTGTGGATGTTTGTGTCTATATGTGCATATGTAAAAACATTTCAGTGCTTGATTCTTGTTCTCAGCACATTATTTCTTTCCTGTTATACTATTTTCTTGCTGAGAAACACTCTTAGTAGTGCAAAAATATTCCTTTATTTATTAACAGGAGAGTTTAAGAATCAGATATATCATTTGTTTTTATTTATAGCTAATTCTAAATTAAACCCTTTGTACCTACTATCCAAGGTTATTTTGATTTTATGAGTTGACTTACCTCATAAATAGTTTTCTTCAATTGATCATAAACTCAATTGTTTTCAGAATATAACCTAGGGAGCTTTTCCAAGATTGAGGTAAATTCTTTTTGACCCATTTATTCATTGGTGCATGTAGGTAAATAACACGGTCATGAGTAACAATTTTAATTCATTTTTCTATGTATTTTCTCTATTTCTTTGTGCAATATCATCACCATTATTACATAATGTTTTTTGTTATGTATGCAAGACTCATTATTAAAAAGTTGAAAATTATAGAATAATTTTGTATGGATAATGAACCCCAAATTAAATCTCCATTATTTTAAGATTAAAAATTTACATTCATAATATTAAACATATTTTATATTATGCTTTTATGAAACAATAAATCACACTGTGAAATCTGTACTCAGATGAAGAATATCTCTACATAGTGGATGATAAACATTCAAAATTGTTTTTGCCATTTATTTTTGCCCTTGTGCTATTAAACTTCCTAATATCAATCACAGAATGCTCAGTTCCAATTTAGGTTTCACCATTAGCTTCATGGGGAAGATTAACATATGGTTGAATCATTTGTTTAAATTATCTGAGAAAGAATGAATAAGTAGAAGGAAAATAATAATAAAACTATCATTTAAAATATAAAATAATATTTATTTTTTCTCTCTTCTGGTACCCTGACAAAAACACGTTTTTGAATTTTTAAGGAGTCTTTTCTTTGTGAGATTTTTATAAAAGCTCAAACATATACTTTACTCATATGACAAAGAAATGTTTTTTATATTCTAAAATGTTGATATAAATTGTGTTCTTGATACCAAGGAAAGTTAATTTTTTTTTCTGAAAATAAACAAATTTGTGAAGTCTTTTCCTCTAACCAAAGAGAGATGAACACTGAAGGAACTGAGACTCGTGTAGTTATCAACTGCAAATTCTGTATCTTTATTTATATCATAGACGTGCTTGGTTATTAATGTGTGGGAAACAAAATAGTCTTCTCCTTAAAAGTGCTTTGATTTTTATAAACTAACCCAACCAAATCTTCTTGTATACAGACTCATATTGAAGACAATTTTTTTCACAAAGATGAGTGCACTTGAATGTTTATTGCAGCATAATTCACAACAGCAAAGATGTAGAACCAACCCAAGTGTCCATCAATAAAGGAGCAGATTAATACAATGTGGTGTATATACATCATGGAGTACTACTCAGCGATAACAATGGTGAACTAATACCTGCTGTAACAACCTGAATGTAAATGGAGATCATACTTTTAAATGAAGTATCACAAGGATGGAAAAACAAATATTACATGGATTCACTGTTAACTTGGAACTAATCAGTCAACATTTGTGTGCACATTTGGTGGTAAAACACAACAGAAAGCTAGCAGGTAGGAGAGTGTGTGAGGGTAAATTTATACCTAACAGGTATAATGTCCACTATCTCGGTTATGGACACACTCATAAATTTGACTCAAACTATAGAAAAGCAATTCATGTAACCAAAATATTTGTATACCTGTAATCTTCTGAAATTAAAAAAAATAAATTGTACCATGATTTTAGGCAGAATCCAAATGGAAGGTGCAGCCATAGTTTGGTTATGTTTTGGTTGAGTTGTCATAGTTTATGCACTATTTTAAATTAGAAATTAATTTGAATATTTTCTAAATATCAAAATATTAATTCCAAATGAATCTTAAATTACAAGTGTTAATGCAAAGATTATTTACCCTAAATATTTTTTGAAAGCTTAAGAAGTTATTCTGTTTCCTATTGTTCATTTTCATCTAAATTTGGGAACCAGAAAACTAAATCCCAAATTTTAATATATTCCTAAAACTTTTCTGATCTACATCAAGCCACAATACACTAACAGCTTTCTGAGGAGTTATTTTCTCACTCAGTGTGACTATATTTTCAAGATCAGATAACTTCACATAAAACACTGAGCTCTGAGCCCCTTGTCTAAAAATGCAATGCCTAAAATTGAATTTATTTGCTCTCAAAATCCAATGAATTAAAAAAAAAAGATGTATTTTTGTTCTAATGCATAGCCTTTTCTGATCTAGCTAGCTATTCATATGTGTACCTTGTAGAAATGAATGTTTTTAAGCCATGTGGACTGTGATTTAATGAAATCCCTATTTAATCTAGAAATACCTGTTTACAAGTTCTTTTCATATGAATATTTTAAATTTTTAACATTTCAATAGATTTATGAGGTCCAAGTGTCTATTTGTTACATGAATGAATTGTATAATGATGAATTATATAATGTACCCAAGAGGTAATTTATATATGAATTATTTTAAACAAAGGAAAATATAATGGATGATAGAATGTATTATCTAAAAGACTATCAAATAAGAAACAGTAAATAGGTTCAAAAACACTGAGGACAGGGTAACGTATGCAACAAACAACTTCATAATTATTGGAAAGATAGATTATTAATTCATTTCTGACATCAATTCATCTCCTTTTCATTCATATGGTTTGAAGAGTTTTTGTGAAAAAGAAATGGTAAGTTTTCTTTCTTGAATAGAAAAAATTTTATTCAAGGATTACACTCTGTCCCATAAAAATAAGATTTTCTCTTTCCTATTCCACCCCAAAGAAAGAAAGGCAGTAATAGTAAAAGTGAGAAAGAGAAAGACAGAGAGAAGGAAATAAAAGGAGGGAACAATTAAATACCAAAAATATTAGATTTCCTTATGACTACATTCATTTGTTCAGCACTGGGCATAGCTGCAGTTCAGTGGACCACTGAAGTTATTCTATTTTTATTTATTTTATAATTATTTATTTTTTTTAGAAAGAGTCTCACTGTGTGCTCTGGGTAGAGTCTTTGCCTTATAGCTCACAGCAACCTCAAACACCTGGAGTACTGCAATCCTCTTCCCTTAGGCTCTCTCCCATAGTAGAGATGGGGTCTCCCTTTTGTTCAAGCTGGTGTCCAGCTCCAGAGCTCAGGCAATCCACCTGCCTTGGCCTTCCTTAGTGCCAGGATTATAGGTTTGAGCCATCATGCTGGCCTATACAATTAAATTTAAACAGTGGTGAAATGGGCCAGGCATGGTTGAGGCAGGTGGATTGTTTGAGCTCAGGAGTTCAAGACTAGTCCGAGCAAGAGAAAGACACAGTGAGATAGGGTCTCGCTGGGCATGGGGGAGGGAGCCTGTATTCCTAGCCACTCAGGAGGCTGAAGCAGGAGGATCTCCTGAGCTTGAGGTTTTGAGGTTGCTCTGAGCTATGATGATGCTGTGGCACACTATCCAGAGTAAGAGAGTGAATAAATGAATAAATAAATAAAACATAAAATGAATACTGGTGAAATGGTGAAATCAATGTGCCTTGTCTTGAATTACTGTTAAACAGAGTAGTTAAAAAAAAAAAAAAAAGGATTTAGTGATGTTAATTTAATTTAGGACAAAATCCCAGGAAGAAAATGTGAGGAGCAAAGAAAATAAGACAAGAAAATCATCAAATCCAATGAGTGGGCATTCCATGAATGGAAAAGGCTGTGGGCAACAGGACCTCCATTTGAATAGGGTCCTTCAAAAAACCATGGGGAGTAAGTCTCAGGATTGCCTTCCTGGATGTATACTCATGAACGTGAAGAGAGCTAAAAAGACACCCCACTGCTACCCTAACAACCAGGAAAAGGTGGAGAAGCTAGGAAACAATCTGCTTCGTGGTATGATGGAGAGGAGCGCCGCACTATTAATGGAATTCTGGCCCCCAAATCACAGCATTAATTTAGTCATGACAACATACGTGACGAAGCTATATTGAAAAACTTTCTTCAAAATAAAAGGCAACTAATCTTCAAAATACTATCATAAAAGCCAAAAAATGAAGAAAATCTCTGAGAATGAATGAGACAAAGTGTACAATTAATGCAAAATTGCAGTCTACATTTATTTGATCCTGGGCCAGCAAAAGCACATGAAGAAGAAAATCAGGCAAATCTGCATAAGATCTATAGATGTCTTAATAGTACTGTACCAACACTAATGTCCTACGTTTAAAAATTACACTGCGGTTCTGAATAAAGTTAACAATCAGAAGAAATGGGTGAGGGTGAATAAGAATTCTCTGTACTATTTTTACAACCTAAGTAAAGTTTGAGATTATGTTGAATTGAAAATCAGAAAATAGGACATGCAAACTGCTGAATGTAAAGAAAAGAATGAGGTAATGACACATAAAAAGATGAGTGGGCCCCAAAGCATGATTTTTTTTTTAAATTTATTGTTGGGGATTCATTGAGGGTATAAGAAACCAGGGTTCACTAATCGCATTTGTTAGGTAAAGTCCCTCTTACAATCGTGTCTTGCCCCCAAAAGGTGTGGCACACACCAAGACCCCACCCGCTCCCTCCTTCCCTCCCTCTGCTCTTCCTTCCCCACTCCTCTCTCTCTCTCCCCTTCCCCTACCTCCACCATGTCATTAATTGTCATTGATTGTCCTCATATCAAAATTGAGTACATAAGATTCATGCTTCTCCATTCTTGTGATGCTTTACTAAGAATAATGTGTTCCACTTCCATCCATGTTAATACAAAGGCTGTAAAGCATGATTTTTATTTAGTGAAAAAAGCCGGATCCACAGGACACAAACTTTGATTTTATTTAAATAAATTTTAAAATAAATAATGAGGAGGCAAAACAAACAGCAAGTAAAACTACTTCACATTGACTAATAAAAATCAGAAAAGACATTTACATTTTGGAAGGGTGGGGGCTTTTGATTCCCTTTCCTACAAAACCCCATGGCAAGTTTGATGACTCTTCTCCTATACCAGAAAAGCAGGGGATTTTTTTTCTCAAGAAAAGAAAAAACAGAGGCTCTTGAAATGTGGCCACCAGCATACCAGAAGTCATGTGTGTTATGGTAAAAATAGAGGGTGATAAGCTACAACGTGTTCCTCTCTTAGTCTCCAGCCCTCTTCCTCCACTCAGCTGCTAAGACACTGAACACAATCTTTACAGGCAAGAGATTGATCATACACTTTCTGGGAAACCTTAGCACTTTCATGTGAAGGACCTGACCATATAGACATTGCAGATTCTCTAATCATTCTCTCACTCCCATCAGCCTAGAGTGAAGTTTAAAATTAATGGACACCCTCCACCCCCCTACCTACTCCTTTTGCTGGAACTTTTTTATTTTTGTGTATTTTTGTGTCTCCAGTATTTATGTGTAAAGATTGTACATAATTTCTGGATATATGTTTAGCAATTGGAGATGAGTGCTGAATTTTAGGTATAAATTGAGGTGTCCCAAATAAGAGAGATTTCAGAAATAAGTGGTATTTCTTGGGCCAAAGCCTATAGTGGGATGAGTACAGGTTTGAGGATGCTGTTCTATGAACTACAACATTGAGAAAATAACAATCCAAATATTTATAAACACAAACCAGAAATGTATTTCATTAGCCTAAATATCATGTCATTTAAATAACCTGTTATTGTAGGTCAAGAAGAATCTTAAACAGATGTGTTGTCTCTCCCGCTACCCCTCCCACCACTCAACACCACCCCCGCAAGGCCTGTAGGTCTTGTTTCAGAGATCCTGGTCAGTGGGATTCAGGCTCCAGGTCTGAGACCTGTGCTCAGAGTGGCCTCCAGGGAAATCATCTGTCAACTTAGGCTGAGACTGATGCCTGGAAACCTGCCTCCAGTCAGCTTGCCCAACCAGGACTACCTTAACTGGCACTCTGCAACCCCCTATAGACCTTTAATAAAAAAGAAAAAAAAAATGCTTTGAAACGCTCAGTCCTTTAGTCTCTTAGCTTTATTGTCAAGTAGGAAACCAAGTAGTAGTATGAGATGTCTGAGGAAAGCCTACCAGTCACAGGGAGAAACAATGGTGGGATGAACAAAGGTGGTAACCACGGAGGTGAAATGTTTATATACAGGACCATAGTGACATTCTCATGGGATAGATTTGCTGTGAAAAGTAAAAAGCAGTAAAGCATATTGATTCTCTGATTTTTTGCAAAACCAGCAGAGTTGATTATCCTGCCACTTGTTCTGTAGACGTCGATGAGGAAAGAATGAGGGTTTTGCTGTTGTACTTTTTTTTTTTTTTTTTTTTGTAGAGGCAGAGTCTCACTTTATTGCCCTCGATAGTGCGCCATGGAATCACATGGCTCACAGCAATCTCCAACTCCTGGGCTTAGGCGATTCTTTTGCCTCAGCCTCCCGAGTAGCTGGGACTACAGGCTCCTACCATTATGCCTGGCTACTTATTTACTCTTCCTTTTCGTTTACTTGAACATGATTCATGAGATTGTTGATGTGTTCTTTTACTATTTATTAGAATTAGACAGGTAATGTTGATAAATACCTTACAAGGACTTTAGCCTTCGTTAAATATTCATAAGCTCTGGGTGGGGGCACGACTGTTCAATGATCACATGTCAGTCACTTGTACCTTTGTGAAATTTCTGTTGAGGGGATGTGTCCAGGAGTGATAAATTCCCCATACTATGAGGGTGTTATGGGATGTCCCAGTACTCAGATGAATTAAGATGAGTTTCATAAATCTGGGAGCAGTTGGTTGTGTGCATAATTACTTAAACGGAAATGTCTTCTTCTTTTATTGTTTCCTGGAAAAGTATGAAGACTCCATCTTGGTCTTTTTTGACTAGAGTTGCTTTTAAGTGACTTGTATTTGAGAATAGGGTGGGGATCCCTCTCTTCTTCAGATTTCTATTAGCCTGAAATATAGTTTTCCATACCTTCCCCATGAACTCTTATCTTTCCAGTCGAGGTGTGTTTCCTACAGCCTGTATTTGGCTGGCTTGTTCTATTTTATCAGATTAGCAAGACTCTGCCTCTACCGAGGGGAATTCAAGCCATGGATTTCCTGGTTTTTAAGTTACTCTGTGGTTTTGAATAATGTTCACATTCAATAAAAGCAGCTGAAGGTGAATAGGAATTCTCTGGACAATTTTCACAACACAAGTGAAGTTTTAGAGGGGCCGGCTTTTAGCCAAGCACACATTCTCCTGCCTACACCACTGCACTTCCAGTTTGGTGACTCCGGTCCTATCCCAGAAGACCAGGGGATTTTTCTTCTCAAGAAAAGCAAAATGGAGGCTCTGGAAACATGGCCCCCAGCATACTTGAAGTCACGGGTGTTACGGTAAAGATGGAAGGTGACAGGCTAAATGCGGGTCCTGCCTTACTGACTGGGCAGCCTCTTCCTCCGCTCAGCTTCCGGGACACTGGCGGGGGCCATCTTCTCTCTACAGGCGAGAGATGGAAGGTATACTTTCTGGGAAACATTAGTCCTTTTCGTGCGAAGGACCTGCCCCTATAGACACTGCAGATTTCCTCATCATTCTCTCACCCTCATCAGCCTAGACTGAGGCTTCCATTTGACTGGCACCCTGAAACCCCCTACGTGCCCATGAGAAAGAAACAAATATGCTGTGAAACGCTCAGTCCTTTAGTCTCTGAGCTTTACTGTCAAGTAGGAAACCAAGAAGTAGGGTCAGACATCTGAGGACAGTTTACCAGTCACAGGGAGAAACAATGGCGGGATGAACAGAGGTGCTAACCGGGTAGGTGAAACGTTTATATAGACAGGACCCTAGTGACATTCTCATGGGATAGATTTGGTTAGAGAGGTGAAAAACAGTAAAGCATACTGACTCCCTGATGTTTTGCAAAATCAGCAGAGTTGACTGGCCTGCCACGTTTTCTGTAGACGTGGGTGAGTAAAGAATGAGGGTTTGGGGGTAGTTCCTGTGGTTCATTTACTTTCGCGGGAACATTTTTATTTTTGTGTATCTCAGCACTCCAGTATTCAGGCATAAAGCTTGTACGTGATTCTGGACGTATGTTCAGCCATTGGAGAAGACCGCTGAATTTTCGGTATACATTTTGGTGTCCCAAACGTGAGAGACTGGAGAAATAATTGGCATTTCTTTGGCCAATGCCTACAATGGGAGGAGGGCTGGCTTGAGGATGCTGTTCTGCGAACCACGACATTGACAATCCCAGTCTTTATGAAGACAAACCAGAAATGCATTTTGTGAGCCTAAATAGCATGGCATCTAAAGAAACTTTTATTGTAGGTAAAGAAGAATCTTAAACAGATGTGTTGTCCCGCCCACCGCACCCCATCCCACGCCACCACTGCACCGCCTACGCCCACCCTCCACCCCCAGGAATGTAGGTCTTGTTTCAGAGATCCTGGTCAGTGGAGTTCAGGCTCCAGGTCTGAGACCTGCTCTCAGAGTGGCCTCCAGGGAAACCATCTGTCCATTTAGGTTGAGCCTGATGCCTGGAGACCTGCATCCAGGCAGCTGTGCCCCACCGGGACGGCCTTAAGACCACAGCATCCCATGTGGGCCATCACCGCTCGTGGGATTTCCCGCTGAAGGGCACAGAAGAGGACACTTTCTTCACCAACATGCCAGCTTTGGGAACGACTCTGGTTTTCCCAGTGTACTGAGCCATCTGTCCTGTG